>NW_017306620.1:141404-155452 GCF_000935625.1 Nanorana parkeri | reverse complement strand
ATTTATCAAGCAGTAATAGTGAGATTAATTCACAATGACTGCTTGATATAATAAAATAAAAATGTTCACAAGTTTTAAAAAAAATTAGTGAAAAGTGTAAAGAAAAAAAAGTGTAAAAAAATAAAGGACAAATAAATGAATGTATTTATTGCATTTTTTTTTTAGCTGTGCTGGTTTTGTAAAAAATACTACAAATCAAAACTGAAATTTTTTTTTTTTAAACCGTTTTTTTCCTCCCTTTTTTTTGTATATTTTTATTTGTCCTAAGTGAGGCGTTAGGGCTACATATTTATATCACATATGTGTGTCTATCTGTCCTCTAAAAAACTATATATAATATGTGTGGGTGCACTTTGTAAGAAAGTATATTCACACAGCAAAAATGTCAAACGTGTGTCAGTCATTTACGAACAGAAACTAAAAACAAGCTCAGTCATGAAGGGGTTAAAGGAGAACTATGAGGTGAGTGCTTTTCACTCACCTCATAGTTCTAGCCGCCCTGTGACAATGAGACTGTAACAGGTTGGCTCAGTAGATCGGGAGGTGAGCGAACACATACCGGCGTTCGCTCACCTCTCGATCCTGTCACAGCTCTCTGCCGTGACAGGGGAGGGGCTGGATTCCCAACTCCCCGATCCGCTAGCGCTGACTGGCGGATCGGACGGGGGAGGGGGCAGGTACAGCTGGCTCTGCAGAGCCAGCTGGGCGGATCCAGACATAATTGTCAGGATCTGCTTCAGCTGCGGCGTCTCAGTATACCAAGAGCAGTAGCTCGCGGTATACTGAGCTTAGGGTGACGGGAGGATGCTAGTTTGTGTCCTCCCGTTACCCTAAGGAGAACTATGGGGAAAAGTCCTAACCCTATAGTTCTCCTTTAAATTAAAGTTCTTCATAATCCTAAATAAATTAGCATAAAATCATTATTCTATTGTTTTTTTTGTACCTGTCCCTTTAAGAAAAAGTATCTGTAATTGGTATCGACAAGTACATGAGGGGGCAGTACTTGTATTTGGTCTTAAAGTGGTATCGGGACATCCCTAGTTTAAACTATTAGGAGTGGTTTGCTCTCTGTGCCCCACTTGGGAGATTTTCCTTCACTTACTTTCCTGGAGACAACTTAATATGAGAGGAAAGCTCACCAAAGTGAAGGTAATTCCCATCTTAGACAATTGTCACTGGAGCAGTTGTCCCCATTGGATGATTATCCCTTACCTTTTTGTTCTGGTGATTTCCCCCCCACTTTCTCCTTTGCTGATAATGGTCACCAAGACAAATGGAGACGTGAATCACCCTAGCAAGTACACAGACCACAAGAAAATAAGGGGTTAATAGTCTAGACATAAATTTATTCCATTGCAGGAGCAAGTAGAAGACTAAATAGCCAACATGTTTCAGGAGTCATAACTTGTTGAACATTTTGCCCCTTTTTTTTTTTTTTCAACCACTATTTTGTAACTCTAATAAAGACTTACCAGTAACTAATGTAATTTAATGTATTTTATATTTATATAACCATCATTTTACCAATAAATTACCCCAAAACACTGCTAAAAAGCAATTTTATAAAAAAAAAAAAACATCAAAAGCAACCAAAAACATTGTGTCCATTTCAATTCATAAATTCCATTAAAACGTGCCATCCAACTGTGTCTTTATATAATCCTGATGTGCTGCACACAAAACAAACTTGTTGATTGTGGTGCAAATGATTCCAATTTAAATCCCGTGCTTCTATGTGCACACTCCACACTCGCCAGAGGCAATGGACCATATGTTAAATGGTAAAATAGCGCTCAATCATATCCTTAATACATGTTCCAATAAACAATCTTTCCTCCAGGCATCAGTAGCTCTCAGAAAAAATAAGAATAGTGCAAAACATAAAATCCTTAAACAGCTTTATTTAAAACCAGATATAAAAACTTGCATCAAGAACAAAGGAGCATATCTCCCAAAAACCTGAAAGTTGTGATTCTTTCGTCCTCCGCACCGGTCTCCTCTATTAGTTCCTCTGCTCACCCGCCGTCTAATTACAGCAACCCGCCGTCTGTCCGTTTTTTTCACAACGGGCGGACGGCAAACGGTTAAACAGTCAAGGCCAAAAATATTGACACCCCTGCATTTCTGTTAGATAATGTACCACTTCGTACAGAAAATTGTTGCAATTACAACGCAAGACTACCATTTTTTGGAGTTTTTTTGTGTGGAACGTGTCAGATTTGGCTTCTTTTGTTCACACTAATTTCACAGGCACGTGCAGTTTTAAAGCTTGACGTGTTTGGTGTCTATTTACCCGACGTCACCCCGTCTTTTTTATATTTTACCAAAAATTTGGGTAATAATGTTACATAGCGTAGGGAAAACCAGGTTTTGTTTTGGTTTTTTTTTTCGAAATTTTCAGTACTTTTTTTTTTTCAGAGCCCCGGTGAGACCCTACAAAGCCCTGCTTTAACCAGGGCTCTGTAGGGTCTCACCAGAGCTATGTGGGGGTCTTGCCAGCCTGGTTAGAGCCCTGGTGAGATCCCACACTGCCCTGGTTAAACCCAGGCTCTGTAGGCCCTGGCAAGACCCCACGGAGCCCTGGCAAGACCTCTCACCAGGGTAGCAGGGCTCTGTGGGGTCTAACCAACTTTGTTAGACCCCACAGACAGCTGTTGAGTCCCCACAGAGCCCTGGTTGAACCAGGGCTCTCTAGTGTCTCCACAGGGCTGTCACCATTGCTGTAGCCTGTGAAGGCTGCCTCGCCCCAGGACTGTGCAGGTAGCTTTATAATAAATCTCTCGTTCATTTATTATAAATGCTCATTCACATTACCTAAAAAAGCACCCTTAGCACTGCACATTCATTATATACATCTTTTGGCCTCAGTGTCTTTAGTGCAGCAGCTTTAATATTTGTTACTCATATCTCCCATTGTTCCATAAGCGCAGATTTTACATGATATTTTAGCTTGTAGACATTGTCCACACATTCGATGCAATCATGAACCATGAGACTCACCGGCCCAAGTGATTCCGTCAGGTAACGAAGGGAAGGGGGGAGTCCGGTGAGGTCATGGACATTGACGTCGCCAGACTCCTCCCTCCTTCCCTTCATTAGCCGACAGAGCCACTTGGGGAAGGGGGGAGGAGTCCGGTGACGTAGTTGTCCGTGACGTCACCGGATCTCCGACGGAAGCCGGCGGAGAGGTGAGTACCGATCAAAAGAATTTTGATCGATCAAAAAAATTAACGATTAATCGAGGGATTAATCGTTAATTTCCGCAGCCCTACTTTTTTTCATTTATATAGTAAAAAAATAAAACCCCCAGTGGTGATTAAATACCACCAAAAGAAATCTCCATCTGTCCCCAAAAATGATAAACATTTAATTTCAGTACAGCGTTGCATGACAGAATAAATGTTAAAGTACCGCAGCTCTGAATACTGTAAAATGGCCTGGCCAGAGTTTTCTTTTGTGTGAAGCACACCGGGATTATATAAAGATTCGAGTTGGATTGCACATTTTAATGGAAGATTTCTTATGAATTGAATGGACACTGGACGTTTCTGGTTTCTTTTATGTATTTGGTTTTTTTTTAGATTGCTTTTTAGCACAGTGTTTTTGGGTAATTTATGATGGAGGGTGATTTTATTCACTTTTACACTTGCTGCTTAACACTTTATTAGGATTTCAGGTAGTGGTAAGAGCGCAGATTGATTGGAAAATAGATACTTTTACCAATATTAAATTGTTACTATGCTTTTTTTCCTGCTCTTTAGGGTGACCCGGAACCTTCCATCTCGCTGTCATACCTTATCCCTACCTGAGTGCTTTCGCACTTTTGTCCAGGCAGTGTTTTATGTGGGCAAAGGAAAGCGAGCGCGTCCATATTGCCATCTGTATGAGTCTCTGACACACCATAAGGGTAACAACAAACCGGTACTGAAAGTATTTTCCTGCTATATTAAAAATACCTTTAAACAAAGCATTATCCTTAGTTATTAAGAGCTTCCAACCTCAAGAGCACAGTATGTTTTATATGAAAAAAGTCACACATACAGTGTACTTACTATGAGATCGTGTAAGATATTATGGATTATGAATGGGAGAGAAAAAGGAAGGGCTTGCACAACAGATGGGAGCAGTTAGGAGGAAAATATTCAGTCAGCAGAAGTGATGTTTCCCTAATCATCTTCCAGGACAGCAACCTGAGAGATGATTGGTTCCACCTTCTACAGGAAACACAATTAGTAAAACAGTCAAAAGCCCCTCCCCTTCCCCTCGTACCTCAGTTTATATTGTGTTTCCTACCATTCAGGACCACGTCACATTTGTTCTTTTCTTCCTGACCGGTTGCCCTTGAGGTCACGGGTCCCACTCTGCAGCTCTGCTGTTAAAGGTGTATTTCATTCCCTTTGGCCTTGCTGTAGAGCGGTGGGGATTTTTTCCCCTATATTCAAACAAGCCACGATCTGGTTCATTTCCTCCCTAAAGGAACCACTCCTGAGGTCCCCAGGCCTGTGGCCACGTCCTGCTTTCCTTTGGTTGATGCAGGGGAGCTTGTAGCGTGGCTCCGGAGCGGCGTCTGTCATGCTGGAGCGGCGTTTCAAGCAGGCAGTGGACTGAGAGGTTCTTTCGGTGCGTTCCAAGCCTCGACTTTGAACGTGTGACGTCATTTCCGGTCGCAGCCGATTACCTCACTTCCTCTGCGCTCTCTGCTGTTTGGTGTGTTGGAGGCTGCTGAAGCTGTGGAGCCCAGATACCAGGACAGACTGGGGGAAAGACCGCCAGCGCTAACCGATTGGGGAGGATGGCAAGCCGGCGGTGACTGCCCCCAAGGCTAAAGGGGTGAGTGAGGCTGCTTGTTTTTGCCTGTTTGCACTAATACCTGGGACACTTTGTGGTTTATGCAGTGGGGTATTGTACACTTATCTGATTTTTATTTTGCTATGCAGGATTCTTCAGAAAAAGTGTCTCCTCAATGTTCTGTTCCACCGCCTGCCCCAGCTATTAAACTAGCTAAGAAATGCTGCGGCTGCTGCAATTTAAAGCTTCCCTCTGGTTATTCTAAGCCACTTTGTGATTTATGACTTCAGAAATTGTTAGCCTCTGAATCTACTAGTCTTTTATGAAGGGTTTTTCAAGATTGCATGAAAACAGAGATGGTGGCTACAGTTCAATTTTTAAGAGTGCCATAGCTGATATGTTGCCTTCCACATCTAGTGCACCTATGTTGACAGGTTCCAGTATTCCTAGTACGTCAGGGGTACTACAGAAACCAGTTTCTTTCACTGACGTTTTGGATAGAGCAGAGTCAGATTCTGAGTCTGGGTCAGAGAGTTCTCTGGAGGAGGGCGAAACCATTGAGGAGTCTGAGTCTCGCCCGTCTAGGTATCCGTTTCCTTTTAGATGATATGGGTTACTTGCTGCAGGTCATATACACTACTGAGCAGATCCCCCCTAAAAATTTGTCTGTACAAGAGAGAGTTTATAGGGGCTTAGTAGAACCTAAGGGAAGAGTTTTTCCCATGCATCAATCTTTAAAGGATTTAATAGCGGGGGAATTGAAGGATCCAGAGAGAAAATTCATAGCTTTCAGATCCTGGAAAAGGAGGTTTCCTTTTAGTAGAGAAGAAGAAAGGTGTTTGAAATGCCCAAAATGAAATGCTTCTTTGGCGCAAGTTTCTAAGACGGCTGACCTTTCTTTTGAGGATGCAGGTGCCATAAAGGATCAAATGGATAGGAAGGCAGAGGCAATGTTGCGCAGGGCTTGGGATGCCAATGCTGCTTCAATGGCCCCAGGGGGTGGCTGCCACATGTGTTGCGAGGCATATGGATCTATGGCTAGAAAGAGTCTCACCCCATATATCCCAGGGTGCTCCTTCAGATCAAATTCTAGAGTCTATCAGTTTTAAGTAGAGCAGTAGCTTATCTTGCAGATGCTTCTGCAGAGTCAGTTCGAGCAGGCGCAAGATTTGCTCAACTCAGCCAGATGAGCTATCTGGCTGAAATTCTGGCAAGGTGACTTAACCTCTAAATCTAGACTGTGTGGTCTCCCTTTTTTGGGAGGTTATATGTTTGGTTCTGGATTAGATGAGCTCTTGATCAGATACTCCTGAAAAAGAGCTCATCTTTTGCCCCTCCCCCCACAGTATCAGGGAAAGCAAACTAATAAGCCCAAGGCCCAGCGGAGAACCTGGCCCTTTAATAAAAATAACGTTAAGGGAGGCCTGCTTTTTCCCAGCCACCCCTAACAAGGATTCTAAATGACGCCAGCCCGAAGGTGGGCGGAAGCCTTTCCCTGTTTGTGACACAATGGGAGAGTATTTCAAAAAGTCTATACGTTTTAGATCTCCTAGAAAGGGGGTATCGCCTAGAGCTTTTATCTTTTCCCCCACAATCTTTTTTTCCTAACAAACTTTTCAAAGGATCACCTAAAGGCCCAAGCCCTAGAGGAGTGTATCCATACTCTAGCTTCACAAAACGTCATTGTACCGGTCCCGGGAGAGCAGCAGTTTCGGGGGTTTTACTCCCCATGTATTTCTGGTTCCAAAACCAGGAGGAAGGTTCAGGATAAATCTGAAGAAGTTAAACAAGTTTCTAGTGTTCAAGCAAGTTCGTATGGAAAGCATTTACTCAGTACGAAAGAGGCTTCAGATTTCAGTATTTATGATCACCCTGGACCTAAAGGATGCATACCTACATGTACCTAATATGTCTGGAACACCAGATAAACCTTCGGTTTGCTGTGGACACAGGGCAGTAATGCATTGGCAGTTTCGAGCCCTCGCCTTTGGTCTGTCGGCCGCCCCAAGAAGTTTCTCCAAACGTTTTGGCGGAGCCAGTGTCTTTTTTTTTTTGCGCCAACAAGGCCCCTATTCCTGATTCCATACCTACACAATATCCTTATTTATACCCACTCACAGGAAGAAGTATTATCAAGTCTGAAAAAAGTACGGGGCCTATTAGAATTCCTGGGGTGGCTAGTGAACTGGGAAAATTCCTGTTTAACCCGAAACTGAGTCAATTGTGTTTTTGGGATACATAACTCATCCTGTATCTCGGATACTTTTTTTTTGCAGAGGAAAAAGTCCTCAAGATTCTGGAGCTGACGCAATCTGTAAGCCAGGCAATTTTCTTGACACTAAGAGAGGTCATGAGGTTGTTGGGTATAATGATCTCATCCATCCCAGCACTGGATTGGGCCCAGTTTCGTATGAGACCCCTGCAGATGTTTCTGTTATCCCAATGGGACATAGTATTTGAGGCTGAATAAAGACATAAGTCCATCAAGTTCAACCTATTGCTGATGTGTGCGTATGCACACACCCACACATACACACACAGGCTCTTGTATCAGTTAATTCTTAAGTGTACCTAAATGATTCCACATTCTTAGCTGAGATCACTGCCTCTAACAGCGAGTTCCAGACCCTAAACGCTCTAAATGTGAAGAACCCCCTTCGCCCCTTGTGCTGGAATTTCTTTACCACCAATTTTAGGTGGTGGCCTCTAGTCTTTATTACGGAGTTAATTGTAAAGAGTTTGTTGCTAATGTTGCTGTCACCATTGAACAATTTGTACATGAAAACCATGTCCCCCCTTAATCTCCTTACTTCCAACGTGAACATGTTTTAAATTTAGTAGTCGTGTCTCATAGCTCTGGTCCTCCATTCCCCTAATTAGTTTGGTTGCCCTCCGCTGGACTCTTTCAAGCTCAAGGACGTCCTTTCTGTGGACTGGTGACCAAAACTGGACCGCATACTCCAGATGAGGCCGAACCAGTGATCTATAAAGTGGCACAATTATAGATTTGTCTCTGCAATAAATCCCCTTCTTAATACAGGACAGGACTCTACTTGCTTTGTTTACTGCAGCCTGGCACTGCAAGCTACCATTCGGTTTGTGGTCTACAATGACTCCCAAATCTTTTTCTATTTCTGACTTCCCTAGTGGCATACCCATGATTGTATAGCCCATTTGCTTATTTTTAATCCCAAAGTGCATTACTTTACATTTATCAACGTTAAACCTCATCTGCCATATATTAGCCCACTCCCCTATTTTATCCAGGTCCTCCTGTAATGTTAAACGGTCTAGGTCCGTTTCTATTACCCTCCCGATTTTGATATCATCAGCAAACACTGAAACATTGCTATTCACACCCTCCCCGATGTCGTTAATAAATAGGGTGAACAGCATGGGGCCTAGCACAGAACCCTGAGGCACACCGCTCATGACACTAGCCCATTCTGAAAAAGCTGCCATTAATAGATACTCTTTGTACCCGTTCCTGTAGCCAGTACTCTATCCACATACACACCATTCCATCTATGCCAATGGATCTTAGCTTGTATAACAAGCGTTTGTGTGGCACCGTATCAAAAGCCTTCGAGAAATCCAGATATACCACATCCACCGGCCTCCCTCCATCCACATTTCTACTTACCCCCTCGTAAAAAGTTAGCAGGTTAGTCTGGCAGGAACGGTCTTTCCTGAACCCATGCTGATTGTCATTGACTATGCCATTATCCTGAACAAATTCTACCTTAATCATTCCCTCCAACACTTTACATACCACTGATGTAAGACTAACTGGTCTGTAGTTCCCCGGTTGGCATCTTGCCCTCCTCCAGTCACTTGGAACTCTACCAGTCATTAAAGAGTCCTTTAAAAATGAGGAATAATGGTTTTGTTATAACCTGGCTTAGTTCTTTAAGTACTTTGGGGTGCAGGTTATCTGGTCCCACTGCTTTATTTGCATTAAGTTTTGCAAGTCTTTGTAGTATCTGGGTTTCCGTCAACCACTGAGGTATATTTTGTGCTGAACTATGTGTTTTTATCATGTACATTAAACCCGTCTTTTTTCCTGAGTGTATACCGAGGAGAAAAACGTGTTCAGCGCCTCGGCCCTCTCCTTGTAATTTGTGACTATCCTCCCGTTTTCGTCCTTTATCCTCCATCTTATATTTTATAAATGCCGCTCTTTTGTCCTTGATGTGCTGTTTTACAGTTTTATTTAGCCATACAGGCTTATGTTTCGATCTTTTACTTTTGTTACCCAACAGTATACACTTGGCAATAGCAATATATAATGTGTTCTTAAAACAGTCCCACATTTGGTCCAAGTTCAGGTTGTGGAATAAGTTTTCCCACTTGATGTCCCCCACTAGGTGGCGTAGTTTAGAGGGATTTATTTGCCACCAAAGAAAATTTAAAGATTCAGGGGTTCTTCTCTTGGCTCCAGGGGAGTGGATGCGCTGGCATAGGACTGGACTTTCAGCCTGGATTATGCGTTCCTTCCTCTGGTCCTGATTCCTCAGGTGTTGCAGAAGTTGGGAATATCTGCATGCATTGGCATTCTGTTGACACCCGTTTGGCCCAAAAGAACATGGTTCTCACAGCTGCTAGCAAGATCTATCCAGACTCCGTGGTCCCTTCCAGCAAGGAAGGATCTTCTTCAGGGCCCAATCTTGCATCCAAACCTGAGTTTTTTTGTGCTTGACGGCCTGGCTCTTGAGAGGAGGACCTTGAGGGGGAAGGGTTGTTCTGAAAAGGTAATCAACACTATTTTATCTAGTAGAAAATTAGCCACTAGAAAAATTTATGGAAAGATCTGGAAGGTGTTTTCCAGTTGGTATAAGGACAGGATTGTTGCTTCCCCTCCAATACCCATTGTTTTGGATTTCCTACAAGAAGGGGTTGAAAAAGGATTAGCCCTCAGTACCCTTAGGGTACAGATGTCAGCCCTTTCTGTATTTTTGGAGTGTAGATTGCTGGAAGAGCCTCTAGTTAAAAGGTTTTTGTTGGCAGCAGAACATTCTTGCCCTGTTCAATCAAAGGTATTCCCTTCCTGGGATTTATCTTTGATACTTGCTGGTTTGACCAAATCTCTATTTGAACCTGTCTCGGGGGCTCTTATTAAATGGCTGTCGCTTAAGATGGTATTTCTTTTTGCAATCACCTCAGCCAGTAGAGTAGGAGACCTTCAGGCCCTATGGATCAAGGACCCATACTTAACTATTCTCCCAGACAGAGTAATTTTGAGACCAGATCCTCTGTATCTTCCAAAAGTATTATCCCAGGTTTCATAGGTCTCAGGAAATTGTCTTGCCATTGTTTTGTGATGACCCAAAAGATCAGAGGGAGATGATATTTCACTCTATATGTTAGACGGTGTCTCATTGAATACTTGGAGGCAACCAGGCTTTTCAGAAAGTCTAGCCATTTGTTAGTTTTGTTTTTTGGTCCCAAGAAAAGGGTTGCAGGCCTCTAAGCCATCTATAGCCAGGTGGCTCAGACAGGTCATTGGCTGGATTTATAGGTCTGAGGGAAAAGATTTACCTCTTTCAGTTAGAGCCCATTAAACCAGGTCATTATCCACTTCCTGGGCAGAAAGAGCTGGGGCATCGGTGGAACAGATCTGCAGGGCCGCTATCTGGTCAAAGCAGGACACTTTCGTCAAACACTACAGAATTGAAGTCTTGTCCCAGCAAGATCAGGCCTTTAGGAGAAAGGTGCTTCAAACAATTGTCCCGCCCTAAAGAGGTTGACTTGTATTTTATGTACTTGTTTATCCTCTCAGGTTGCTGTCCTGGAAGCTAATTAGGGAAATGTTCCGTTAGACTTACCGGTAACGGTATTTCTAGGAATCTTCCAGGACAGCAAGCCTACTTCCCACCCGGAATAATATATAGAATGTGATTTGTTGTCGGTGTGTCCCCTCATTTACTGGTGGTGGTAGTCTACTTTTCTCAACTGAGGTACGAAGGGAAGGGGCTTTTAACTGTTTTACTAATTGTGTTTCCTGTAGAAGGGGGAACCAATCATCTCCTCAGGTTGCTGTCCTGGAAGATTCCTAGAAACACTGTAGTCCTCTCCAGCTATTTAGTTCTGCTGTACAATGTTTTCTGTGTTTTTTTTTTTTTCCCAGTGCAATGAAGTTCAATATGTCACCAGCACACCAAGAATCTGTGTCCTAAACACCTTTTATTGATGTTTGAGCATTTTGTCAAGAAAATAGCAATGTTTTGGGGCTAGGCAGGGTCCCTTCATCAGGCATAATTGGACAAGTGCAATAACACATAACCTTATATACCCACAATAAACTCACAAATAACCAGTGAAACAAAATGTAAAAACTCCAGCCCTACTTCCCCGGACATCACAGTAAAGCTAACTGACATGTAAACAATTAGAAGATCATGACCTCAGGGGAGGTCGGGGCTGGAATGTTTAAAAAATGTTTTCACTCGTGATTTGTGAGTTTATTGTGGGTATAGAAGGTTATGTGTTATTGTACTACTGTTATATTATGCCTGATGAAGGGACCCTGTGCGCTCCCCGTAACATTGCTGTTTTCTTGCCAAAATGCTAAAATGTAAATAAAGGCATTTTGGACACAGACCCTTTTTGTGCTGATGACATATTGTACGGCTTGTGTTTAGACGGCATCATCCACTGTCACATCGGCACCCATTTTACCAGGGTATACGGAGTAAGGAGTGCGGTGCGATACCTACAGAACTTTCCCAGTGCAATGGACACCCAAATGGTGGCCATCACCTAGAGTCTTAAGAGATCAATTTGACCTATAATTTCCAGCTATAATCCCATTGTACAACCCTTTCTGTGTGTGTATTTAATGCTTGCTGTCCCTTGCTTTCGTACCCTCACAAAAAAAATATTGGCTGGAGGTCAGCACAAGATAGTTTGACCTCTAGTGTGTGGGTATATAAGCCTGCCCCTTTATTCCTTGGTATGAACTGTCTTGGTGGGGCGAGGAAGTCAGGAAAAGTCAATTATGTTTGAGTTGCCAGAATCTTGCCTAGGTACCGTGTTCCTTAGGTTGCTCAAATACAAATATCATACTCTGTAGTATTTTCCTTGGTAAAATCAGGGTTACAAACCTTTTGCAATTCAAAGTCTGTCCTTACTGAGTACTGGAGTTGGTTAATATTTACTCCCTCTACATACCGTGTTTCCCCGAAAGTAAGACCTACCCCGAAAATAAGACCTATCGCTATCTTCAGGGATTTCTGTAATATAAGACCCATCACCGAAAATAAGACCTAGTTCGGCGGTAGGGGGCGCACATGTACATGCATCCAAGCAGCCAGCAAGGGGTCTGTTGGAGTGTAAAAATCAATGATACCGGTATGTGCAGCTTGTCTCCTGTCTGCAAGATCGCAAAAAACCTTCTGGCCGCCGAAGCTCCTTCCCTCTCTCACCCCCTCCTGTCGGCCGGTATGCAAGATCTCAAACGTTCTGGCCGCCGCAGCTCCTTCATTCTCTCATCCCCTCCTGTCGGCCCGTCTGCCTGCCGGTCCTCGGCTTTTAGGAAATTAGAGCTGCCTACGTTTCCCAGCAGGCACAGCGGCATGGCCAGTGAGGTCAAAGCTGAGGTGATCTGATTGGCTCCCTGGACGGCATTACAGAGCTCCAGACAGCTGCAGCCAGGTACCGTACTGTGACAGTCACAGTACCATTCTTTCACTCCAATTCTCAGTACATTACATACCGGTATCTCTGCTCTGTGTGACAGCAGTGTGCCTCAGCATATTTTATCATCTTCAATTAATTAAAGATGTTTTATAAAACAGCTTTATCTCTACCGTATTATTTAAATTATGGTAAAAAAAAAAAAGTATGTGAGGGGATCCTCAATGGGGAAAGTATGCAGTCTAAAATGTCCCCATTGAGCATCCCCTCACATACTTTTTTTTTAACTATAATTTAAATAATAGAGATAAAACTGTTTTATAAAACATCTCTAATTAATTGAAGATGATAAAATATGCTGTGGAGGCTGAGGCACACTGCTGTCACACAGAGCAGAGATACTGGTATGTAATGTACTGTATCATACAGTACTGGAGAAGGGGAAAAAAATAAGACATCCCCTGAAAATAAGACCTAGTGTGGTTTTTTTTTGGGAAAAAAATATATAAGACAGTGTCTTATTTTCGGGGAAACACGGTAAGTGCTGTAATAGATGCTAGTGTACACACCTGGTATACCTGGAGATGAGGACTTACTAGACTGAAGCAAACAGCAAAACTGTCCAGAAAATCGTGATCGCTTTTGTTTTCAAATAGTTAACATATGTTTTCTGTCGATTTCAGCCTTGTTCTAAAGTACAGCATATTTTAGACATCTGGAGAACAGGTCAGGGTGTGCTGTCCCTTCATTGTTTCCAGAACACAATCCCAGTAGAGGCGTACACAAGAGAAGCCTGCATGGTGGATGCAATTGGTAAGTATTCAAGCATATTTCTGTGTGTATGATTATATTTTGTGTGTGTGTATGATTATATATATCTATCGATCTATATGTATCGATAGATAGATAGATAGATAGATATATTATGGCCAGATTATTATGACCACCTGACGTTTGTAGGCAAATTAGCTATAATTTTGCGCTGAAGTTGCTGGAGGGCCAGACCATTATAAATAGGGAAGCAGGTTGTTTACCACGACAGTAGAAGTTCTTTTTTTCTGAAGATATGGGTAAACAACGCGATTTAACAGCCTTTGAACGTGAGATGATTGTTGGCGCTCGGAGCCATGCAGGGAGTATCAGCAAAACAGCAGAATTCGTTAAATGTTCAAGAGCAGCTGTTGTTAAAGTGTTTAACCCTTTCGCTGCCAAGCCCTCCGGAACATTTTTCAAATCAGCTGGCCAAGCCATTTTTGAATTGTCTGCAATTTTTTCCTATTGATTTGATTTTCAACTGCTGCGTTGCTAGCGTTTGTAAAAGACCCCCCAAACCATATATTTTCTGAAAGCGCAGGCCCGGTAGAATAAAAAGATGGTGATACTAAATTTGTAGGCCCTGCGATAATTGCGCAAATGTTTCTCAAATTAATATTAAACCGATAAAAATACACAATTCAATTGTTAAAACACACCAAAATCAGTATCCGTGCACAAAAAAAAATATTTTTTGACTAAATCTAAAAGATAAAACTGTATTGAGTTAATAAATAACAAATATTAGCAAATTTGTAATTGCGCCTTTTTGCGAAAAGGTAAAAAAATGAAGGTATGCAAAACTGTAAATA
>NW_017306620.1:131371-141345 GCF_000935625.1 Nanorana parkeri | reverse complement strand
GACAGTTGAGCATTGGAAAAAAGTCATGTGGTCCGATGAATCACGTTTCCAGTTCCATCATGCAGATGGCAGAGTGAGAATTTGGCGGAAACCGCATGAAAGCATGCACCCCACATGCACGAGTACAACCCTTCAAGCTGGTGGGGGCATGTTTTCCTGTCATGATTTGGGCCCTTTAATTCGTGTGGAGCAATGTCTGAATACCAACATACCAAAGTATCGTTGCTGATCAAATTCATCCTATCATGTTTATGGCATATCCCAATGGAGATGGCTTCTTCCAACAAGACAATGCGCCATGCCACGGTGCTTGTATTGTGCAGGAGTGGTTTCAAGAACATGAGGGAGACTTTACCTTGCTTAGGTGGCCCCCACAATCACCAGATCTCAATCCAATTGAGCATTTGTGGGACGAAGTTGAAAGAGCCATCAGGCAGCTGGTTCCACAACCATCAAATCTCACAGAACTGGACAGTGCTATTCATCAGGCATGGTGTCAGATTCCTCGCATCACCTTTCAACATCTCCATGGCATGTAATCTATGTGTAGACTTCCAACATTAGACAGTTAGCACAAAAAAAGTTCCCTTCCTTTTTGAGACCTGAGAAAGCATATAATGTGCTCCCCTGCCCCCAAACACAACCGTTGTACCTACCTTTTTAGACTTAGGAGAAATTACATGATAATATGGTCCTTTTTGGTGCTAAGTTTCACTGTTGCCAGCAGCAGCAACAAGGTTTTGGTGGCCAGGAGATGTGGTGAAAACATGCTTTTTCCCTCCACTGAAATCCTACTTGCCTCATTTGCTTTCACAAGTAAACATGTTCTTAACTCAAAATCACACATTGGTCACTGTTGCTAAGGGAAGCCAGGTACAGTGCAGTGCTGTAGAAAATATATATGCAAATCTCCTGGTATTGTTTAAAAACCTGCACACAATGGTCTTCAAAAGAAATCAAACTTTATTCCACATGCATCTATACAAAAAACAACTGCTGACATGTTTCTGCCTTACTCAGCCTCAGCCTTAGTCATAGCTAGTTGTGAGCAAACACCAATCCCCTAAAATAGCATGCCACATAGGGCGGGAAGAAGCACTTAGGAGCACCTGTATCTAAAGGGCACTTAAAATGATGGGTAAGCATCATCAAACTCGGACATATAGTAAAACCCACAGTAACAGTGGGAACATGGAACACTGAAATATTCTATGCCAATCACAAATTGTTTAAAATACCCACAGCAGCATGCAATACACACAACAGTCTCTCTAAAAGGCTAAAGGTATTGGTGGATAGGTTAAAGACCTGCAATAGACACCACAAGCCCTGCCAATTTTCACTTCCTGGCTTCCTCAAAGGATGTGATTATAGATCTCCACGTATGCAAAAGGTTAACTCTTGCAGTTGGGCTACCCCCCGCACTGCAAGGATTTACCGCTCATTTTTCTCTAGGGACTGGAATAAAGAAGATACAGTATGATCACCTGATCCTCGATCCTGAGGTGATGAATGCTCACCTATGCCCCCACTGTTCCGGCTGTGGTATGGACTGTGGGGACCGGTCTAGCAGCCAAGTGAGATCGAGGATTAGGTGAGTATATTTCTTTTATTTGAGCCCCTAGACCAAACAGAGCAGTTAACCCTTGCAGTTTGGGGGTAGCCCCACTGCAAGGGTTAACTTTTTACATTTCTGGAGTTCCTCTTTAAAGTGAAACTACAGCCTCCTATCACTTACAGGCAAGGAAGGTGCCATCTTGGCTTCTTTTGGATTGTGGTTGCCATTGTGCTGCACACGTGATCAGCTATGACAACAGCCATTTGAGGGCTTGGAAGTACGGTTGAAAGCTGAAATAAGAACATTAGAAACCTTGACAGTTGGCATGCCTTAAAAGTAACTTGGAAGACATATTAAATTGGTGGGTAAAATTCATCTTTTAAGCAGAGAATTAATTGTTTCCATTTAACACTATTTTTACCTCCATTGGAGTTGATTGCTTGCATGTGTGCACTGCACAGCAACTTGGTTACTTTGTGCATTACAGGTTGCTATTTTAGTTACTGTAAAGCTGCTATTTGTATTATTTTTAACCCTTGTAGTGGTGCTACGTGTGCACTGCAAGGGTTAAATGCTCATTTTCCTCTAGGGTAACATAAAGATAAACTCACCTGAATCTCACATGTGGCTGGCTGTTAGACTTGTCCCTGCAGCCTTTTTCCCCCCCCGTTTCGGTGGCCTAAGGTCCTGTGAGTCATCACGTCCTGTATATAGTATATTGGACATGAGGAGTCAGGCTGCAGGGACCAGTCTAGCAGCCAGTCGGCACCGTGGTTCAGGTGAGTGTTTCTTTGTTATTTTACACCCCATATGAAAACCAGCACTTAACCTTTGCAGTGAGGCTACCCCCAGACTGCAAGGGTTAAGAATAATTGTGCCCAGAGTTCTACTTTAAAATACAGAGAATGGCATGGTAAATTACTGGTGGGAATGTGCTACAGGCCACCAAATATTGGGAAAGAGGAGGAGACCGACCTACTGTCACAGGTGGGACAAATGGTGGAAACCCCAACTAGGAAGAATGCCCTGCTTTATTTATTAATTACAAACAACACAGAACTGAAAAGAGATGTAGAAATCGGGGATAACCTAGGGAATAGCGATCATAAAAGGATTACGTTCACAATAAACTACAGGAAACATAGATGAGTTAGCACAACAAGAACGCTAAACTTGAAAAAGGCTTACTTTTCATAAGCTCAGATACCTGCTACGTGACACTAATTGGGACCAAATATTCATGAATATGAATACAAGAAATAGTAATGTTTCAAGGACATTTTAAAAACAACATTCACCAGTGCATTTAATTAACTAATAAATTCAAAACCGCAACGTTAAACCAAAGTGGTTAACTAACAGGGTAAAGCAGTATATTAAAGAGAAGAATAGGGCCTTCAAAAAAATACAAGTCAGATGGGTCAAGATCGGCATTCAAATACTATAAAGAATGCACCAAAAGATATTAAAAAAAAGAATTGGGGCAGTGAAAATATAGTTTGAAGAACACATGGCACCTGAAAGCAAAAGAAACCCCAAGAAATGTTTTAAATAGTGGGGGCGTGTCCAAGATGGCGACCGGAGCACATGTGTAGTCACTGAGCTCTGCCACCTCCTCTTTTATCCTGTGACTTTTGGAGCTGCAAGACAGTACCATTCGGCCTGGTTGGCTGCTACTTTCGCCCTGGTTCTGAGGGCATGACTGGGGGGGACACATCAAACCCCCTCCGGCCGTGCAGGAGCTGCCTAGTGGCAATATGGCCACCCGGAGAGAGGGAGACGCGGAGGGTCTCACTAGCCGAGCCCAGTTCGCTGCTGTGATGGCTGCTATTTCTGGATGCCAGACCACGCTGACTACCAAGATCGATCACTTGCAATCGAATGTCGGCCTGCTGCATTGGGACCTGGACCGGGTCCATGACCGGATGTCGTAGGTGGAGGGCAGGGTTAGTGGAATGGAGGTTACAATAAAAGACCATACGGCCTCCTTGTGTACCCTGCAGACCAAGGTTAAGGCCCCGCACTGTGCATCATCGTAAAAGCGATCGGCCGGTAATGGCTGTTCAAATTCTCGACGGGACTCTGCTCAGTCGTGCGAGAGCAGAAAAAAAAATCACGTACATGTACGTCCACCCACCGAGCAGCATCCGCAAGGGGTTAAGGCTGCCAAGACGCATGGCCCAGATGGCTTCCAAGTTGAGTTCTATAAAACTCATGCTATGGGTATTGCTCTATGCTTACTTAGCACCCTAATGGAGGCTCTGAGGACAGGCGCTCTTCCCTCGATGATGGAGGCTACTAATGTAGTGTTAGCGGTAAAGATCCTGATCAATCAAACCTGATTCTATTTCCCCTTATGCTCCCTTATGGGGTAATCCGCTTTTGGGGCATTTTCGGTTTATCCATGATCCCCAGGCTTGGACACAATATGGTATAAAGCTTGTCAAACATATTATGCAGAGGGGGTGCTGCTGGGTTTTGACAGACTCCGGACTCGATATATGACCTATCCCCTGTCATTTTTTCAGATATTTGCTAATGCCTCATGCTTTTAGGTTCCAATTTCCTTGCCCTGTGACTGTTGAATCTGACTATATTGAAAGTTTTTTGATGAGGGACAGGTTTCATAAACCTCTCTCTTCGCTATACTTTTGCCTGACCTGTGGTGACGGACCCACGTTGCCTCGCTTATTTGGGAACTGGAAGGCAGATATTTCCTCACTATCGGAGGATGCATGGGAGACCTGTGTGCAGATGTATATGACGACTGTTATTGCTCCTAGGGAGAGGTTCCTTCAGCTGAAGTTTTTGCACAGGGTATACTATACTCCTTCCAGATTGGCAACGATCTACTGCTCTGCTGGCTAGATGCTCATTGTAATAGGTGTAGACCGGAAGTCGGCACTTTTTTGCATGGGGTGTGGTCCTGTCGGCGGCTTCAGTCATACCGGGCTTCTGTGGTCTCCACCATTAATGCTGTGACTGGTTTAGAACTGGGGGCTTACCACTTAGGGATGCTATGTGGATACTATACAAGCTCCTAGGGCTATCAGACTTCTTTTTTTTATGTGGCTTTTTATGCCAGCCAAGAGATTGTTCTTAGATGGAAGCTAGATACTCCCCCCACTGTGGGCCAATGGCTGCAAACAATGGATAGAATGCTACCACTCTAAGTGAACTTACATGAGTCGCAATTGCCTACATGAGTTTGACAATAAAGTCACTGCGCTAAAAGCCTACAACTTATACATAAAGTGCCTAGAGATTGTCCCAACACAATGTGACTTCCCCAGTGGTTAAATTCAATACAATCTCAAAACTGCATGTGCAATGTGTTGTGATCCAGATCACATGTGCAACGCCACAAATTAGTGTCTCTAAAACACACACACAAAAAAAAAAAATCTTTAAGTGCTTATGTCAACGATCTATAAAGTGCAATTGTTCTCCAATCCAAAAAGGTATTTCTTAGTGTAACGTCCTAAGTCCACTATTAAATGGTCAAACTGCGCTCAGATTACAATCCTTAGCTAGCCCCTCTCCCAAGACAGCTGATGGCAACCTCCTTTTGTAGTCAATATCTCCTTTCAGTTTGGATTTTTTTGGAACCGGTTGGTCGGATCAAGTTGTTCCAGTCCCTGCCAATCCACCTTCTAAATGGCCAATATTAACAACCTCCTATGTAACTCATTCAGTGCCCCATGGAAAAAAATGTAGACGCCACATAGTATAAAATCCTTAAAACCTTTAATCATACATTCTTTAAAAACTTACATTCAAAGCTTAATAGGCAGAGCTGTATAATTCCTCCACTGGCATACAGCTTCTCTTGCAGTGATCACCGTGATGGCATCAGCGTGTTAGCTCCTCCTTGACAGGTTTCGTCGTAAAGACTTTCTGAAAAGGTAGTGAACACCCAGACATCAATCCTTTTTAATATAGACTGTGCCTGCTGAATCTCACCTCACCACTAGATGGCTTCTGAGTGATTGGGTCTTTCCAAGAGTAAGATCTATCTATCACTCAATCCATAAATAGCACGTGTGCCCATATCTGAGAGAGAGAATTTATATATATCTATATAGATCTATATAGATATATAGATCCTACTACAGCTCTCTATTTCCTCCTCAATATATAAATGGCAGACCAATGAGGAGGAAATTGAGAGCTGTAGTAGCAGTGTGAGTGAAAGGAATGGAGAGGAAGAAATGTGTGAAGGTATCAACAATTTGTACATTGGAATCCTGTGCAACATAAAGAGAGAAATAATGGTGATAGCCAAAATGGTGGTGAAAATGCAAGTGAAGGGAGACAGGGTGAACAAGTAGGAGGCAGCCACCTAATCCACAATTCCCCAGCAGAGAGGAACAACCACAGTTCAATGTACCTACCTCACAGTGGTTCCACCCCCTATTAGAGGAAAATAAAATGTTTGAAGGAGGAGAAGGATATCAGAGGAGGAATGTACAAAACACATTTTCACGTGGGAAATTCCCACGACGGACCCCCAGGTGGGAGAAGTGGAAACCATTCAGACCTCATTTGCGAGGACACCAAGGAGGGAGACGGGGTTCCATATTTATTAATAGCAATCTCCTCTGGGGTAGGGTATTTTCAATATCAGCTCTATACCACTAACGTTGGAGGAAACTAAAGTTTTGGACCTGGGTTTAAAATTCGCCCCCCATAAGAAACTTTAACCGCTTTCTATATCTGAGCGGGCGTATTTAAATGTCCCGTCAGCCACGTCCACGAGCGGGAACCTGCCCAAATTTAAAGACGGGCAGCGATGCCTGTTTACATAAAAGTGATCCGCCGGCTATAGAGCAGGCGGATCGCTTGTATAATATTACATCACTTGCGCATTCTTGTGTCCACTCTCCAGCATC
This sequence comes from Nanorana parkeri, assembly GCF_000935625.1. Taxonomy (NCBI): domain Eukaryota; kingdom Metazoa; phylum Chordata; class Amphibia; order Anura; family Dicroglossidae; genus Nanorana; species Nanorana parkeri. Next base: position 134,895 of record NW_017306620.1, on the reverse strand, counting down.
TGAAGCTGATAAAGCAGATCTCTGCTTCAGCTTCTTTGGGGGGTCCCTAGGTGACATTCGGGGTCTTGGAGACCCCTGATGTCTCCATAAAGAGGACTTGTCACATCTCTTTGCTATCACATAGGGGGGTTTCTTAGCCCCCTATGTGATAACAAAGTTAAGTGGAAAAGAAAATTAGGAAAAAAAATTAAACTTGCAAAAAAAAATTCAAACAAAAATGTTTTTAAAGTCCCCACCCATACATACACGTATGCAAACATGCGTGGGGTGCAAAAATGACGATTGCGCCCATTACGCCGCACGTTACATATTGCCATGAATGTCGGAGTGAGAGCAATAATTCTAGGGCCATCAATCACTGATAACACTAAACTGATGAGCGGTAAAAGCTTTTAAATCGTTGCCTATGGTCAATTTCGGGTATGGTAGTTTTTGCGATTTCGCAGGTGCGGGCAATTTTAAAGCTTGACATGTTTGGTGTCTATTTACAGGACGTGACCCTACATTTTTATATTTGACCAAAAAATTGGGTCATAATAATTGTATTATAACATAATGTAAAAAAAGAATTTCAATTATTTGTCCTTAATGTAGTAAAAAATAAGACCCCGAGTGGTGATTAAATACCAACAAAAGAAAGCTCTATCTGTCCCCCAAAATTTTTCTAAAATTAATTTCAGTACAGCGTTGCATGACGGAATAAATGTCAGTCAAAGTACCGCAGCTCTAAATACTGAAAAATGGCCTGGCCAGGAAGCGGGTGTGAACACCTGGCCTTCAAGTGGTTAAATAAATTTGATGTCTTCATCGATCTGCACAAATTTGTGAGGAGATTGAATCTAAAAATATATTTTATGTCACTGCCAAGACCCACTTCTAAAGCCAATCAGGGTGGTATTACAACAGCATATAAACAGACCCCTTTAAGGAATAGTTCCGTCTTTAACCCAAACGGAGACTCTAATCACCACATAGAGGTCTTTAAAAACATGGTGGAAAAAGACATTAGAAATTTGAAGATAAATAAACCACGAGATAAACAGTTTGTAAGTGAAGGAATAAATAAGTTGGAGAAAAAATATAGTTATAAGACCTGCGGACATGGATAGGGGGGGGTTGTCATTAGCTATTATGAAATGGAAATTACTAGAATTTTGGGGGAGGAGGGCACTTACACTAAACTAAAAGGAAATCCCTTGTATGTGTATAAAAAAAAGTACATAGAGGGGTTGTAAAGAAAGGATATGAGAGGGGTTTTTTAAACAAACGGGAACAGAAGTATGTGATCCCCCTCAGGGTGTAGAACACCCAGTTATATATTTTCTCCCTAAAGTGCATAAGCACTAAAGTAACCCTCCAGGACGCCCAATAATTAGTGTAATTGATTCCCTTCTCTTGTGGGAGAATTTATAGATTTCTATCTTCAACCGATGGTTAGTAAAAACAAATCCTTGTTGAAAGATAGAGTATTGATGACGTCTTTACTATCTAGTAAACAGAGGAATGGAAATTATATTTTTGTCACCATAATTTTGTATCACTGTATACAAATATATCCCACACCATTTAGGAGTACAAGCGATAAGATGGGCCTTTGAGACATATACTGATCTTAGACAGGAACAGGTTGAATTTTTAATACAATGTTTAGACTTTGCCTTGAGAAAAAACTTCTTCTGGTATAAGGAAGAATACTATTTACAGACAAAAGGAGTGGCAATGGGTGATTAAATTTGCCCCAAGTTTGGCCAATTTATTTATGGACCAGTGGGAGGAAGAACACATTTATGGGAAAGAAAGACAATCTCTGATATATTGGAACCGCTACATAGATGACATATTGATGATCTGCAGAGATCATGACATGTTCCTGAATACATTTTTATTTTTTTTAGAGGAGATTGACATTCGTAAATATGGAATCAAATTCACGAAAAATACAAATAAGGATGGTATCCAATTTCTAGACTTTTATTTTTATAAAAAAGAGGGACGAATACATACCAGAACCCGCTTTAAGTCTACTGACTGTAACTGTTCTATACCATGGGGGAGTTGCAATCACCTGAAGTGGGTTTGCAACATCCCCAAAGGACAGTTTGTGAGAGTACGTAGAAATTGCACCCTAGGAAAAGAATATGAACGAGCAAAAATCCCGGAGGGGAGATTATTGAGAAGGGATACAAAGAGGTTAAAGGGACTAAAAAAGGTAAGATGAGGAGGGATAATCTCTTTAAAAAAAAAAAAAAAGATATAAAGAACAAAAATGGAGAGAGATTTGAGGTATCCTTTATCACTAACTATAGCGCCCAATACAAACATTTGGAACGCATCTTTTATAAACATTGGGACATCCTCAGAAGAGACAGTTTTGGGTCGAATTATGCCAGAAAAGCCCAAAGTATTATATAGGAAGGCCCCCTCCCTCAATGCTAAACTAGTATACAATGTGATAGACCCACCCCCCAAGATAAAGACTTTTTCGGGCGTGTTGGGTGCTACCCTTGTAAATACTGTGTAGGATGCAAAGTAACAAAAAGTGGTGGTTTAAAGAAATAATTGGAGTTTGTTTTGGGTACAAATGGAAGACATTTTGAGATCAAGCAATTTGTCTCATGCCATACCTTCTATGTCACCTATGTTTTGGAGTGTCCGTGTGGCCACCAATACCTTGGTAGAACCACGAGCGAATTAAGAATTAGAATAGAACACATTAATAATATTCAAAATGGGTTTGACAAACAGTGTGTCTAGAATTTTAGAGATATTCACACTAAAGACCCGACAGGGCTCATATTTTATGGTATAGATCAGGGGCGCCCACAATTTTTCGTCTGGAGATCGACTTTACAAATGACGAGCTCAATGAGATCTACCAACGAAAAACACCTGCGGGAGGGGGCGTGGCGGTGCATTGAAGTCAATGGCACCATAGCCAGGCCCCTCGCCCACAGTGCGATCGCCTGCACCCGGAACCCAGGCACATTAGTGCCTGTGTTCCGGGCCATTGCGATCCGCAGAAATGCTGCAGGCACTAAGGTGATCGAACTGTGGGCGAGGGACATGGCTGCGGTGCAACCCCACACCCCCTCCCGCCCCTGAATGCAGGGAGTCGGCCGGCTTGCATTCCAATGCGTTCTAGAGGACACCGGCGTCCTATACTCCCGCGGTGCTCATGTGGCCGATATTGCACACGGGGAGGGGTGTCCCTTTCCCTTTCCGTCTGCGGCGTCTGACACATTCAGCCGCGGGAGCATAGCCAGCTCCTTTTGCGCACGTGGCAAGAAAAAAAAGTGCCCCGCCCCCCCTCCCCCCCCCCCCTTGGGGAAATATTAGGGGTCTAGACAGACCCCTGATATCTCCCTTTTAAAATAGAAAAAGAAATTGTGGACACAAAGCCCTCAATCTCTCTTTCTGTAGCCTCTGTCGTAAATGAATGGAAAGCACAGAGGCTTCCATTCATTCAGAAAATATTTAATATCAGTTTCTGAATGGGGAGGAGCCTCTGTAACATTCTACTCCCC
>NW_017306620.1:130682-131205 GCF_000935625.1 Nanorana parkeri | reverse complement strand
GGGATCAATACATAGCGCTGATATTTACCGATCCTCTCCTGCTTGGCAACGCACTCACTCTGCAACTTCTCCTCTGGATCCCCCACTGCTCTCCTGGGCAGAGACAGCGGGAGATCCGAGGAGAAAGGGGGGGGGGGCAGAGGTGCTGTAACAGCAGCATGTGAGGAGAGAGAGAAAGAGCCTCTCTCTCCTCACCGCTCGGCGTGCTGCTGTGACAGCGGCTCCGTCCTCCACCGCCGACTGCAGCTTTGCTTTTCCACGGATCCCCGCTGCATACAGATGGGGGAGAGCAGTGGGGATCCAGATTAGAGATCGCGATCGACCTAATGGGCAGCCCTGGTATAGATAGTCTATACACACTGGAGAGGGACCAATAGAACAAGAATGGTTTCACAAAATGAAACTAAATGGATATTTCTACTTGATACGATGCAACCCAAAGGTCTAAACATTGAATTAGATTTAAACTGGTTGATTAATAATGGTTTAGAATGTTAACATAGATGTGTAGGGGTTTGTACAT
>NW_017306620.1:126621-127533 GCF_000935625.1 Nanorana parkeri | reverse complement strand
CCCCCCCCGCTTTGGGGAAATATTAGGGGTCTAGACAGACCCCTGATATCTCCCTTTTAAAATAGAAAAAGAAATTGTGGACACAAAGCCCTCAATCTCTCTTTCTGTAGCCTCTGTCGTAAATGAATGGAAAGCACAGAGGCTTCCATTCATTCAGAAAATATTTAATATCAGTTTCTGAATGGGGAGGAGCCTCTGTACAATGCTACTCCCCATTGAGAAACTCATGCATGAACAGGAAGTGATGTAAATCACATCCTGTGCATTAATAACTGGGGACACATAGTACTATGTGTCCCCAGTTGTTTACAAACACTGGAGTGATCAGACGATCGCTCCTGTGTTTGTCCTGCACAGAGGATCGATACATATCACTGATATGTACCGATCCTCTCCTGCTTGGCAACGCACTCACTCTGCAACTTCTCCTCTGGATCCCCCACTGCTCTCCTGGGCAGAGACAGCGGGAGATCCGAGGAGTGGGGGGGGGCAGAGGAGCTGGAACAGCAGCATGTGAGGAGAGAGAGAAAGAGCCGCCGGCTGTCAGATCCAGGCCGAGCTGCTCTCTCTCTCTCTCTCCTCACCGCTCGGCGTGCTGCTGTGACAGCGGCTCCGTCCTCCACCGCCGACTGCAGCTTTGCTTTTCCACGGATCCCCGCTGCATACAGATGGGGGAGAGCAGTGGGGATCCAGATTAGAGATCGCGATCGACCTAATGGGCAGCCCTGGTATAGATAGTCTATACACACTGGAGAGGGACCAATAGAACAAGAATGGTTTCACAAAATGAAACTAAATGGATATTTCTACTTGATACGATGCAACCCAAAGGTCTAAACATTGAATTAGATTTAAACTGGTTGATTAATAATGGTTTAGAATGTTAACATAGATGTGTAGGGGTTTGTACAT
>NW_017306620.1:123156-125100 GCF_000935625.1 Nanorana parkeri | reverse complement strand
TATGTGTATATATATATATATATATATATATATATATACACACACACAGGGCTCAAAAATCCGCTCGTCTGTGACGAGCAGACAGTGGAGTCCGACGAGCATCTTGCCGGCCGTTGTAATTACACGGCCAGCCGGGAGCTTTATAGTCAAGCGATCGAGCGTCTCGAGAGACGCTCGTTTGCTTGTATCAGGAGCTGTCACTGCCGTTGCCGGTCCCGAGATCCGCTGTGCCCGATGCGGCCGGGACCGGCTTGGCTCAGTGACAGGAGATCAAAGGGAGTTCAGTACAGGAACTCCCTTTGATCTCCTCTCAGTCCCCGAATGCAGGAAGTGATGTATATTGCATCACTTCCTGCATTCAGTGTCACTCTCCAGCATAGAGAAGCTGATGAAGCCGATCTCTGCTTCATCAGCTTCTCTGGAGGTCCCTAGGTGACATTAGGGGTCTTGGAGACCCCTGATGTCTCCATAAAGAGGACCTGTCATGTAAATTGGCTATCCCATAGGGGGCTTCTTAGCCCCCCATGTAATAGCAATAAAGTTGTATTGGAATTGGTATTGGAAATCTTTTGACAGAGGGGGCCTGCATTTAAAAAGCCCAAATACCCCTCACCCATGTACACATATGACTGAAAACTTGTTTGTTGCACATGCATATGGAAATCGTATCACAGTGGATGCCGTGTGAGAGTAGTAATTCTAGGACCATTATTCACTTAATTCTAAATTGATCAGATGCAAAAGCTTTTAAAGCGTCACCTACAGACCATTTTAAAGCCGTTTCAGTGTGAGCAATTTTGAGGCTTTACATGTTTATCATCTATTTACTGGATGCACCTTAAACTTTTATATTTTACCATAAACATTAGGTATTATATTGTGTTTGTGTGCACTAAAATAAATTTAAGTATTTTATTTACCAAATATATAGATGTGATTAAACAGTAGCATTAAAAAAAAAGGCAAATGCCATAATTTTATTCTATAGGGTATCTGCTTTTAAGCACTCTTGAGGCTTAAAATGTGCATTTTAACATGTGTGCAAATATAACAAAATGGCTGCGACAGCAACATAATCTTTCTAACTTTTTTTTCTACTTTTTTTTTTTCTTTTAGGTTTAAAAATGTTAACCAACCAAAAAAAGGGGGTTTATTATGGACAAGCACAGAATTGGGCACTTACCCGCCGACGGCGTCTAGGAGTTCACATGCTTCACAGGGCAATGCAAATCTTCATGGCTGAAGGGGAGCGCCAGCTTAGGCCCCCTGATATACGCAGTGGCTCATGATGACATATAGAAAAATGTTCCAGGCTTGTGGATACTTGACTTTGCACTTGGTCGATTTACGACCTCTTGTGGGAATTATGTAACTTTCTAATTTTTTTAAGATACTACTACATCATGAACACTTAAGGGAGAGGCTGCTGTGATTAGCATTTTATTGCTTTGATCATTAAACAGCTACAGAAACCTATTTGTGAGAGAAGATTGGAACTGCACCCTAGCTGACAAACATTCCACGTTCTAATGGTAATAACTTTTATCATCACCGCCATGACATGATGTATTTTTATAGAATTTAAGATCAAGAGCTTTGTCCTTTTTTTTTTTTGTCCCTTTTACAATCTACGATCAAGTTTTGTCAAACTTTTTGTGTTTATTTTTGTCCGCCATAATGGGAATTGCTTACTGCTTCCCAAATAAGCACAAAGGCAGTCAATCAACGACTAACAACAAAATGTACATTTTGATGATGTAATTTTGATTTAAGTGCTGAAGATTTTAAATGGGGATCTTATGAAATGATTTGTGGTTATTCATTTTATGTGGGTGCTGTAAATAATATTTATTCATGATTTAAAGCTGAATCTGTTCATTCAGTTATTTACATTAGACTGTAAACTTTATGTAACACGATTACTAAATTATATATATATATATA
>NW_017306620.1:71500-122896 GCF_000935625.1 Nanorana parkeri | reverse complement strand
GAGGGTTAGTTCACACCATATGCAGTGCGTTCCGGTCCGATTCTGGCCGGAACGCACTGCATCGCATTGTGGGCGGCTCACTTTTTTGCCGGGCTGGAGGGGGTGTGGCAGGCCATTGAAGTGAACGGCACCGTAGCCACACCCTCCGGCCATAATGCCATCCCCCGCACGTAATCGCAATGCACATGGTGCCTGCGGTGCGATCAAAATGCTGCAAGCACTATTTTGATCGCACCGGACCGCAGGCACAATGTGCCTTGCGATGGCATTGTGGCCGGAGGGCGTGGCTACGGTGCCGTTCACTTCAATGGCCTGCCACACCCCCTCCAGCCCGGCAAAAAAGTGAGCCGCCCACAATGCGATGCAGTGCGTTCCGGCCAGAATCGGGCCGGAACGCACTGCAACTGGTGTGAACGGGCCCCAAGAAAACCACATTCATTCACTCTGCCCCAAACAGTTCTGATTGAAAGCTAAACAGCAAGGCTGATAAAACTTTATTAAATAATTTTAAATAGAACAAGGGGAATTTATCAATATAGGAGAAGACGACGTCTGGAGCAGTTCCCCATGGAAACCAATCGGCTTCTATCTTTCATTTTCAAAGCTTAAAGGAGAACTATGGGGTCAGGGCTTTTCCCCATAGTTCTCCTAAGGGTAACGGGAAGGCACAAACTAGCATCCTCCCGTCACTCAAAGCTCAGTATACCGCGAGCAACAATACTGAGACACTGCAGCCGGGACGCATCCCGACTTTACTGTCGAGATCCACCCAGCTGCGGGATTGACAGCTGGCTCTGCTTATCTAGAGGCAGAGCAAGCTGTACCCTCCCCTGTCCGTTCTGCCAGTCAGCGCTGGAGGATCGGATGGGGGAGGGGGGGAATCCTTGCAGGAGCCGTGAGTGACAGTCACCACTCTCTGCAGGGACATGATCGAGAAGTGAGCGAGCGACGGTATGTGTTCGCTCACTTCCCAATCTATTGAGCTGACGTGTGACAGCTTCATTGTCACAGGTCGGCTAGAACTATGAGGCTGAGTGATTTTTCACTCGCCTCATAGTTCTCCTTTAACTGAACAAACTGAAGAGAGAAGCTACTTGGTTACTGTGGGAAACTGCTCCTGATTCTGTCTGCTCCAGTTTTGATAAATTCCCCCCAAAGTGTATAAGTGAACATGTCTTCATTCAATATCTCTGTAGTCCTCTGCACAGCAATGCTAACATGGAGTGTTAGAATTCTGAAGTGGTCAGGACTTCTGTTTTTTTTTTTTTTTTTTTTACAGACTAATGTTTAGAGTAGCTGAGGTTGTGTTGCAGGGTTGACCTCAACATAGTTTGTTTCGTCGTTGCCTAGTCTGACATGGGCAAGTCTAAGACTAAGCTGCATTACAGACTTGGCTGTGCTGTCTGGCAGGAGTATTTTGTTCCCATAACTGACTGAACAGAATTTTGAATTCTTTGTCAAGTAGAACTGTCACATACAATACATGTATTTTAACTGTGGATTTTAGCTCTTTGAAAGAAATTCAGCTTAAACAGAGCCAGTAAATTCACTGAGATCAGCGTACTGTTGGGTCACCTGTTTAAAAATGTAAACATTAGTGCATTTTTTAAACACAGGAGAACATGGTTCTTTGTACAAGGCCAATTAAAATTTTTATTTATGTAATAAAGCTGACAAAATGATTAGTATGTTTAATAAATAAGTACATGCATAAATATTACCTTGGAAAATGATGGTTTGAAGGCAACTTCTTTTAAATAGTTACAGATCAAAGCAAGTGTATATAGTACAAAAAAAATAAATCCTTGCTGTTGGCTGTTCACTGAATTGCTTGGTCAGCTCCCAGTCTAAACCTGTTCCGAGCACAGACTGATTCACTCCCCCCTTCCCCTTCAGCCTCTCACTACTATACTTTTTTTTTTTTTTCTCTTTGTGGTATATAAGTGAGCACAGCAAACCCACAATACTTGCAATGCCTATATAATTAGGTGATACAAATCCTGTGGAACGATATTACATTCCTTAAACATCAATGAGTAAAGCTTGGCAGGTCTACACCAAGCCTGGCCTACTCTCAAAATATAAACAGCCATTTCTGTACTTTCTTTTCAAGTATTGGGCTAAATATTCTATAATCTACTTTGAAAAATGAAATCAGTTAGTGGTTATGAACATTTTTATATGAGCCAGGTCTCTTCATGATATAAAAAAAAAAATCACAACTCTGACCTTGCTGTTATCGTCATCTCCTAGAAAGAGAATTATAATGTTTGGTACAGGGTGTATATAGCAAACTTCCCCAACTGTAGAATTAAATCACTTGATCCATCCCAAAAATATGCATGATAGGATCAAAAGTCAATGATCAAGACTTAGCTATTCTGGCAACAAATGAATGTACTATCCACAGTGAAACCATCTGACCTTTAAATCAAAATAAAACACATAATTTGGAGTGTTTACATATTTTATATGTTTTTTTGTCTTCCAACTTCCGTTCCTAGAATTGGAATATCACTCTCTTCATGGCACAACCTGGTCACTTCTGTTGCTGCTCCTATTCTATAAAGATTAGGAAGTAAAATTATTGTGCTGCCAACCAAGCAAAGGGACGCATTTTAAAGGGTCATGAGAGAAATATGCTAGTTGTTCTGCACTGACTGGTTTTAGAACTAAAGCTAAACCTTTTTTTGGGGGGAGGTTTAGTTCTCTTTTGGGTCAAAGGAGTACATTTACTAATATCCTCCTGTGACCCAGAGTCGGCATCTATTGGGCTACTCCCCACTATATGCCGACAGCGCAGAGTTGTGCTGAAGCCAGGAAAAGATCCCAACAATATGGTCATGATCCACCCCCCAGCTTGATTAACAGCTGGCTCTGCCTCTCTAGATCCAGATCCAGCTGTGCCTGCCCCTTCCCCTGTCTTTCCCGCCAATGGGTGCTGGAGGAATGGAGAGGGGAGGGGGGAATCCCTGCAGGAAGGAGACAGTGAGCTGAGCCATCAGTGGTTCGTGATTGCTCAGTTCTCGATCTATAGACGCATATCTATAGAGATCTAGAGACACCTGCAATGTCACGCGCCGACTCTAAGTATTGGGACAAGTATATTTTACTCTCCTTATACTTCTTTAATACTTTAGTGCCAGAAACCTAAAACAAATATGTTGTAGATGAATGCCAGAAAATTTTCTACATTTCTTATCTCTATGCTCGTTCCAGGTCACATGACAACCAGGGAATAAATATTCTCTAAAGGAGAGTTCAGTATTGCAGCCTACACGATTCTCTCATGACCGGTATCCTTAAAAAGAAATCCAGTAAAAAATACAGCCATCAGATTAAATGGATAGACTACCAGGAAACTTGGGTTTAGCTTTTAATAATGCTTAACATTCTATCTCCGACAAGGGGGTGTTCCCAGCAAAATCATTCCTTGACAAACTGATCTGTCTTATGATAACCATTATCAATATGTATAAGATGACTCTGCATAAGATCATGAAAATAAATAAATTGCCCTACCTTGTTGGTGCAATTTCAGACTTCATCTTTAGGATGGATCAGAAAGATATAATTAATGTCATGAGAAGTACAAATTTCCTCTAATGCCAACCAAATTTAGCCGGCAACAGCCTCTTCCAACCTCAACCATATCTATAACTTTTTAACATTTGCTTTACATTAAGGGCTCATGTAGACAGGCATATTTGGGAGCAAATGCAGACGTTTTGCCTTCAGAATCTTACACCTGTGTGTGTGCAAACGCCAGTGTCGGTGATTACAGCCACGGATCTGGGTACATCACTTTCTGTCTATACATTCCTTTGGGCCGAAAAAAGTAGCAACTGTGGCTCCCGGATGCTGCAAATACAGGTGTATTTTATGCTGTATGTAAATACACTACTATTTGCTCCTGAATATGTTCATACAAATGAGCCCTAAAACTTAAAGGCAGCCATTTATTCAATTTAAAAAAAAACATACAAGCTACCCAACAGTCAATGTGTGAGCATCCATTCTCTATGGAAAAAAAAACCAAACCAATGTCAAAACTCCTCTGAAAAGACAGTGGCGCTTAATACAAAAAAAAAAATCAAGCCAGCACATACTAACATAAGAGATGGAAGATGAAGAGTTTATCTGTGAAATATCCAGGAATTAACTAAATATTTGTCCAGGAAACCAATTGTTGTGGCAAAAGCCGATAGATTCCCAAGAACTCTCGGCTCTTTAACCACCTCCCGTCCGCAGCCGTTGGTAGACGGCCGGACGGGAGTCTTGTAGGGGTGGGAGGGCGTCTTGAGACGTCCTGCCCCTCCCCCGGCTCGTGAGCGTATTGCGCTCGCTCACGAGCGCGGTAACTGTGCACGCACTGTCCATAGGACAGTGCTGTATCCATAACAGGTATAGAGCCAGTAAAATCGGCTCTATACCTTGAGATCGTGCTGTGACAAATCACAGCTGTCAAGAGTAAACAATGGCTGCGGTTTGCAGCCTTGTCTCTGTCTCCTCTCTCACACACTGTTTGGCTGTGAGAGAGAGGAGATAGAGAGAACTTCAGAACGATCGTCCATAGTAAGCACTTAAAGTGATACACACTACACAGTTACACTCTGCTACAGATCACTGATTTTTACTGTCATCAGTGCGATGTCAGTGTGATTTCACAGTTTTATTGTTGTGGTCCGCAGTGTCATCCGTGTAATTTCACAGTCTCAGCAGTGTGATCTGTAGTGTCAGTGTGATTTCAGTGTCAGTACATTGAACAGTCTCATCAGTGATCCGCAGTGTCAGTGTGAAGTGTCTATGAATACAATTTGTATATGGGTGGTGTAGACTTATGTCATTTACAAGTCTGCTGGAAGATGTGGCTCTTACCTGAAATACCAAGAAGAAATTATAACAGCCCTAATTTTCCAGGAAGGCCCTGCTGCTGAAAGTCTTCAGTCTGATGCAGTCAGCAGGCTACATGACAAACATTTCCCCGATCTGATCCCTCCCACCCCAGTAGACCAGACACCCCAAAAAAAATGCCGTGTGTGTTACAAAAAAGGAATGAGGCGGTATACACGTTATTATTGTCCCAACTGTCCCTCAAAACCTGGCCTCTGCATCACAAATTGCTTCCGTCTCTACCATACCTCACGGCGATATTAGTGTAGGTATGGCGAAGATGTTTCTCTGTGCTTGACTAGCTGCTGTAATCATTATAGGGCCTCAAGAATTGCAATAAGCGGTCAGGGCACCAGGATTGATACATTTCAAATATATATACTGTAGTCTGTGGACTGTATAACGTTCAAACACTGTACTTAATATACCTGTATTTTTTTTTTTTTACCAAAGACATGTAGCAGAATAAGTTTTGGCCTAAATTTATGAAGAAAGATAATTTATGTGCAATTTTTCATTGCTTAACATAGGGAAAACAGTTATTTTTTTTAAAGTTCGGCAATTTTTCCTTTTATATAGTAAAAAATAAAAACCCCAGTGGTGATTAAATGCCACCAAAAGAAAGCTCTATCTGTCCCCAAAAAAGGGTATAAAATTAATTTTGGTATGGCGTTGCATGACGGAATAAATGTCAGTCAAAGTACAACAGCGCTGAATACTGAAAAATGGCCTGGCCAGGAAGGGGGTGAAACACCCTGGTCTTCAAGTGGTTAAAATGTTCCTTCTCCTGTTGATAAAACCCAAATCAATGTTTACTGCATCACTGAGGAGCACCTGGCACCAGAGAAGAAGAAGGGGACCCTGCATTGTCAAGTTAAAAAAGATAATATTCTTAACTTTTTGGTTCCCACTTCTACCTGCAGTGCCTAGGTGAGGGTGATGTCACCATCCTTCTGGCAAGATCCTGGGGAATGCGAGTTGCCCAAATTCCACAGGAAGGTGTTACTGCACTGCGTTGTCATCCCTCATTATTAGGGTACGTAGTATCTCAAAGGAAGAACAGAAGGTCCACTTTAAGTGTTATATGGTGGGAATAAGGCTATTAATTGTTTAGTTTGTTAGAAAATGTATGCAAGCACCACCACTCTAATGGATCCAGCAGAATATGTTGCTTCTTATACAACTTTGGTAAGTAATCTTATACAAAATTTGTGGGAGAAAATATACCACCTTTTCATAGAGACAAAGATGGTCAAAAAGAGATTACTTGACAACAAAATAACTTTTAAACGTCTCGCCTTTAAGCTTCCTTTATCATACAAAATTCAACACAATTTGCAAAAGCGACACCATCACCAAAAATTCCCCATAAAATTTAACAACGTTGTCAACCACTTCATACAAATAAAATCATACAGTCCGCATCCACACTGTTCAATCTTACATAAGCAAACTGATGGCAATCATACCCAATTGTTGCAAGACCTATTGGGCACTATTAAGTTGTACAGTTCTATAAGCACACAAACTTAAATATAGATTTTGTTCCTCCAGACCATTTCCTGTAATTTGTATACAACTGTGGGCTCCTATCTTTCCAATAGGTGAAGCATTCCATTTCAATAGGACATTGTCTATCCTATTTGTATCCAATAAGTAATTATTCTAGCAGCCGCTAGTTCTTCAAATTAAAAAGTATTTCTGGTGAAAGATAAAAACAAACATGAAATGACCAAAGGAAACTTTGTGACCATCAGGTCTTGGTCTGACACACACCATAAATCTCATGCAAGAATAATATATCTTCAGGTTAACTCTATGACTGTGCTGTTATCCTTGGACATAGAGACTCATATAAAAAGTTAGTACCACACTTCACAGAGGAGCCTTGACGGGGCAGTGTGGCTTCCACATATTTTTGGTCAAAGGTATGGGCAACTAAAACCTCTGTTTTTAACACGTACGGTTAGACAGGGTAATTTGTTTTGTTGCAGGCTAGCTGGCAAGTGTGCTGGGGACTTTTTTGTGTTTTGTATTGCTGTAAGCCCTTCCATGTGCACCTTGCTACAAAGGCTGGTTATAAATTATGCGGTTACCATTTATTTCTGTTATCCTTGGAGCGGCACCTGCTAGCACAGCATGGTATTAATTGCCTCCATTAAACAGTCTCTGATCAACAGCAAACAATTAATTTAGCATTCCTGCTCATCTTGGGGCAATCATCCCATCCCCTCTTTTTGAAAAAGAAAAAAATGTGGATTTAAAAACTTAGTACCCTAACACCGCTGGGATTAAATAACAAATGTAATTTACAAGTTTTTTTTATAAAGTAGATATTATTGTAAAAAAAAACTTGTAAATTAAATTTGTTATTTAATCCCAGCGGTGTTAGGGTACTAAGTCTTTAAATCCACATTTTTTTCTTTTTCAAAAAGAGGGGATGGGATGATTGCCCCAAGATGAGCAGGAATGCTAAATGAATTGTTTGCTGTTGATCAGAGACTGTTTGATGGAGTTCACTAGAACTAAGAGGCCAAGCCCAATCCCTGAAAAACAGCCCCACACCATTATCCCCCCTCCACCATAATCTTTACACTTGGCACAATGCAGTCAAGTAAGTACCGTTCTCCTGGCAACCGCCAAACCCAGACATGTCCATCGGATTGCCAGACAGAGAAGCGTGATTTGTCACTCCAGAGAACACGTCTCCACTACTCTAGAGTCCCGTGGCGGCGTGCTTTACACCACTGCTTCCTACGATTTGCATTGCACTTGGTGATGTAAGGCTTTGCATGCAGCTGCTCGGTCATGGAAACCCATTCCATGAAGCTCTCTATGCAGTGTTGTGTGCCAATCTGAAGGCCACATGAAGTTTGGAGGTCTGTAGCTATTGGCTGCAGACAGTCGGCAACTTCTGCGCTCTGCGCCTCAGCGTGCGCTGACCCCGCTCTGTCATTTTATGTGGCCCACCACTTCGTGGCTGAGTTGCTGTTGTTCCCAGTTGCTTCCACTTTGTTATAATACCACTAACAGATGGACTTATTGCACAGCTGGCAGCCTATCATGGTACCACGGTCCTTGAATTCACTCAGCTCCCAAGAGGGACCCATTCTTTCACAAATGTTTGTAAAAGAAGTCTGCACGCCTAGAATCCAATGATTTGGAGGGGTGTCTGAATACTTTTGCAATATAGTGTATATCAATAGTGACATATACACTGCATTGAAAATATAAAGCATTTTAGGCAGAAAAGTACAAAACTGAAAAGAAAAAGAAAACCTTAGGCAAATGCTGGACAGGAAAAAAAAACCATTGCCATGTACTGTATGTACTTTATTCCAATGTAAAAAACTTTGCAACAGATTCGCGTAGAAAGGATTTGTTTATGAAAACTGCATACAATAAATCATGATGCCAAACACTGTATAAGGTAGATCTAGAGTTTACACACACTTAGAATGATTGAAGACAGATACAAAGTTAGAAGACCGCTTTGTACAATTCCAACCAAACAACATACAGTGATTATCCATAATATAGCAACTAAATGAAAGAAGTAGCTCAACTCATTTAAAAATGTAGATTATCACCATGGCACATCAAAGGACTCGGGGAGTTTGGAATGATAATATGCTTCACATATATTACCGATAATAACATGATTTACAGTATAAAATAACAGTTCATATGCACAATAACTTTTCTGTAAAAATATAAATAAAAATATGACCTAGTTTATCATTACTTCGTGTGAGATATCAATTTCCCATTTAGGCCTCATTCACACTTCTTAGAGTCGGCCCGTACAGATCCGTGCAGCGTGCTCGGCCATATCGGGCCGTTCCCGGGAAGGACAGGTGCTGCATGTGATTGTACGCAGCAGCCTGTTCTTCTCTGTGGGATGGATTCTGTCTGCGTCCGAGCACGGACACCGGCACGGATGTGCAGTTCAGGTGAGCGTACGGCGGCGTGTACGCTCTGATTATTGTACAATAACAAGGCTTCCAAATGTAAGCCATATGCACATATGACTGATAGAGAATTTTTTAGATCCAAACATGGATGTCACTGCTGACTCCCACATCAGTTTACAGCCATCTGAAAAAACAAGGAGGCACACCACTGCCACAAGCTTGTGTTTGTATTGAAGCTTTTACAGAGACAGTAAACATTTTTAAAGCTTAACACATTACAGGAACATAACCCACAAACAGAAAGTGATAATAAATATCCTTAGTTAATCCCTGGTGGCCTAACACAAGTATCAGAGAGAAAGTAAATATCCTTAGTTAATCCCTGGTGGCCTAACACAAGTATCAGAGAGAAAGATGGGGAACTATACCCACCTGGTGTCTACCTTACTAATAATAAGAGTAAGACCTTTTAATGCTCCATGTTTCAAAAGGATGAAGTGGTAAAACATATTGCTCATAAAAACATTTTCATGTTACCCTTATAATTACCGTAATCATTTTTGTGGCCACACAAACCACTCTTCATATCTGGTTAATTTCGTTTTAGAACATAAGGTTATTTCAGTCATCTCCTCGCTGCAATGAGCAACAGAGCTCAATAACCACCTTCTCAACTGTGAGGTCCTCTTGCAGCAGCGGAATGTCTGAATTTAAAAGGTGTTTTAACATCCTTTCTACCGATTGAAATATCTAACATAGCATGTGTTCAACTGAATCCTCAAATGTACATTTTTACTGGTTCCTTTATAGTCACATTACAGCAATTGTCAAAAAAAACCCCAGTCTAACACAGTTTTAACAAATTTCTCTATAGCCATCTGCTTTTTTTTTAGTGCTTGTAGTCACTAGCCGTTTCATATTACTTTTTTAACGCTATATCGTAACTGTTTTCAACAAACTATTCAATTTAATTGAGTAAGTGAAGGGATCTATCACCAATCTGCCTTCCTGGTTTACATGGTTACATCCTAGCAATGAATACTTTCAACACATTAATAGTGGCACACAGCCTCTTGGCTTATAGCTTAAATTATCAGCTCATGGACAGTTTCTACTAAACATACCTTTAATTAAAAAACAATAATAACCAATAACCAATAATAGTCCCCAATGTTTTACATAAACCTAACAAAACAATTATCTAGGTTAGCCAGTTAATGTTTCCAATAAGACAATGTTTCTACAAGGTTACCTTTAATACACTGAATCTTATGCTCTAATGTTTCTAAACTGCTACACTGCCTGAAATATTTAGTATAAAAGCTTCAACACAAATGCATGTTAGTTTGTCCCCTCGTCTTTGTTTGCATTAAATTCAATTAAGTAAGAGTGGCTCCAGCTTTTCAATTAAATAACAGAACTGTCTCGTTCTCTCTAAAGTCCTAATTGTATCAACATTTGATTACTGAATTCCAATATTCTATTGTTTATCTGCATTTAATAGAGGTTGTTGTTTTGTACATACTGCGGCCTTTCTGTAATTACTGCAGCATGCATGGTCTGTTTGTAAGCATAACATGGACTTGGAAAAAAATCTAAAAAAGAACAGAGTTTGTTGATAGCAGCAACCAATCTAGTGCACTCTTTTGAAAAACATAAAAGCAACAGTCTAAATATAAACACTTTTTAATGCACATGATCCTTGCAAAATCTGTATTTTAAATCAAACCTCTCGTCTATTGTCAATTTGTATTTGCATTACTACATGATGGAAAATACCCCCTTATATATATTTCCTGGAGCACCATGGCAGCACACAATGGGTAATGCTACGCCTTTTAACTCCATAGGAAAAGCCCTCTATATTTTTGCATTTAATAGCATCCCCCTCATTCTTTTTTTTCTGTCCTCACCATGGACAGGTTGACCTCTACAATTTTTCACCTATACCTGCCATTTTGTTGCACCCTTCCATGACGCCCTGACGATATCTGCCTTTAAACAAGGTATGGCTCAGGAGGACCTGTTTCTCCAGCGTCTCAGGTTCTGATATAGTCGCGTTCACTGTACCTTTTTCTTTTAATTGGCAGCTGTCTCTCTTTCCCTTCTCAGCCTTCCTTGTTTCCCTTTCGGTCCCTGCGGGATCACTTTAGCCGTTTCCTTCCTTTCCCTGGTGGTTTGTTAGTGGAGGACCGCCAGACGCTCAGTTTACTGCAGTGCCATTCCCAATATGGTGTCCGGAGCCGTTCTGCGCAGGTGAGGGTTCCTGTGCATGCGCAGTTTGGCTTGGATTTAAAAAAACTGCTGGCAATCAACACACTGTGCATGCGCTAGCAATCTGTGTTCGGTAGACATAGGGGGAGGGTGGTTCCTTCCTCCAGCTGTCACTTTTTGAAATATAAGCTGCGTTTTCTTTCAGCACAGCACACCGCACAGCTCTTGGTGTCCTGCCTCCCTAGGAAACCCTGCTAAGTCCTGAGTGTCTGTCTGGGCCATTTGCTCTGCATTGCTGTCTCAACTGTAAGTACATGCCCAGTATCGTTCTATGCTTATGCCTCCATCCTTTTTGTATTTGATTAATTTCCTCCTTCTACTCACTTCAGAGGCATGTCTGACAATGCTGCCTCGAGAGATGCTGTATCGTCTCATAGGTTAGGATAGGGTGAGAATATTTTTTTTTTAAAAGAAGAGACAATGACTATAAAGCAGAATAAAGTTATGTTTTACAGCCCTACTCATGAAGACCACCATAACCATCAATCCAGACACAGATAGTCTTCACCTCACTGCCATCATTCTCACAGAAGTAGCAGCTCACGGTCTCTTCAGAGATGCCATCTCTGACACAACCTCCCACCCTAAGGACAACGTCCCGGATAAAAAAGGCCTGCTGGGTTTGCGGGGGGGAAAGTGCTACCCGAGAATCTAGTCTGACCTCTAGTCTGCCAATCTACCAGTCTTTAATGTAGTCTTCCGTGGTAAAACCGAGTACTTCACGTCAGGTGACCAAAATAGAATCTACCTCAATTCACTCTGATGTTTCAGACAAATCTGATTCTCTCAGTCCATCAGGTTTTGACTTCAATTTAGTTGAACCATTTGTGACTGCAATGAAAAAGGCTACAGAATGGGAAGACCCAGTGGAAGAACCGGCAAAAGTGAGGAAATACATCCCTCACCTTAAAAAAATATAACACCTTTTCTTATATTGATGAAATTAAAGAAATTATATCTGAGGAGTGGAAGAAAGTGAAAAAAAATCCTGTTTAAAAAATCAGTTGCTGAAACTTCATCCACTTTAGGAAGAGGACATATCCAGTCTAAATACTCCTCCTCTAGTCAACATTGCAGTAATGGGGTAAGCCAGACATGAAATCCGGCCCATTGACGACACGGTTTCCTTTAAGGATCCTCTATGCTGAAAGACTGATCTTGATCTTAAAAGAGCTTATGCAGCAGCAAGGGGAGCATGCCATCCACGAATTGTGTTAACATCAGTGTCTAGAGCGATTTCGGCATGGAAGATAGAGAGGGTATTCAAATCAAACATTGACAAGGAGCGTATCATTCAGCCTCTTCGAGAAACTAAGCTAGCTGTTGACTGCTATCTCAGCATTATCTAACACAAGATGTGGTCGTGATCCGCTCCGGCTGCGGCGTCTCAGTATACCGCGAGCTGTAGCTCGCGGTATACTGAGCTTAGGGTAACGGGAGGACGCTAGTTTGTGTCCTCCCGTTACCCTAAGGAGAACTATGGGGAAAACACTGACTCCATAGTTTTCCTTTAACCCTCTCATCTTGCAATTTCTCAAAGCATGTTTAAAGCTACATCCGCCAAGGAAACCAATGTTCCCTCAAAGGGACCTGTCCATAGTCTTGTCAACTCTATCTTCGGCCCCCTTTATTTTCCACTACCAACATCTCTAGTGGTCATTACTTTGGCCACCTAAATTCCCAAATAGATATAGCTGGGGAGCAGGAAAATGTTGTTATAATGGGTGACTTCAATTATCTGGAAACTGATTGGTCAAATGGAACTTCTCATTCTATAAGGGCTGGCCATTTTCTGAATCTGTTACGGAACAATTTCATGGATCAGATGGTTGATGTCCCAACCAGGAAGAATGCTATCCTCTATTTAATAATCTCCACAAATGCGGACATAGTTACAGACATAGCGATTAGGGATACATTGGGTAATAGTGACATAGGATGATTACTTTTAATATTGGGTACAGAAAGGAGAAGCGTGTTGGTTTGACAAGAACACTAAACTTCAAAAAGGCAAACTTTGATAAGCTGTGTCGCCTAGTACATGACACTAAATGGGACAACTTATTTCTGGAAATGAACACTAATGAGAAGTGGGACTGTTTTAAGAATACATTACATAACGCTATTACCAAGTTCATACCATCGGGTAACAAAAATAAAAGGTCAAGGACTAAGCCTGCATGGCTAAATAAAACAGTAAGACACCACATTAAAGACAAGAAGATTGCATTTATAAAATATAAGATGGAGGGGACTGCATTGGCATTCCAGAAATACAAGGAATGCAATAAGAGATGTAAACATGAAATCCGATCAGCTAAAATACAGTATATGATGAAAAGCATATCGCCACAGTCAGTAAAAAGAACCATAAAAAAATTCTTCCAATATATAAACAGTAAAAGGGTAATAAAAGAGCAGGTAGGCCCAATAAAAGATGACAATGAGAGAATAATCGCAAATGACAGGGAGAAGGCTGAATTATTGAATTCATTTTTCTCCTGGTGTACACTCAGGAAAAAGACGGGTTTAATGGAGATAAGAAGGTGAGTAGCTCAGGCCGTAAAATACCGAAGTGGTTAACAGTAACTGGGGTTCAACAAAGACTTGAAAACCTTAATGCAAATAAATCATTAGGACCAGATAACCTGCACCCCAAGGTACTAAAAGAACTCAGCCAGGTTATAGCAAGACCATTATTCCTCATCTTCAAGGACTCCATAATGTCTGGAAGGGTACCAAGTGACTGGCATAAAGCTACAGTAGTATTAATCTTCAAAAAAGGTTCAAGATGCCAACATGGTAACTACAGACCAGTCAGTCTAACATCAATAGTATGCAAACTATTTGAGGGTAAAATAAAGGACTATTAAGTGGATTTTATCCACTGTAATGGTATAATAAATGATAATCAGCATGGATTTAGGAGGGATCGTTCTTGTCAGACCAACCTACTGACATTCTACGAAGAGGTGAGTAGAGACCTGGATGGAGGGAAACCGGTGGATGTGGTATATCTGGATTTTCCCAAAGCTTTTGACACGGTACCACATAATGGCTTAGTACACAAGCTGAAATCTATGGACATTGATGAAATGGTGTGTACATGGATAGAGAACTGGCTACACGAACGTGTCCAGAGAGTATTGATAAATGGCTCTTTTTCAGATTGGTCTATGGTGGAGAGTGGCGTGCGCCAGGGTTCTGTGCTAGGCCCAATACGGTTTAATCTGTTTATTAATGATATCGGGGAAAGTGTTAACAGCCATGTTTCTGTGTTTGCTGATGATACTATAATTGGGAGGGTAATAGGCATGGACTTAGACACTATAACATTACAGGAGGACCTTCATAAAATAGGGGAGTGGGCAACCATATGGCAGATGAGGTTTAATGTTGAAAAATGTAAAGTAATGCGTTTTGGGGTTAAAAACAGGCAAGAAGAATACACATTATTGGGTACTCCACTACACTAGTGAAGTCAGAAATGGAAAAAGATCTGGGGGTCATAGTAGATCACAGATTGAATAATAGTTTGCAATGCCAGTCTGCAGCAAACAAAGCGGGCAGAGTACTGTCAAGGGGCGTAAGAGCTTTTTTTCAGATCGGTTAAAGTCTGGAACTCGCTGTCACAAGAAGTGGTATCCGCTGAGAGTATTGAATCATTCAAAAAGCATTTAGATACCTTCCTCAGAGATCGCAACATACAGGGTACAGGTACACTTAAAAGGACGGAAAAGGGACTCGTGTACACATATACAAATGCAGAATCACACACATACACACAAAGGTTGGACTTGATGGACCTGTGTCTTTATTCAACCTCAAATACTATGTAACTATGTAACTATACTCCACAGAGCGGCCTGGTGGACTTACTTTGAGGCGCTCCAGATACCGCACATGACAGGGCTCACAGATAAGGTTTCAGCAGCTCTAAACTCAGCACAGAGCAGGGGGTGGGCGCGAGGTGGACATTACACCAGCTGGAGAACCATACCACTGCATCTATTTATCTGAGGCCATATGTCTGCACGGAGGGTGCGACCATTTCCCCCGCACTAATGCAGGCCCTGTGCTCAGGGTGATTAGTGTGTGTACACTCCTCTGACAATGACTGAACTCATAAGAACTTCAGAAACTTCTCTTCATAGTGCCTAAAGGTGTAAGAAATGGGCAAATAGCATCTCTCAAAACATTAGCTTCATGGCACCGCAAGAGGTTAGAGAACATTCTACAACAGGCATGGCGACATCGTGGGCAGTTTTTTCTAAAGTCTCAGCAGAAATGATATGCAAGGCAGCAACCTGGTAGTCTAGACATACTTTTATAAACCATTACAGAGTCAATCCTGTGGCTCTTTTACAACGTTATCTTTTGGCAAAAGTATTATTGTCTCAGGAACTTCTGTTTTCTGTTTCTTTTCCTTATTTATTTCAAGTTATAAACATACTCTCAAAGGTATGATCATTATATCCCATTGTGTGCTGCCATGATGCTCCAGGAAAATGGAAAATTGTATACTCACCTTTAGTAATTTTTCTTCTCTGGTGCATCTTCATGGCAGCACACAGCATACCTCCCCTCCCATGGCTCAAGATAATTACTAGGGATGCACCAATACCATATTTTTAAGGTTGAGTACAAGTATCGATACTTTACCTCAAGTACTCGCCAATACCAATTAACTATACCTTTTTTTAGTGCCATGTGACAGTTTTTCTAAAACAATACAGACTAATAATTTTAGGATACTGGTGGAGTACTAGGGCCCGGTCTCAGCTACAACAACTGCAACTGACTCTAAGCTGTAGAGAGACTACAAATCCCAGCAATACATTACACAGCAATGCAGAAAAATATGAAGCTACATACTCTGTGTTGCTTTGGGGTAGCGGCATGATGTCTCCAGGGTCTTCGGAGGGCTGTGTGGAGTCTCAGGTGGGCTGGCCGGGGTCTCACCAGGGGTCTGGAGGGTCTTGCAGGCAGTGGAAGCACTGTAAGCAGCGTTGAGTATTTTTGTGTTTAAGAGGTGGAGCGGGCGCTGTAAACAGGCACCGTGGTTCACAGGAAGGCTGCCAAAGTCCCCAGCAACCGTAGGAACGCTTCAGTGTAAAAAATTTAAGCATCAGTATCGGCGTTTACTATTGGGGCATTGTCACAAGTGCTCAGGAAATGCCCATTATCAGATAACGGTACCGGTGCATCCCTTATAATTACTAGAATGAGGGGGGATGTTATGAAATGCAAAAATATAGAGGGCTTGCCCTATGGCATTAAGAGGCGGAGCATTAACCTATTGTTTGGTGCCATGAAGATGCACCAGGAAAGGAAATTTTACTGAAGTATACAATTTTTCATGATATATTTATATTCTAAATTATATGGAGTATAACATGCCGTATGATGTGTTGCTTCCTTTGACATCAATCAGTCATTTTCATATAAATTTAAAAAAACAAAACAAAAAAAAACTTTAAAGTTAATTCTAAATTGATTAACTGTAAGGGGTTTTAAAGCACAACCTATTGAAGATATAATGTGTAGGTTTTACGTGCATTGTCATGTAAATAATTTTCGACTTCGCAATGGTGTGAAAAATGCAAAAAAAGGGTTCAAGTGGACCTTGCAGTAAAATGCAAGATTCGCTTAATAAATAATGCCCCCCTCCGGTTGTAAAAATATCTATAGTTTGAACTGCAAAAATATAGAGTAAATACCTAACTTTTGTCTTCCACATTGACACAGGACATGACATCACTATCTGTCTGGCAAAATTCCTAGGAAAAGATGAGTATCTTAAATCACGTGAGAAAACATTGCAGCCCAGTACCAGGCCATCTTCTCTTGAGATTTGGGATCCTCATGATTCCCAGGATCTCACCAAAAGCATTGTGGCATCACACTGACCTAGGCACTATAGGCGGAAGGCAGGGGTAAGGTAAGCATATATTCCAACTTTTTTCCTTACATGAATATTTTTTCCTACAGCTATTTTGTGTAGAAGGAGGGGGCTTTAACTGAAACATTTTACTGTAAGGTGCACTTTAAGCAATCCAACCTTCTAGCATACCACAGTGTAAAGCAAGCTCTCTCCGCTTCGCATAAAAATTGCACCCAAGGTTCAAGGACTCCTCAGGCATGCAGCTGTAACATTTATTACACGATTGTTTTAACAGAATGTTTTTACATTCATAAATGTATTGGTACAGAGTCCTGATTCCATTGCATTGCAGAGTCCTGATTCCATTGGGGTGCAGAGTCCTGAGTCCATTGGGGTGCAGAGTCCTGAGTCCATTGTGGTGCAGAGTCCTGAGTCCATTGTGGTGCAGAGTCCTGAGTCCATTGTGGTGCAGAGTCCTGAGTCCATTGTGGTGCAGAGTCCTGAGGCCATTGTGTTGCAGAGTCCTGAGGCCATTGCTTTGCAGAGTCCTGAGTCCACTGCATTGCATTATAGAAAGCAAAAATATAGAGGGCTTGTCCTTTGGGGTTAAGTGACGGTGCATTAACCTATTGTTTGCTGCCATGAAGATGCACCAGGAAAGGAAAATTACTGAAGTATACAATTTGAAGCTGAGTGATACACAAATAAGATACAGGTTTGTTAATAGCTAAGGTACTTGAATGCAGTTTTAAGATTTAACTCTTTAGGTTATTGTCACTTTCACTCAATGCATGTTATTATATGGTGTTTACTTTGTGTCCTTTTTTTACTTTTTTTTTTTGACCTAGGTGCAATACAATAATCAGTAGAGGTTATACATATTCAGTATATACTGTAAAGATCATGTCCAGAAGTCAAAGGATTTCTCTGGCTGGCCAATGTCAACCATCACTTTAGTATACAGCCTATGCTTTGTGATACCGATGATTGTGTAGTTCAGTGTACTCAGTCCGTCTATGTGCATTCGCGTTCCAGCTTTCTTTATCAGAGGTATACTGGTTAAAAGGAGAAAAGAGAAGAAAATCATGTAAATGCGAGCTGCCCTTGTACTGAGAAATCAAACTTCAGGTTTTCTAATTCCCTTTCTATACAACTCTTTTTAGAAACACGTGGAACAAGTTGAAGCTCAGTGGATGACACATATGCTACTAAATCTGCAGTACAGATGACAACTTGCTGATATGTATCAATACAATAAGCCATAGGGAGAAATTATATGAAAAATGTATTTTAAGTAACTAATTACACCATCTTCACCTCCAAATGTAGAATCCTAGCAACACTATATCTGTGTGGGAAGTGTCTAATTTAGAATGTAAGAGGGCTAGGCAGAGTGGGCTGGTGAGGTTTTTATGTAAAGTGAACTTGTTCTTTAAAGCCAATGGGTAAGTGTACTGTCATTGTTAATCAGCTAGCATTTTAAAAAGGGTGTCATCCATAGCATCGCCCTATTTCTCTCTTAACGGGTTTACTTTAACACTAGAGATCCTTCCCCAACTAGTGTTCCCTGGTACCATGAGGATACTCCAGAGGTTCCTGGAAGTCCTTGAGTTGTGCACAATGGCAAAGTGATCTCTCAGTTACACTAACCACCAATGCAAGGGGCCAATTTTCCACTGACTGCCAATGTAAGGGGTTGCTTATACACTGACCACTTATGTTAAGAAAAAAAACTATAATTATCTCTGCCTGCATTTGTTTTTGGTGATTATTCAGTTCATTTCAAGATTATTACTGAAAATAAATTTTGCCCTATACAGCAGGTGGGTGTTAAAAATGGCCTGGCCTGGGTGTCAAATACTCTGTCAAATGTATTGTTCTTTCATTTAAAACTTTTTACAACTCACTAGTTATGGGAATGTACTGAGGTGAGCTGTAGGTATAATCATTTTTAGAAGGTGTTTAATGGGGGCCAAATATTATTTCAAGGGTTCCTCTGGGATAAAAAAGTTGATCAAGGCTGGTATATATTCTATGTATATTCAAAGGACATAATCAAAGTAAGCAGCTTGGCTTCTATGTATACCAAGAAGTAGATGTCCATTCAGTCAGTGTGTGATATAAATGACTAAAAGGTGTTCTACACCAGTGGTTCTTAACCTGTGTAACCTCATGACCCAAATTTGTCCTTGGTCATTAAGTCGTGACCCAAGTCGGATCACAATGGAACGCACGGCATTGCAGTACTGCATGTTCCAGTGCAAACGATCAAACTGTGAGTGGGAGGTGTGTTTGGGGTACCATTCAAATGAATGGCAACACACCTCCTGCACTAGAACGAACAGTAGGTGCAATTGTATGGTAGTTTGGGATTAAAACACTGACAGACGGGGGGCGCTAGTGAGCAGCCAACCAAGATGGCCGCAACCTAATCTGGCTCCACTACACCCGGACACGAACCCCATACTCTAGGCGCTATATCGGTGCCACACTACTTGGCAAACTAGCTGCACGACTCCCGGAACAGCTGGAGACTAATAATGAGAAGAAACTACAACAACACTCGCAACCGTTCCCGCGGAGCAAACACCCCTGCCTCGACGCACACCCCAACCAAGATGGCGCCGTCACCCTCCGGGCCGAACTCACAGCCTTCCTCCCAGGAATAGGCCGTAGATGCGGACCGATCCTCGAATGCAAGTGCCTCCTCTCCAGTACCGTGCCACCAACAGGAGACGGTATGCAGGGACTCTGAACTACTGGATCGCTTTAAAATACTGCTCCAGAAGGAACTGAGAACTGCCACAGACAAATTGGCTGCACAGCTATCACGGGATATTAAGGAGCTGGGCACCAGAATCCATGACATCGAATACAAGATGGATGATGTGGTTACCATTGTGGAGTCCCACGAACAGGACTTAGACTCAGTCAGATCTGATCTGTCCAATACCCTTCTCAAGTTGGAGGACCTAGAGAACAGAAACGGGCGCGGTAATATCCGCTTACGGGGCATCCCTGAACACGTGGAGGATCTAACTGCCACGGTCACGGCCATGTTTCAGGAGCTTCTTCCTCACTATCCGGTGGACAGGCTCGAGATGGATCGGGTCCACAGGGCCCTTGGCGCGAAGAGACCGGATGGCCCTCCGCGGGATGTAATCCTTAAACCTACATTCTACAGATCCAAGGAAGAAATCATGAAGGCTGCATGGGAACGCCGTGACCTCACGTTCCAGGGCTTCAAATACCAAGTATATTCAGATCTGGCCCCACAAACCCTTCAGAAGAGGAAGGCCCTGAAACCCTACCTGAATGCCCTAATGCACCACCGCATTAAATACAAATGAGGCTTCCCTCTTAAAGCCTTCTTCACTTACGAAGGTCGTCAGCACTCGTTCACCACCCCAGAGGAAGCGGGCCCGCTGCTGGATTCCCTACACCTGGCAACACCGGAGATAACTACCACCCCATCACAGTCGTCACAAGCTCCACCGAGACGCCGCCTGATGCCGCTATGGGAGCGCGGCCCACGACCCCGTAGAGAACGTGCTGGAAGCCGACAAAGATCCCAACAACCCCAGGAAGAACCCCACGGCTGAATGCTCAATGAAGTTGCCTGGATTTCCTCAGTCCAACTCTTGGAGTTTATTCCCGCCTGAACCACAGAACCGTTGTGGGTACCTTTTCCTGAACCTACACCGGCCCCCACCCCTCCCTTCAGAACCCTCCCGAAATCAACACCGGACCGAAGACTCTGATCGATGGGTAATGTAACTGAATGCCCCCATGGGATGGTCCACACAGCTGTGTACTTTACCTCCTAATCTGTGAGGCCTGTTTATATTGCTTGATCCGCTTGGTTTGTCATCCTCATTGTGGACCCCAAGAGAGGTGGTTGGAAATCGGACGGACCGCATTATCACAAAATATGCCACATAGGCCCCTCCAACAAAACTACACAGATCTCGCCCCTCCCATGAGGCCATGTATTATGGACAACTATGACCTTATAGTTCTTAAGTTCACCAGTCTCGCCTCCTCAAGGCTATCCCAGCTGGACCTCCGTCAGGACAACTAACCAGACCCCCTCCGACCATGATGTCTTCCTATAAGCTCATAACCCATAACGTCCAGGGCCTGAATTCACCCTGTAAACGTAGGAAAGCCTTTAGTTATTACGCGTCCCGCAACATACATATTGTGGGTCTACAAGAAACAAAATTCTCTGACACATCTAAACCCAAATTTTTACACGCCGCCTACCCACAGGTGTTCCATGCCACATTTGGGGAAAAGAATAGGGGAGTTCTCCTGGCCTTTCATCAAACCACACCCTTCACCTGCACCAAAGAAATAGCTGACCCGACGGGCAGATATCTGATACTACTGGGTTAACTCATGGATATCACAATAGTCACCTATTATGCTCCAAACTCGAGGCAATCCTGTTTCTTCACTCATCTCCTAGGAGTGGTTGAGAGACATAAGGTGGGCACCCTGCTAGTGATGGGAGACTCCAATCTAGTCCTCAATCACAGGTTAGATAGGCATTCCTCTAGCTCCAAATCTACGTCCCTATCCCCAGATCATGGAGAAATTGACCTCTTCTACTCCCTTTTATCAGAACATGCCCTGATAGACTGCTGGAGGGAAAAGAACCCCACTATCAGGGACTTTACATTCTATTTGAATCCTCATGATAGCTTCTCCCGCATCGACCACATATTCGCTCCACCAGTCCTTCCTCCCTAGAATAAACTCTGCCAAAATACTTTCTGTTCCCTGGTCTGACCATTCCCCACTTCTCCTCGACTGCGTGTCCCTATCCTCCAGCCCGACGTCCTACACTTGGCGCCTGAATTACACGTTGCTCACGTTCGCTGACTCGGTGGCACTCGTCCATGACCATCTCCTCCATTACTTTGCAGAGAATGGAGGATCAGTGACCTCACCAGTCTGCTTGTGGGAAGCCCACAAGGCAACACTCCGAGGCGACCTTATACGGCTAGCCGCCCGCAGGAAGAGGGACCGCGAAAGTAAAATCCAGTCCCTCTACACTGAATTGGAAAGTCTCGAGTCGGCTTGGAAAACTGCACCCTCCCACAGGTTGCGCCGCCAGGTGGCCTCGGTCAAAGTGGAACTGAATCTTCTTCTTAATGACAAGGCTGAGAAACAAATCAGGTGGGCAAACAGTTCCTTTTATGCGCGCTCAAACAAGCCAGGCTCTATGTTAGCAAATTTATTAAATGCAAAGCCCAGGGGGGTTAAACCCATCAAGCTTCGGCTCTCTAATGGGACCCTAACGGCGAACCCAGCCCACATTGTATCCAAATTCGCTCATATCCTGCGCAAACTATATAGCCCCCCCCCCCAATTCGATACCCATAAGGCAAACTCCCTGTTCACGCACTTCCCCTCCACTACACTGTCCAGCTCCATGGTGGAAACGATGGAGGCTGAATTAACTGAGTCAGAAGTCTTGGCGTCCATCAAAACACTTAAACTTGCTAAATCCCCGGGGCCAGACGGATTTACGGCCTTATTTCAAAAAATTATCTGACATCTTAGCTCCACACCTGGTGGCACTATTCAACCATCTGTCTGGAGGCCGGAAGCTACACTCCTCCTCACTGGCAGCTCAGGTGGTGATGCTTCCAAAGCCGGGACCGGACGACACAGGCCCACATAATTACAGGCCCATATCTCTCCTAAATATAGACACCAAATTACTCTCCAAAATCCTGGCCTATAGGATAAACTGTTTTCTAGAAACATTAATCCACAGAGACCAAGTCGGCTTTGTGCCACACCGCCAGGCCACAGATAACACAAGAAAAGTAATTCAGCTAATACACGCCATGCGGCAAACTAAACTCCCAGGCATGTTGTTGTCCCTGGACATCCAAAAGGCCTTTGATAACGTCTCCTGGGACTATTTATACTACATTTTGGGAAAGTGGGGATTTGCTCCAACCTTTTTACGATGGCTGGATGCCCTATACAACAACCCTTCGGCTACAGTGAGATACCTCCAATGCTCCTCCCCACCATTTACCATCCACCGGGGCACAAGACAGGGATGCCCCTTGTCCCCAATTCTATTTGTACTAGCAATAGAGCCCCTGGCACACCTACTCCGACACAACCCAAACATACACGGCGTGACCGTCGGACACACGGAACAAAAACTCAACTTTTTTGAGGATGATTTTCTTCTCACAATCTCTCAGCCCCATATCTCTATCCCAAACTTAATTTTGATGCTAGACTCCTTCGCACAAGTTTCTAACCTCTCCATTAATAAAGAAAAATCACTAGCCCTCAACGTGTCCCTGACACAAGACATGGTAGATGCCGTGCGGAGGAACTTCACGTTCACCTGGCGTTCATCTCACCTGGAATATCTGGGGATACTGCTGACCACAGACTATTGCACCCTTTACAAAACTAATTACACCCCCCTCTTCAAAAAACTAACGGAACTAATGACTACCTGGGCCCGGCACACCCTATCCTGGATAGGACGACTCAATGCTGTCAAGATGACTATCCTGCCAAAAATACTGTACCTATTTAGGACTTTGCCGGTTGCGATTCCGGGAAAAGCCTTACACGCATTTCAGAAAAAAGTCCTCATTTACTTGGGGTAACACCAGACACAGAATCTCAAAATACACTATGTGCACCCATAAGAAACAAGAAGGCCTAGGCCTCCCAAACTTCCGCAAATATTTCCAGGCAGCTCAGATAGCCCCCATAACTAATTTATACATATCTCCACTAGGGCCAACATGGGTGGATCTGGAGAGTGTGTATTGCGCCCTGACTTCAGTCAAAGCTCTCCCATGGCTCCCCCCGAATGCAAGGCCAAAAACTCTTACTCCTGTGATGAACCATACCCTCCGTGTGTGGGATCACATCAAACACCAGGGTAAATTAATTTACCCCCATCTTCCATTATTACCGATAATTGGCAATCCACTCTTCACCCCGGGGATGGAGTCGCCTGGAGCGTTCACCTGGTGGACGTCTCAAAATATTCTATACCTACACAACATATTGCGCAACGGGCAGATGCGCAGTTGGGATTCCATGAAGGCAGATTCGCACGCGCCCCCCTCCGAATTCTTTAGATACCTGCAAATCAGACACTGGTCGGTGTCTCTACTCGCTGGCAGGGTGCCCACCACTCAGCTCTCCCTAATGGAACATATATGCTACCATACACCTTTACAACCTAAATTGATATCCATATTGTACTCTCAACTCAACTCAGCTCCTAACAAATATGCCCATAAATATGTCCTGGCTTGGGAAAAAGATTTAAACAGGACCATACCCAACTTAGATTGGCAACAAATCTGGGCCTCGGCTGCATCGTGCTCCATCAACATCACCTCACTAGAGTCAGCATACAAATCTATGATGAGGTGGTACATGGTGCCGGCTCGATTGGCGCCTTCTCATCCTCAGCAATCGGCTAAATGTTTCAGAGGCTGTGAGGCGAAGGGAGACGTGATGCACATCTGGTGGACATGCCCGTTTGTACATACCGTAGATTTTGGATTAAAACATTTAGACTAATAAACACAATCCTCCAAACGAATATCCGCACAGACCCACGGTTCGCCCTGTTACATCTTAAACCCCTGAATATCACGAAGTCTGAACATAAATTGTTTTTTTTCACATTCCTGGCTGCAAAACAAACCATAGCGCAGGCATGGAGAAAACAGCAAATCCCCTTTGGCGGGGTTAGCCGTAGACTGGACTCATTTTTCATTAATGAAAAGCTGTCCAGTATACTGATGGATACACAAAATAAATTCCGGAAGGTCTGGGATCCCTGGTTAGGACATGCACACCCGGCTATCCCTCACACAAGCCTGACGACAATCTGATAGGATATCATTGACTGGAGGAACTACCCCGCTGCCGCACACTCCCCCCTCCCCTACCTCTCTTGCGCTGTTCTTTCATTTCCCCTCCTACTACTTCACCTCTGGCTTTCTTGCCCTTTTGTTATGCGCCCCAGGGTGCTGGAATCACTTAGTTCGATCTCTACTGTAATGGTGATTTATACTGTGTCTTAAACTTGCAACTGTATTATTTTCAAGTTTTTTCTTTGATGAACAAATACAAAATTATTGTAAAAAAAAAAACACTGACAGACACAACCACAGACACATTCTTACACACTCAGACAGTCTCACACACACATACACACTCCACAAAAATTTTTAAGTGTTCAGTGTGGGCTGCTGTGCTGTGACAGGGCTCCATCCATACATGCATTGCTTGTACAGCTCCCTTGTACTCCTTGTAGAGGTGCCGGGAGCCAGAATGTGACATCATGTGAGGGAGCTGTAAGCAATGCACGCATGGATGGAGCAACTTTGCGGCCCCCTCAAGCCCAGCCCAACTTAAGCTGACACTCGGCGCCAGGCAGTATATTTTGAATGGCTGCTCGACATGAGAACTGACAGTGCTGCGCAATGCGGGAGGCTGAGGAGCCTCTCACCTAGTGCAGTGAAAGGCATGCGGCGACCCACTGAACATGGAGTCGCGACCCACTTTTGGGTCACGACCCACCAGTTGAGAACCACGGTTCTACACTGTAGTAATACACAGAAGTTAAGTTAATTTGCAAGACTTTAATGCAAAAACATTTTTTGTATAATCATTTATATTTGGGACCATGCAAAAATGTAGGATTTATTTTCTTTGAAAGTATTCAATATATAGTTTAATACCGTGTTTCCCCGAAAATAAGACACTGTCTTATATTTTTTTTTTCAACGAAAAAAGACACTAGGTCTTATTTTCGGGAGATATCTTATATTTACCTGTGTAAATACAGGGATATCTTATATTTACCTGTGTAAAGACCAGCTGCGGCTGGTCTTCACATTTAAAATTCTATTATATGTGCAGCTACCCCGAAAGTAAGACCTAGCGGATCTCTGTAATATAAGACCTACCACCGAACTAGGTCTTATTTTCGGGGTAGGTCTTATATTATAGAAATCCCTGAAGATAGCGCTAGGTCTTATTTTCGGGGTAGGTCTTACTTTCGGGGAAACACGGTATGTGAGCAGCGTCTGAGAATGAATAGTTTTCCTGGAATCTGTGAATACACGAGACTCTCCTTTAAGTATAGAGAAGTGGATAATGGATCATGAACTGGATAATGTTCATTTGCAAATACAGAGTGCTGAGCTTGGATGGCTGCCTCCCCTATTGTTTTAGATTTTCTGTATTTGTTCAGGTAAATATGAATACCAAGCTACTATCCTGGAACATACTTCAACCTTTCCCCCTGTTTCTCCTACCCCATACCTCTAGGTAGGTGTCCCCTATTTTGCACACAGCCTGCTTAATTGAGAAAGCTATATTTATACAGCAGAGATGGGCAGCGTGTCACTTTTGCTAGAATTACCTTTTAATAACTGACAGTTTTGAACCGGTCTGTTTCTCGTCTACTGCTTCAGTTACTTCAGCACGCCTGGTACTACTGTTATTGGATACTATTTAAATACCATACAAACACAAGTTTTAAATGCATTTTCAAACCATTCTCTTATCATATACCTTTTTTTGTTTTGTTCATTGCCTGCATCTCTTTTATGAAGTATCGCTTTTGATCTTGAAATTTTTGGATGGGGACGTTCTATTGTCATATTAGCAGCAATCACCCTACATGAAAAAAAGAGTTAGACTTGCTGGTAAATCTATTTCATGAGTCTTCCAGGACAGTACATGAGATATAGGCACCCTTCCCACCAGAAAAGGAAACATATGACCAATAAACACTTTAAAAGAACTGTCCTTCTGCCAAACTGGTCAGAAGATAAGAACAATAAACTGACTAACACAAATACAACAGCTGTTTGGCTGTAGCAAAGCATAGGGTTAACCCTTTTGCTGACGAGGCCTTTTTTGCATTTCTAGCACAAATCTACATTTTAGGCCTGAAAATTACTTAAAACCCCCAAACATTATATACTTGTTCTGAAAGCCAAGACCCTGTAGAATAAAATGGTGGTAGTTGCAAATTTTATGTTGCACGTATTGGCGCAACAAAATTTTGTAAAGAATACACAAGTTAATTTTAGTGGTCAAAAACACAATATAATACCCATTTTTTTTAAAATATACAAGATGAGGTTACAAGGAGGAAATAGATACCCAACATGCAGAGGTTACAAATTGCATGCGTCTGTGAAACGGCGACAAATACGGTAAATTGTCCAGAGGCGATGCTTTAAAAGCCCCTACAGGTCATCAGTTTAGAGATATCTGTGAATATTGGCTCTACAAGTGTGTTTACGATAATTTTTTTTTTTAGTTTGACATTTATTTTAAACTTTTTTTTTTACATTACTCACTTGCTATCACATAAGGGGGCTTGCAAGTGACAGGTAGCCTTTAAGGTGACATTAGGGGTCAATTAGACCCCTAATGTCACCTTTTCAATCCAAATAAGCTATTGGAGTGCAGATCACGCTCCACTCCAATATCTTATTACCTGGCTTCAGCAGCATTGCTTCCGGTCCCATACAGTGGGGAGGAGATCGGTGAATGGATGGGCCTGCTGGAGGGATAGCAGAGCCCGGGAAGTAAGGTGGGGGTGTCGGGCGGGGGAAGGGGCTCACTGCACTGGCACTGGAAGTTATCTGTCGGCAACTCAGTCGCCAGAATCACTTCCATTGTAGAGGCAAAAGGTGTCTTTACAAATGTAAACATAGCTATAGAGCCTCTATGACTAAGCCCTAGATTGGGTGAAATATGTCAGAGGGGGTGGACCTCAGACAGGACTCAGTGTCACTGACGAATTTTCAATAAACAAATTCAGCATGGAACGGAGTGCAGCCGGATTCTTCCTTTACTATATACCTGTTTGGCTGCAGTCACTGTTCAGTCGACAATTTTCGTCTCAGCTCCTATGACAAACGCTGCTCAAGTAATCGACTTTTGTGAAGCCAGCAGCGTCATCCACTGTTAGAATTTCAGCTGATGCCTGTGAAACGGCCAAAGGTCTAACAGTGCATGGGGAGCTTAACTCTGGATTTCGCAAATTGTCTTTCATGATAGCCCATGAGAGGATTAGCAAGAACTTACCAGATTTATGGAAAAACAAAAGGCTGTAGAGCTTTCCTCCCACCAGGCTGAACATAAGAATTACAGGTATGGTGGGTCCAGGTATAAGTACCTCTAAACAGAGAGACATAAACTATGCACCAAGCTATGGTGCATTGGGAGGATAGTTATATCTGGAACAATATTCCCTTTGCCTGCAATATAGTTTTTTTAATGCTTGCTATATTGATGACATACTTATTATAAGGGATGTCCTATTAATACCACTCCCCTTTTGTCCACTATTGTAACAATAACACGTTTGTATTATCTTTTATTTATGTGGCTAATTCAGATAAATTCTTATCTCATTATCTCTCATTTCTTTATTTGGAGCTAGGCCATAAGAACACTTACATCAATACAAAAACGCATTTTAAGACCACACGTGGAAATTCCTATTTGCATTTTCAAAGTTCTCACCACCCGTTATAGAAAAGAAACATCCCCAAGAGCCAGTAAAGACTGAAGATAACTGTTCCAAAAGATGTAGATTTTATAGCACAAGATAAAATACTAGAGAAAAGATTTTGAGATAAAGGATATTCTCCAGAAAAAAAAATTAAAAAAGCATAAAAGCAATTTCTTGAAGCCCTGGCCCAAACCAGACAAAAAATGAAGATCTAGACTCTCATGGGGTGCGTTTAGTTACTCAGTTAAATTACTGTTCTAAAACTGTCGAGTAAGTTATCAATAGAAATTGGAATATCTTCCTTTAGGACCTGAAGTTGGGCAAAGTACTTACTGAAAACACCCAAATAGTTTTCAGAAAAGGTCAGGATAATAAAGCTAAGAATGCACCCTGTAAAAAATCTGTTGGGTGATCCAATACCTTATGCCCTTATAGCTTTGAAATATGGTTTATATTAATATAGAAAATTGAGGTTTCTAACATGCCAGTATATTAAGGACGGTTGCAAACATTTTCTGGATAGCAAAGGGCAATCCTACCTGACCAGGCACTTTATATAATTGTTGTAGTGACTAGATAGTCTATGGGTTGAGGTGCATTTTGGTTTGTTATATAAATAGGCCACATAAAGAGACCACAACCTAGTAGAATTGTAGACCACAGAAGGAATATCATGAAGG
Source organism: Nanorana parkeri (assembly GCF_000935625.1). Classification (NCBI taxonomy): domain Eukaryota; kingdom Metazoa; phylum Chordata; class Amphibia; order Anura; family Dicroglossidae; genus Nanorana; species Nanorana parkeri. The sequence continues at coordinate 93,697 of NW_017306620.1, read as the reverse complement.
TTCTACTGGACCACAGTTACCCACGTAATTTTGTCTTTAAAAGAGGACTAAAGCCACACCTTTTTTTGGCTTTAGTCCTCTTTTGGGTCAAAGGAATACATTTACTAATGTACTCTTGTGACCAAAAGTCAGCATCTAGTGGGCTATTGCCCACTATTTGCTGACAGCTCAGAGTGCCACTGCAGCTGGGAAAGATCCCAATGATATTGTCAGGATCCATCCAACTGCCTGATTGACAACTGATTCTGCCTCTCTAGAGCCAGAGCCAGCTGTGCCTGTCCCACCTCTGTCTTTCTCTCCAATGGGCACTGGAGAAACAGAGAGGGGAGGGGGGAATCCATGTGAGGAGCACCGAATAGCAGTCACTACTCTCTGCAGGGAGAAGACTGTGAGCTGAGTGATCGGTAGTTTGTGAACATCCAGCTCTCAATCTATAAAGTTGGCATGTGATACCTGCCCTCACGGTTCAGAACTCTGACATCATCAAAGTTATATTCCACCCACTCCTGATCCTGATTATTGTATTGCATTAATGGCGATCTCATTAACGGTAAGTGTAAATCAGGAAGAGCTGCTTCATGATAATTTTCAGCCTCTCTCGAAATCTCACCGCACTGTAGAATGGAATAAAAAGTGGGTAAAGAGGTGAAAGATAAGCTGTAACATGCCTACTGCAAAGGCTATATAATTTACTACTGAAATGTCACACTGAGGTTGCCTGAATCTTCTTTAAAGTGATTTAGTGAAAAGTTTTGACAGCCAGGCTTTTTTTAATAAGAATTTATGTCTCTTCTGTCATGTAAATTTTGTTTCATTCCAAATGGATATTTGTACAAATTTCATTAAATTTGGACATTTAGATGCATCCAAATTCTAACGCATACAAATGAACCCGAATGTTCGTTTAAAATTCTGAAAATGGCTGTTGGGGGTTGCATTACAGGCATGGTCATGTGACTTTGTTCCAAAACGGCTGAAAATTCGGCTGGATCCGAAATCCGAATAACAAACCGAGTCAAATTTCGGATTCAAAATCCGAAAAATGAAAGAAATAAAAATCCAAAATGATCCGAAATTAAACACATTTTTTACAGGGTTACATACTTGCCTGTCAACACTTTTTCTCTGTTAGTGTAAACTCAGCCACACATGTGCAAGTTCATGTACAGTCTCAGCATGATTCTGTGTTGGGACTAAGTAACTTTGGGTAATAATGTCAGCCAGCATCATTTGAAATTTGTTTCAATTCAGGTGTCAGCCAGGGAATATCCTGGCCAACAGCTGAATGGGGTAAGAGATAAGTGACTGGTTGCTAAGATGCTGCATAGCCAACAGCATCTTAGCGACAAACAATGCTTACAGCGTGCAGAACAATTAGGAACTCTGGGACACTATTTACCCATTCTATGTTGCTGAAGAAATTTAGGTAATGTCTTGCAATGTCTTGTTAGGGCCCATTGATGTCATTGTGTTCATTTTTTATATCCAATATGTCTCCTAAAAGTAATTTTTTTTTACTGATTGCATCATTCACATTAAACTGTACTAATAACTGTAATAGTTTATTGTGCTGAAGCATCTATGTCATCAGGCAGCAATGTGGACTCTTCCCGTTATTCTTTGTTCCAGAAGACTCCATCAGCAGTGTGGTGATGATACAATGAGGAGTAACGACAAAACGATCAGCGGTGGGCCTAGACTGCAGTGTTGGAACACCGATCTTTACTAATAGAAGAGGCGCCTGTGAGGGTCACATGGTGGCAGATTCGAGAAATAAAAATAGGGCTTTGAAGGACATTTTTTAAATGGTGATTGGATAGGATGTGTTACGGTTGGGAGAGGCAGAGATTGAAAGTGACAAAATACTTGTCATTTCTGGCTTAATTTGCTTATCGTGCTCTGCTCTCCCCGCCAACACCCACCATGCCAGTTCTGGGCCCACAGGAGTGGCAGTGGAGCTCAGAATACATTTCACAGGGGGAAGGGGGGAAGGATGGGGGAGGCAGCACCTTTGGGATGGGGGGAGGGTAGAAGTGATTGGGCACTCTACAGCCAGCTTGTGACATGTAAACCCACTGCTAAGTAGCAGTTGGGAGTGTGCTTGAAAGCATAAACTGCTGCCACCGAAATCCTTACACTTGTGGTAATGAAATGATTAATGCACATGGACTGGGAAGATTCACCCACAGTGAATATTTGGTGAATATTCATTGCTAAACAAATAAACCCCGTATCTTGCATTGTGAGAAGATACAGCAAAGTAGAACTATTGTGTAATGTTGCAGAGAAGGATGTTTTAAAGGAAACATGATTGCCCCAGAGCATTAAAAAGTATATAATGACAAACTATTCATGCAAACGAGGCTTTTAAAATATTGATTAGACATTGGTTAGATTTACATAAACCATCAAAGAAGAGCGGGGCTTTAAAAGTTCCAAAAAATACTCTGTTGCATCATTAGATTAAATATTCTATTATGATTAAAATATCGATAACCATCACTAAAAACTATTGAATAAGAAAAAAACAGATCCAATCAGTGCCAATGTTTTGGCACCTTTAAAGCTCCACATTTCTTTGATGGCTGGAGTTTACAATTGTAAGGGGTGTGGTGCAATAATGTATTCTCCTGTGACACCCAACAATTGACATTAGATTTTACATAAAACCATTTACATGTACATTCTTTTTTTAAAGACAAGAGAGGTTAGTAATGCAGAGTTCAGGGATCAGGAGTAAGTAACACAGCATTCAGGGGTCAGGAATAAGTAATGCAGAGGTCAGAAGTAAGTAATAGTGCGTTTAGGGGGTCAGTAGTAAGTAATACATTGTTCAAGAGTCAGTAGTAAGCAATTCAGAGTTTAGGGGGTCAGGCATAAGTAAGGAAGAGTGCAGAGATCAGGAGCAAGGAACTCAAAGTGTAGGGGTGGGAGAAAGTAACAGAATGCAGAGGCCAGGAGTAAGTAATGTAGTATTCTAAATTCAGCAATAATGCTTAGAGAAGGGGTCAGGAAATAGTAACACAGAGTGCAGAGGTCATGAGTAAATAAAGATTGTGAAGATCAGGAGTACGTAATGCAGTGTATAGAGGTTAAGAGTAACACAGTGTTTAGATGTCAGTAGTAAGTAACACAGGGAGCAGGAGTAACTAATGCAGAGTGCAGAGGTCAAGAGAAAGTAATGCAGAGGTCAGCCGTAACGCATTGTATGGAGGTCAGTAGTAACAGTATGCAGGAACCAGGAGAATATAACACAGTGTTTGGAGGTCAGTAGTAAGTAAAGCAGAGTGCAGAGGTCAGGAGTAACTAACGCAGTGTTAGGAGGTCTGTAGTAAGTAACGCAGAGTAGAGGTTTCAGAAGTTAGTAAAGCAGACTGCAGAGGTCAGGAGTAAATGATGGGGAGTGCAGGGGTCAGGAGTAAGTAACGCAGAGGTCAGGCGTAAATAATGCAATTTTTAAAGGTCAGTTGTAAGCAACAAAGAGTGCAGGGGTTAGGAGTAAGTAATAAAGAGTCCAGGAGTAAGTAACAGAGTGTTTGAATCAGGAGTAACACAGAGTGCAGAGGTCAGGTGTAAGAAACGCAGAGTTCAGTGGTCAGGCGTAAGTAACTAGTTGTTCAGAAGTCAGAACTAAAAAACCTGGTGTTCATGGGTTAGGAGTAAGTGACACAGTATTCAGGAGTAAGTAACAGAGTCCAGAGGTTAGGAGTAACTAACTAATAGTGCAGGGTTCAGTATCTATCAAAGAAACCTTAGTGTCACTTGAACAGATTTATAAATCTGTTCAAACACCTTAAAACTTGCAGTCTCATTGTTCTATTACAGTATTCTATATAACTTTGGACACCTCGAACTATTGCCTGTTTCACTCTTTTCCTGCAGGTGCCACAGCTCTCCTTACACCAACCTCTAGAGAATTCTGCAACAGACATAACCTTCGATAGCCCTTTGTGTCATGGTCATAGGTTACTCTTATTTTAACTTTTTGCCATTCTCTCGGTAGTATGGTGAACTCCTGCCTGTAAAGCCAGACAGGCCGAACAAAAATCACATAGGGGCAGCTTCCTTTAATTCCAAAAACAAACACTTTATTGAGGAGCGCAACTACCTAAAATCACTTTGGTGAACACATGGGCTGAACACTGCTTGTACAGTAATGTTGGGACATGTGTATGTCAAATATGAGTGTAGAACACCAACCTATAACTGGCCCTATAGGATAGAAAAGATGTTGACTTACAGTTATGATGTGGGAAAATGTGCCCAGAAATCTCTCCCGGGGTTCACTTCAGAATCTATTGGTCGGGTCCTTCTAGCTGGCAGGTGAGAGGTGAATGGCTGGAAAAGAGCTTGGCTAACTGGCTTGTTCCCTCCAATTGTCAATGTTCGGCTGGTCTAAAGCAAGTCTGCAATGGTGAGGCAGCCTGCGTACTCGGCTGGCCAGGTCGGGCCGCGACGGCTGGGATGGGGAGAGTGTAAGGGAGAGAGCGAGGAGCCGCAAACAGCACTGAGGCGCCTGGTGCCGTGTGTATTAGCGATGCAGTTGGGCTGCTGTCTAGAGGTGTCCGGTAGTCTCGTAATCAGCTTTGCACACCACCAGTAGTCAACCTTCAGAGTTGTGTCTGCTCTACAGGAGTGCGCTCTAAATATTGTGTTTACCATTGCTATCCTTTAATTGATGGTTCTGTATTCACTGCACTCAGGGACATTTCTGGAGACATTTGCTTCCTGGGGACAGACCCCCTCAGAAAGGGGACTGTCCACAAGAAACAGACAAATGGTGCCCATACCACATTAGATGTAAATTATTCAGCAGGGGAGCACAGCAGGCATAAATATGTCTTCAATGTATGCTGTCATCTTGTTGGCATTTGTCTGCAATTTAACAGGGGGCATTAGACATCACATAAAATCTCAGGAGCCATCATATGTTTAGGGTGGGCTATTTCTTAGGAGAGAGGCTTGCATGCTGCTGAAAATAGGTCTTGCCACAGAAAAAAAAAAACCAATGTCATTGAGTTGTCTCCAACTCATTGAGGTAAATTTATTAAGACTGGGGCAGACAGAATCTGGAGCAAGTGTGCATTGCAACTAATCAGCTTTTATTTTCAAAGCTTGATTGAACAAGCTGAAGCTAGAAGCTGATTGGTTACTATGCACAGCTGCTCCAGTTTTAGTAAATCCTCCCATTGAATCATTGTACACCTGTGAGCAGTCCACTTTATTACCTCTCCTCTATCTATCACCTGACTGGACAGATGGAGTCTGCTACATACAGCAATCTCCTCCTAGACACATCTTAAAAAAGGACTGACAAGAATGACATCAAATAAGCACTCTAAAGAACTCAAACCTCTAAAATACAAAATTAAGTTACCCTTTACTTTACATATATACAATTGGTAGATTATCTGACAACTAATCCATTAACAACTGCCTCTTGTATGAATAGTACACCAATAGGCAAGATGGGACGTTCAGCCACTTGATGGTGACATCTGTACCCTCCAAACAATATGCTCATAGTTGTGTTTATATTTAAGGAACTCATAGATATTAGACCCTTGTAGCCAGATCTGATTAATTTAGCTTGATCGGGAAACACATGGGATATCTTTGGGATGCAGTGACATCTGGCCACATTTATTGCCTTTAGGGTACGTTCACACCAGATGCAGTGTGTTCTGGTCCGATTCTGGCCAGAACGCACTGCATCACATTGCGGCCGGCTCACTTTTTTGTGGGGCAGGAGGGGGGCGTGGCGGCCATTGAAGTGAATGTCACCGTAGCCGCAATGCGATCGGCCGCACGGGATCGCAAGGCACATTGTACCTGCGGTCAAAATGCTTCAATGTGCCTTGTGATCCCGTGCGGGCGATCGCATTGCGGCCCGATGAAATAGTGAGCCGGCCGCAATGCGATGCTGTGCGTTCTGGCCAGAATCGGCCTGAATGCAGTGCAACTGGTGTGAACGGGCCCTAAATGCCCCCTCCGCTCCTCCCAAGACCTCCTGCTCTCTAGCTCCTTCATCAACTCCTCACATGCTCACCTCCAGGATTTCACTAGAGTCTCTCCCATCCTTTGCATCCCCTTACCCTAACCTTTCCGGCTATCTCCTACTCTGTCTGCCTTTAGGCAATCGTTAAAGACTCATGTCTTCACGGAAGCCTATCTCTCCTCAACCTAAACGCTGAACTATCACTTTCTCAAAAATGTATCCCCACGCAGCTACCACCTCTTTGTATCACTTGCCTTTTTAGGTTGTAAGCTCTCACAAGCAGGGCCCTCCTTATCATCTTGTCTTGATTTGTGTTGTAGCTGTAATGTTTTCCTTATATTGTAAAACGCTGTGCAAACTGCTGGCACTATATAAATCCTGTACAATAACAACAACAACAATAATAGTAATAATATATAAGCAGGTGTTTGGGCTCTTTTGAACCTCAGAAATGTCTGATTCCACCCTTGAGCAATAGTTTGAGTTATCAGTTTAAAACATATTTTCACTTTGAGATGAAGCTTCTCTTTGGCTAACCACTTTATACTTTCACAAACAAGAATAATTATAAACTAAAATGGCACTAGTCTTCAATGAAAAGCTGTAAAATAAACATTTTTCGCCGTTGAGATCTTCGGTCAGGAGAAGAGGAGAGACACAAGGTAAGTCAATGCAGCAGCGTGCACATGCACAGACTCCATGGGACAGGAAGTGCCAGGAAGAGAGAGGAGTCAGCGCCGGATCAGAGACGGGGACCAGCGCTGGAGGAACTCCTGAAAACTACTGGAAAGAAGAAGATGATCGGATCAAGAGGCATCATTAAGGTAAGACCTTATACTAGCATGGGGGGGACTTTTGCCTTTAATGTCACCTTAAGAAATATTTATTTTCTTTGTTGGATTTTTACAGGCAATATTTGTTGTTCTAGTAAAGACATTATTATTGATACATAGATTTTATCTGTAATATTATATTGCAAACCTTTGATACAGTTCATCGTCTTCTAAGCAGAAATGTCTTTGACTGCAAATAACTATTAAGAATTCTGCGCTGTCCCTAAACTAAAAAGATCCTAATAATTTACTTGTAGCTGCCAACACTAAAATGAAATGTGTTCATTCAAATAAATAAAAAAACCTGGAGAGACCTATATTTTGGAACAAGTGCTTCCTGACCTTGTCACAAAAAGGTCCATCCATTCAGGAGAAGGATTTCACTTCTATCAACCTTCACCCGGAGATGCCTATATTTGCAGGGCCGGAGTAAGAGCATCACGGGCCTGGTGCTGGGGATTTTGGTGGGTCTTTTTATGGAAATGTCGATGGTCACCAGGGTCCTCTTCGTCCTGTCCAGGCTGTGATTTGTAGTCTCTCTACAGCTTGGAGTCAGTGGTGGAGCGCTAGGGCCCAGCTGCAGATGTGAGCCTGAAAAATCTGCCACTGATGCCAAGTTGTAGAGAGACTACAAAAGTCAGCAATACATTATACAGCAATGCAGAATACCACCAACTATAGAGGACTACAAATCCCAGTAATACATTATACAGCAATGCAGAATACCGCCAACTATAGAGGACTACAAATCCCAGCAACAAATTACACAGCAATGCAATATACTGCCAACTATAGAGGACTGCAAATCCCAGTAATGCATTACACAGCAATGCAGAATACCACCAACTGTAGAGGACTACAAATCCCAGCAATACATTGTTAAGCACTGCAGAATAATACCATCAGCTATAGATGGTATTAGCCTAGCCATACTTTATACAGCAATGCAGAATACTATGAAGCTACATACTCTGTGTTGCTCCAGGTTCACTGCCTGATGTCTCCAGGGTCACAGGAGGGCTGTGCGGGGTTTCAGGGGGGCTGTGCAGGAACTCAGGAGGCTGGTCAGGCTCAAAGGTGGCCAGTGTGGACTCTCTGGTGGTCAGTGGGGCTCTATGGTGGTCTGTGCGGGCTCTGGGTGGTCAGTGCGGGCTCTGGGTGGTCAGTGCGGGCTCTAGGTGGTCAGTGTGGGCTCTAGGTGGTCAGTGCGGACTCTGGGCAGTCAGTGCGGACTCTGGGCGGTCAATGCAGACTCTGGCTGGTCAGTGTAGGGTCCGGATGGTCAGTGACGGTTATGGGTGCTCAATGCGGGCCAGAATAGGGGCCTAAGTTATTCCTACGGCCCCTATTCTGCTGATCTTCCAGGTGGTAGGAGAGAGATCTCTGGGCGTAGGTTAACAAGTCGACCTGGGATTGAAGGGCTGGGATTGCTTTAACATGGGAGTCTAAGTGGCTCTCACCATCCTCCACTCGGTGGCGACATCTTGTCGCCCCTGAGCGACAAGATGTCCGACTTCAGGGATTATTTGAAGCGGGTGAACATTTCAAAAAGTTAATTTTTAGTTGGGAGCGCTCTCCCCAATTCATCCATAGGAGATGGCAAAGGGTGTTTGTGTCCGACTCGGATCTAGGAAAGGGCAAGTCCTTGTCCCGTTCCTGTGGGGACGATCTGGAAGAGAGGCCGGAGCGGGAAGGAGGGCCTTGTGGCTGGGTTGGAGTGTCAGCAGGGGTCACGCATGCATGGCGTCATGTAACATCATGCTCCCTGCCTCCCAAGATGGTGGCACGCATTCACAGAACATGCCAGTGGCCAAAATGGCCGCCGCACATTCTCAAACTAATTATTATTATGTGCCTGAATACATTTTTCGTATATTCAGACATATAGTAATTCATTAATTTTACATGTAGTCTAGGTTTTGCATTCTGTTTTCTATTTTTACTTTTCTAGATGCACTTACTTGAAAAAAAGGGGTCTACATGACATCCTGACATTTTATTTTTATAGACTCTATTGTAGTTTGACATTTATTATTTGCCTTCTGTTGTTTTATTTGATAAGAATACTTATATTGTGCTACAAGTTTAATACCTTTGAATAAAAGTTTTATTTTTATCATACTTTTTAATGTTTCTTTGCGGCTTAACAAAATAGGAGTCTTTAAATAATGGTGCGGATATTGGGGAAAATGGGTGTGGTTAAGGAGTGGGGGGTGGTCACTAAAGGGTGTGGCCACTGAGGGGTGTGGTCACTGAGGGGCGCTGTAAGGCTTTCTCGCACAGGGCGCCTAAAGGCCTAAGTGGCCGGCACTGAGTGTCACCCACTAGATAACGCTTGATCGTGCCCGCGGCTTGGGTTTTTGAGGTCTCCGGGCGGGCTGACTTCTTCCCCATTGTAGTCGGTAAGGTGCAAGTTGAAATCGAGTAGTCGGGATGTCTTTTTTGCGGGTGGGTGGCACGGAGCTCACATTAAGCACGACTTGCCACCATCGAGGTGAGGGCACGCCCCCCAAGTGAGAAATATTCTTGACTGGATGCATGTGGATATATTGCATGAGAAAATAAAAATGTTTATAGTTAAACTCCCTTTTTTGTATTTTCTTTGTCAATGCATATAGCTCAATGTTTTTAACAAAGTATATATATGTTTTTAGAACTAATGTGAGCCTGTTGCTTTACCCTTTGCGGCTAAATTAAATAAGCTAAAATACATCATTATCTGTTTTCCATTCAGATAAAAGCGTCCAAAAGACTGGACGCTTTACTCTAACTCTCACGATTCGTTTTCCCGGATCGATCATTTCTTTCTATTACATACCACCCTTCCCTCAGTGGTGGACTCGAGTATAATTCTGTTCTCTTGGTCTGACCACCACGGGGTGACTCTGTCTGTGTCCTCTCTTTCATCAGAACAAACTGATCTTTGCTGGATCATGAATGACTCCCTTCTATCGGATAGCATCGCGCAAAGGACTATACACGATGCTCTCCAGGAATATATCTCATATAATAAAACTCCAGATGTTTCCCCTACGACAATATGGGAAGCTCATAAACTGGTCCCGCACAGTCATTTTGGTATCACCCCCTATGAAAAGTCGGGCACTCGGTCACAGACTGAGAGCCCGACAGTGTCAGGAGAAAGGAGGGGACCCAGTGGCATACCTCATCCTGCCATGTGAACGTACCCTCCTCTCTCTATAGGCGTCCATCACCAAGATGGCTGCCGGCAGGCGTTAATAAGACAACCCGCGCATGCACGATGACGTCACAACGTCTCCGCTCCGGGTGTCACCCAGCCTCGGGATGCCCCTGTATGAGACTAGACTTTCAGGAGGCCTGAGTGTACCTAATCTGCAAAAATGTTACTATGCTGCCCAAATAGCGTCTATAGCTAAATACCACGCCAATATAAAAGTTCCCATATGGGTATCGATCAAGGCACTAAATTGTGATTCATACACTATAGATAACCTTATGTGGATGCTTCCCAAAGAGGGAGCCACCCTTACTAATCCTATCACTTGACACTTTCTCAGACTTTGGGATGCTTCTAAATACTCTAGTGGCTTCCTCTCACCCCATCTTTTCATGCTCTCGATTTTTCACCATCCTGCTTTCCATCCAGCATTTGATTCTCCTGCCGCATTTCACAAATGGTGTGAAAAAGGTATCAATCACTTTCATTTTCTTTGTAACAGTAATAATATACTGCCTTTCCCAGACCTGCAATCAAAATACAACCTTCCCTCTTCGGAGCTTTTCCGCTACCTACAAATAAAAAGCTTTATATACTCTAGAATTAAACTCTCCACAAATTTATTGTCCATGTCTCCATTTGAAAAGGTGTGTAAAAAAGATCCTCACTCCCCTGGTCATATCTCGTTACTCTATACGCACTCCTTACAACATGCTCACCCACCACATCACTCCTATATGGACCGCTGGCAGAAGGATCTAGACCTTGTGATCGTTGAGGAAACATGGTCTCAGATATAGACCTCCACTAACTTATGCTCAATGAGCGCTAGAGTACTATAAACAAACTATAAAGTACTCCTTGGTATACAGTGCCTATTCAGGTCACACATTTTGTGTCCGACTGTGATGGTAACTGTTTTTGTGGTTGCCCTGACAGTGGTACCTATTTGCATGTGTGGTGGACATGTCCTATCATACAAATTTACTGGACTAAAATTTTCAGAAAGATATCTACTCTTATGGATGTGCCTGTACCCCCTCCTACTCCTCAAACAGCATTACTCAATGCTACACCTGCTCTCAAATTTAAACTAATGATACATGTTCTTTCAGCTACCAAATATAACATAGCTGGTTTCCTTAATGAAACCGGCTTTATTAGTGGTACTAAAAACAGAATCCACTGGATTTTTTCAAATGAAAAACCTTCCGCCCGTTTAAATGATAACATGATAAAATGTGAGAAAATATGGGATCCCTGGGTGAAGCACTTCCTCCTACCATCCTTTGACACCCGCTTACTTGCCCTCTAGGTAATCGAACCCTCTATTTTTGTATCGATCAAGCCACGTGACAGACTGAGCGCCATGCCTCTTTATTCTTCCTTTCTTTTTTTTCTTCTCCCTTTCCTTTCTGAACCCAACAGACGTAATTTTTTGGTTTATTGTTGATATTTGAACCCACCCCTTTTAATTTATGTCAGACAATTTGCTTATAGCAATACTTGATATCCACCCCCTTTTTACTACTAATATGTGCCTTTTACATCATATGGCATTAACAATTTCTGTACTGGATATGTTGCTTTTGCATGTATCATTGTGTATGTACACACACAGTTGTGATTTTGTAAACTGTTCATTTTAAATTTAATGAAAAATTATTGAAACTAAAAAGACTGGACCCAATTACCTGAATTTAAACTTGTCCAAAGCATGTGCCATATGTTTGGGGTTTTCAGAGCACCTGTAGAGATTCCTCTGATCCATTGGAATATCAACATCGCTGAAGATGAAGCAGTTATAATCATATTCTTGTATGGCTTCTGAATAGCCAACATTCATCAATTTGGCTCTGTTGAATTTTGATTCGCCATGCTGTTAACATCAATCGGATATCATCATTAACTGTTAACATTTATTTTTTTTATACATATATTTATTTGTTATGACAAAATGTGCTTTACTATTTACCATCTTAGCCACAGCAGACTAGCAAATCACTGCAATCATATACCATACTGTGGTGAGGATTAAAGCCCAGGATCCACAGCACTGTGGGCTTAATGCAGCAATGCACACTGAAAATGAATTAGCAGGAAAGCAACATGTTCCCCATAATCTACCTGTTATATTTTCAATGCAGTATGGGAAGAGGAAAGGGAAAAGCTGTGTAGCCCCAAATGGGTTGTTACGGAATCAGCTATAATTCTGCTTGTAAATAGTTAACGGACACTGTGCAGCCTGTGATACAGAGAGATTTATGGAAGTTAAGGGGGGCTACAGGAGGAGATCGTGCTGTGAAGGGCTGCGAACACTACGATTCCCAGAAGGCTGTGTTCTGGAAGAGGAGGAATGGGCTGGGCTGGAAGTTCCGGAGCGCGCTCAGTCCGCGGAGAGTCAGCTAACTGGACCGATCTGTGATTATTACTGACGCTGGCTCAGGAGAGCATGAGACTCTGCATGGAGATGTGTAAGGCAGTGTCCTCACTCTAGACAGTGCCCGCCTTAGGCCTTTAGTCGCCCTGTGCGAGAAAGCTTTACAGCGCCCTCAGTGACCACACCCCTCAGTGGCCACCCTCCCGTAACCACACCCATTTCCCCCAATATCCGCACCATTATTTAAAGACTCCTATTTTGTTAAGCCGCAAAGAAACATATTAAAAAAGTATGATAAAAATTAAACTTTCATTCAAAGATATTAAACTTGTCGGCACAATATAAGTATTCTTATTAAATAAAACAACAGAAGGCAAATAATAAATGTCAAACTACAATAGAGTCTATAAAAATGAAATGTCAGGATGTCATGTAGACCCCTTTTTACAAGTCAGTGCATCTAGAAAAGTAAAAATAGAAAACAGAACACAAAACCTAGACTACATGTAAAATTAATGAATTACTATATGTCCGAATATACGAAAAATGTATTCAGGCGCATAATAATTTGTTTGAGAATGTGCGGCAGCCATTTTGGCCACCATCTTGGAGGCAGGGAGCATGACGTTACAGGACGCCATGCATGCGTGGCGTCAGGTGACGTCACACGCCGATATTGGCCCCACCATCTTGGTGTATACCTAGATATACAGCAAGATTGCGGCCACCAACACGTGTGGTGTTATATGACGTCATGCACCCCACCTCCAGAACACGCCAATGGCTGAATCCAAAATAGCATAAAAAAGTGTTTTGTTTGTAGAAACAAATCAAATCTTGTTTAGTTTTTCGTTCATTTCATCTGAAATGAATTTTTAGTCTTCGCACTTGTCTTATAATATGTGTGTTAATAATAATAATATTGCAAATGTGTGTGTGGGAGGAGAGGGGGGGCAGTTTTCACTTTAAAAAAAAAAAAATTTTTTACATTTTTTATTTTCATAATTTTTTATTTTTTCATTATTTATTTATTTTCTACTGTTGGGGGGGGGGGCCTTTGGGGAAATATTAGGGGTCCAAACAGACCCCTGACATTTCCCTTTTAAAATAGAAAATAAATTGAGGACACCAAATCCTCAATTTCTTTTTCAGCATCCTCAGCACTCAATGAATGGGAAGCACTCAGTATAGAGGCTCCTCCCCATTCATTCAGAAACTGATGATATATTTACTATCAGCTGTTTCTGAATGGGGAGGAGCCTCTGTACTGAGTGCTTCTCCCCATTGAGAAAATCTTGAATGAACAGGCTGTGATGTAAATCAAAACCTGGGACATATAGTACTATGTGTCCCCAGTTTTTTACAAACACAAACACAAAGACGATCGCTCCAGTGTTTGTCCTTCTCACACGGAGGATCGGTAAATATCATTGATATTTACCGATCCCCGCTCTGCCACACACAGAGCCGCTGTCATCCTGAAACTGACAGGATGACAGGGGCTCCGATCTCCTATCTCCGATCTCCTGCAGGCGCGGCTTCTCTCCCCCTCACCGTTCCGCCATCCTGACAGCAGGCAGCGCTCCCTCCTGCGCTGCCTGGGGACGAGGGAGCGCTGTCATATCGGATGGCCAGCGGTGAGGGAGAGAGAAGCCACCCCCAGGACGGGCTGTGTCAGCCGCACGGCGCCCTTGTTGCCATGGCGCCCCGTGCGGCTGCACAGCTCGCACACCCCTAAGGCCGGCCCTGACTCTAGAACAGACCCAGTGAAAGAACCTCACCCAGTCTGCTGCATCAGCACCATTCGGACGATCGTTTCAGCCGGACGCAGAGTGATCCATTACTGTGGAGACGTCGCTGCCTGGACGAGCAAGATGCATCCTGACAGTGAGAGACCCGTGAAGGCCTAGGAATCTGTGCCCGTCAGTGAGAGATCTACAGAGTGTCCTTCAGCAGCTTCATGTAACCAGAGATCATCTCCAGAGTGCAACCAGGACCAAAGGAGGTCAGTTTGAGTGGGAGGGAATGCCTGACTCTCACTGACGAATGCTGCAATCGTGAGACTGACCCAGAAGTCGGTGAGAGGCCTCTGGCCATTTGTGTTAATTTCTACAATCCACTTCAGCAACACAATATTGGCCCCAATGATGGCTAGCCTAGACTATTGCTACTGACCATTAGTATAGATAGTTGGAGAATATTTGGGACTGAGAAATTAGCAACCCAGTCTTTAAAGTCAGAGATAGCAAGTTAGACAGCTCAGTACTGTATATTTCACTTTATAGATAGCCACGGCTACAGAGTGTCTTAATACCAAATGTATGTTGCTGAATGTTGTTTCTTTTTGCAATTGTGTTTCACTCATTTGATGGTCAATTAGGAGATGTTATTTACTTAGTAAAGCTCTTACAAAACTTCACAAGGTGTGTTGGTGTGCTGTGGATCCTGTTTGGGCGGTAAATTCGAGCTTGGGGATAGAAATACCCGGGTTACTCTGGTGGCTCCTTCGGGGGTGAACGCTACAGTTGAAATGTGTTCCTTTTGAAGGTGGCTCCTTTAAACCTTTCTGGATATAGGATTTTCTTGTACAAGAAAAGTATTTATTTCTAGATGCACATTGAGTGTACCTGGAAAAAAATACAGTCACAGCTGTAAAGGAAGTAGTTGATCACCATGTCACTGTTGATCAGTGTCACAGCGCAAAAGGGTGTGGTGTTTTTTTTAAAAACAAAGTGGAGGGGTTTGACATGTCTTTTCTTATGAAGAAAGCTATTTTACATAGTAGTTAGGAACTTTCAACCAACCAAAGAAGAGCATCGCAGGACCCAGAAGAAGCAGCGAGGCAGATGAAGGTGGTGGGGGACAAAACAGTGAGTGGTGGTTGGATCCACGATCACTGGAGACGGACACACTAGGAGGTAATGTTGCCAAAATGTGCAGGTATGGTGTGTATAGTTGCACATCATGGAAAGAGCTTCCACTGCCCTATACAATCTAGTTCTCATTTAAAGTGTATGTCCACCCAAATCTATTTTTCCTAGTTTTGGTTAGAGTAAGGAAGGGTTAGAACCCCTGTGAAGTTTTTAGTGCTATCCGGGGCTCCACTAGGGAGATTTACGTTCACTTACTGTCCTGCTGACAACGTTTTATCAGACAGCAGTGTGGAGAACTATTCAACAGCTACACAACAAAAATAAAAATGCTTTTCTTTAGTCCAGCAAAGGAAGGCTAGAATCTCTGTGAGTTTTTTTTTTTTATTCTGTATGTGTCCCTTTGCAAGTTTTTCCCTCACGTCATGTCTGGTGAACTCATAGTCGACGAGACAGGAAGTATGGGAAAATCTCCTTAAAAGAGCCACAGATAGAATACAAACCAACAGGATTGTTAACCCTTCATTATGCTATCCAAAACTAAAAAAAAGCTTCAAAGTCCAGTTAAAGCCTCAAGCTTTTAACTTGTTAGCCAGTCAGGCTGCATAACAAGAATATGGGATTTTATCTTTTTTTTCGTGTAAGTGCTTTGAACAGTATAATTCATGTCGGTAGCAAACTAGAGACAGGGCCGGCCTTTGGGGTGTTCTCAGGACAGCTGAGTGGGGAAGAGAGAGAGCAGCCGCTGTCATCCTGTCAGTTTCAGGATGACCGCGGCTGTGTGCGTGGCCGAGCGGAGGATCGGTAAATATCTGTGACATTTACCGATCCTCTGTTTGTTACCGATCACTCCAATGTTTGTAAATAACTTCCCATTCATTGAGTGCTGAGGCTGCAGAAAAAAAAATTGAGGACCTTGTGTCCTCAATTTCTTTTCTATTTTAAAAGGGATCATAGATCATTATTTTCTATGGAATGACAAGTGTGAATGACACCAAGAATGCCCATTGACTAGAATGAATGCCCATAGAGTATAATGGGAAGAAAGATGGGCCATGGAGTCGA
Source organism: Nanorana parkeri (assembly GCF_000935625.1). Lineage (NCBI taxonomy): Eukaryota > Metazoa > Chordata > Amphibia > Anura > Dicroglossidae > Nanorana > Nanorana parkeri. The sequence goes on along the minus strand of NW_017306620.1, from coordinate 77,352 downwards.
GAACCATATGACACTTGAAATAAATCTAAATCTAATAAATTATAGTCTATGGGCATTCTTGGTGTCATTCACACTTGTCATTGAAAATAATAATAATCCCACCTAATCTCAATTTATAACGTTGCTAATGTGCTTGGAGAGTATGCCTGCTAAAGATTTATTTGATGTGTCATATGGTTCTCGACTCCAAGGCCCATTATACTCTATGGGCATTCTTCGTGTAATTCACCCTTGTCATTCCATAGAAAACAGGAAAAATACAAAGTTATTTCAATTGTAAAATATGTTACTATACACGGGGAATCCGTGGTAAAGGATAAGTTTATATCTTTTTCAGATTTGCCTCCAAAATATCTGATACTATGCTTCCCATTATACTCTATGGGCATTCCGTTTGGCTTCATTATAGTCTATGGGCATTCTCTTCCCCTGTCAAAGTCTATGGGCATTCCATTCTGTCATTCCTTTTAGTAGGCCCCATCATGTTATTCACATATATATGAAGGACAGAACAGAAATGGAGTGAGCTTTTCAGGGAGATATACAAATTGTATATCTCCTTTATATTTCTCCTTTTTTATTTTCTCACCTGCCTCAGTCCTTGCCTCGTGCCAGTCTGCCTCTTTCCGGATGTCCTGAGTGAGGCACCCGTGCGCACAGCCTCACGTCCTCCAGTGAAGCCCGTGCTGTGTGACATGTCACGCTATGCGGGCAGGGGCCGGGGGAGGAGCTAACTTTAGGATGCGATCGTGCAGATCGCATAGGACAATACGTTATGGCATTGCCGTATGCGGCCGCTGCCATAACGTATTATTCTATGCAATTCGATCGGCAATTTTCTGCGGGCAGCGGGCTCAAGGGGCAGATGCTCTGGGCCCCACAACCTTGATTGGGCCCGGGGCAAGTGCCCTCTTTGCCCTGCGTTAAAGACGGCCCTGAAAACAGTGCATAAACAAATGTGATACACTTGATTATATTTACTAGAAAATACACTACGAGCTAGATTTTATGGATATGGTAGATATACAATGGAGGTGAACTTTGTCCTCAAATAAAGATTATAAAAGAAAAGGCTACCATAAAATACGTTGGTGTTCAGGATGCAACGTCAGTGTATAGGTTGAATAAAAACAGTCCCATTCTTGCACACACAACACACCAACGTCCCATTTAGCATGCAATCTAAAAAGCAATTTTTCTAAAGGACAAAGAACACATATGCAGGATTTGTTTTTTAAGCTTAAAGTGACATTAAACCCTCAGATTTTTTAACATAAACCAATACTGTAATGTGTGCCTTACTGTAATCCATGGTAGTTTCCCTTCTCTTTGCTGCTCTTCCTTTTAAATCCTCATGTCTTCTCATGCTTGGGGAGAACTTCCTTTTTCAGCCCAGGGCCTCTTCCTGTAGTGGTGGCTCAGGTTACAAGCCTATAGAAACGTATACACAGACACCGTGTATCCATTCCTGAGACAAGGCAGTCTGCTGCAAAACAGAAGTTCTGCAGAGCATGAGAACAGATACAGATTTAAAAGGAAGAGCAGCAAGAGAAGGGAAACAACCATGGATTACAGTAAGGCGCACATTACAGTATTGGTTTATGTTAAAAAATTGGTTTATGTTAAAAAGAAATTGTGCCTCTGCATTAAAGTACCCCAAAAAAGTGGGGTTGTAGTCTAACTCCAATTAAAAAAGTAAAGGAGAAAACTCCCCACTGCTAAGCATGTTTGCATAGCTCCTTCTCCAGCCCAGCCATTACCTGCACCTTCCAATTTGTCCTTGTGCAACCGCTACCCATGACCAATAGGAGCAAGCAGAGGGGGACATAGTCGAGACGGCTTTCCTGCACCTGTTTGAGGGGACCCCCCATCCTGTAGAGTCAAGGCCTACCTGCTCTCCTCCAATGAGCGCCCCAACAGGTGCTGATCCACTGCGGGCAGCTCCGACCCCTCCCACTCTGATCCACGGGTCGCAGATTTCCTTGGTGTCGGAGGATATGCAGCCCCAGCACGCAGATGACATTTGCCGGGCTCCATCTGGTGACCCGCCACTTACTCCCTCTGCCGCATCACCCAGCTCCTCCTTCATGTTGCGGCCTGACCCTCCGACAGACAAGGAGGTAAGCGCTTATCCCCCGCCTCCTCCACTGCAGGCCAGAGAAACACCAGCCTCTCCTAATGCACGCCCACCCCAGAACCGGATCTTTTCTCCTCCGCTGATGGTCCTAACTCTAAACTATGAGAGTCTCCATCTTGGGGTGGAGACGCATGGGGTTTCTCAGCTGCCAATGGGATGTGCGGGATCCCTTGTGTGTTTCTGTACCTTTAAGGAGGTGGGGCGTCCTCCTGACAGGCCTGCACCCAATTTGATATCTTCTGCCCCATGTGCTCCAAGATGGAGACTCTCATAGTTTAGAGTTAGGACCGCACTATAAGAGGTGCCTTGGCGCGGCAGTGCGGCTTACACATCCTTTGCAGAAGACGTGTATCCAAACCTCTGTCATTGTCCTTAGTGGTGAGACAAGTTGTTTTAAATGCTAGTTTGTGAGTGTGCCATGATGCCTTTCTATTGCGTACTAATCACACGCAGTACTTGTCCTTCCCGGGAGCTGCTCTGTACGGCTGTGCACGCAGCACGGAGCTGTACATGCGAGCCGATTCCAGTGTGAATGAGGGCTAATAGCTACACATGAAAAAACCTCTGCCTCTCTGCCTAAATGGCCTCCCAGACATGATGTTGTTTAAATTCCCTAACTTTATTAACAGCTGTGTCAATAGGTACATGGGGCATGTGGTGCTTTGGTGCACTTTAAAATGAGATGATTTTCTGCACTAAACTGTACCACAATAGTATGCAGTGTTGTGCTTACAACAAAAGGCAGCTTTTCCTGTATCACTAACAAGTTCACAGTGCTGCTAACTCTGAAAACGAAACAAATTAAAATACCTTGTGTAAGGTACCTCCTGTAAGTAGAGTCCGAAGTGGAGCTAGACTGAGGATAAGGCAAAGACAGGATCAGGCAAGCAGAATCAGCAACAGACTGGCAGACAGAAAACCAGGATCCAGTAGGGTAGTAAAGAAGCCGGCAGAGGTCTTAACATGAACGGGAAACGGGGTACAAAGTAGGCAGGCAGAAGGGTAGACAGAAAACAGGCTAAAGTCGCGATTAAAAATTCAGCGGACAATGCAGAGGCAGCACACTCAGGAAACTAACCCAAATAAACAGGCTCAGAGCAAAGGAAGTGCCCAGCTTTTAAAGGCTGGGTTGATTTCAGATTTACTGCAGTCAGTAAGCAGGTAGAGCTAAAGAGTCCAGAAGAAAAGCTGCCGAGTAGTATAACCTGCAGTGAAAGCCAAGCCCCCCACTGGCTGAAAGGTAAGGCTTTAGCACTTTTACCTCAGAGACCCAGGCTCAGATCCCCACACTGCTACTAAACAGGTGCTCGGCAGACAGGTACATGAGAGCTTGACAAAATTATATCGAAACATGATATACCATATTTTGCGGTCTATAAGACACTCCGGACGATAGGACGCATGGCTTCTGTGACAGAAATTCTATGACAGAAATTCTGTCACAGAAGCTGCAGTTAGTGACTGCTGAGATAGGTGGCGCTGTCTCAGTAATCACACGGAGCAGACCAGCTTGCTCCGGGTCTATTACTGACTCAATAAAGGGTTGAAGTCGCAATGCCAACATTTTTGCAAATATCTTGAGGTCTACATTTATCAGGGAAATTGGCCTATAATTTGAGCACTGTGTGGGATCCTTCTTTTCTTTCTGTATCAGGGTTATATAAGCTTCCTGACTCTGATGAGAGAATCCACACTCCTCACTAATGGCATTGAAGGTGGTGTGCATAATTGGGGCCAATTCCACTGACAATGACCTATAGAATATCCCAGTCAACCCGTCTGGGCCAGGACTCTTCCCCAGCGGCATTGCATGAATTGCCCCCTTAGTGGTAGGCCCATTTCTGACAGAAAGTGTCCAAGTTCTCCTGGTGTGTTCAAAGTCACATATCTGTCATTTTTCTTGGCACTTAAGAGAAACGGGTACCCGCACCTATATTGCACTCCGGCCTCTCTCAATTTCGTCGTTATGGGGCTATATTAATTTCGTCGTTATATTAGCATTGCGCTCTACGTTTTGCTAAGGTCCTGCGAGAGAGGTCTGGAAATAGAGAGATGTGTGCTCCCTCGAAGTCTATATCTCCCCGCTCTCTTGATCTTTGCATTATCGTTTGACGCAATTGGAACGACCGTAGTCTGCATATTACATCCTTTGTTCGACCCTGGGTTAGGGGACCATATACTCTATATACCCTGACCATTTCTTTTTGTTCCCTTATTGGTTTGTCCAGGTATATGTTCAGTATACTCTGTACCATGTCCATTAAGTCACTCTGCTCAACAGTATCGGGTACTCCTTGAAACGAATATTTTTGCCCCTTTGGCGATCCTCCAGGCCATCTGCATGTGCCCATACATTTATAAGCTGATTATGCAAGGTCTTTATACTCTCTTGCATTTCATTTTGTCCATCAATCATGGGCTGCATTAGTTTCTCTATCACATTCTATTATGGAAGCTCAATAAATCAGTTCTCAATTCTTCCATACCTGATCTGTGAAGCTCTTCTATACGTCTGAATCCGCCATTCATGTCGCCTTTTGTAGGTAGGGTTTTTAAGTAGCGATCCAGTCTGTTTGTTATCGCCTTCTCTAAGATCTCCTCCTAGGACTCCAGCTTTTCCCTGGTGGCCGGGGAACCCACCGTTTCCTCCCCAGATCCCCGTGGATACACTGGGGAGGCAGGGGAGTCTGTGGCACTAGTAACACCGCTGCTCGGTTCCGACCTCTCCCGGCGGCTCGGCTCTGTAGCGTCTCCTCCCCCTGACACGAAGGACGGGGACGTGTTTCCGCTTGACCCCGTGTCAGCATCAGGTGACCCACGGGGGAGCGTTCCGTTCGCTCTCCGGAAAAAAGCCCCGATGTCTACCGCCAGGTCCGCGGGCTCCGACAGCGTCTTCTTCTTTCTTTTCCCGCTCCTCCCCATGCTATCGGCCAGAGCGGGGTTCACAGAGATCAGTGCAGTGAGTTTACCGCAGTCTTGGTTATCTCTATCGATCGGGTCTGTTCTTTGCTGTAGGTTTCTTTCTATCTCAATCCATGCTTGTTGAGGTGAGGTGTGGGAGCTACAGGTGCACACACCTTACACCGCCATTGTCTCTAGGCCACTCCCCCGTCCCTCATCATCTTTTTTAGTAGAAATTCAGCTTCCAGATTCCACCATAACTTCCTCAATATTACTTCCTTCTCCTTCCTAGGGCACTGGAGGCGGGGAAACAGGCGGGGATAACTCTGCTATCTGCGATCATTTCAGTTGGGTGCTCTCTCCCCCCTGCATTACAATGAGAGCTTAGCAGAACCGGGGGTGATATGAAAGCCGACTCTGCTGAGCTTTCATGGTACTGACAGTTCAGCGTCCCCTGGTTACTTGGTAACCAGGGGACGTTGATCTGTCAGTACCATGAGAACTCAGCAGAGCCGGCTTTAATGACAGCTGGTCCCAGCCAATAGAAAACAGTTGGGTGGAGCTAGCTGTCACTGCTAGCTCCGCCCAATTTTCTATTTAGTTTTCTACTTTTTTAACCAGTTGACATCCCTGGTGTTAAACCCCCTTCCCATCCAGGCCATTTTTCAGTATTCAGCGCTGCGGTACTTTGACTGACATTTATTCCGTCATGCAGCGCTTTACTGAAATGAATTTTATACCCTTTTTTGGGGACAGATAGAGCTTTCTTTTGGTGGTATTTATTCACCACTGGGGTTTTTATTTTTTTACTATA
>NW_017306620.1:56790-70717 GCF_000935625.1 Nanorana parkeri | reverse complement strand
GAGCGCCCGGGAGAGTTTTTTTTTTTTTACGGCAGCATAATACTTTTACTTTTTTAACTATTTTTCTGTTCTGCTCGGTCCCTCTGAGGGACCGAGCAGAACAGCCGAGCCGAATGCCGCTCAGCGGCATTCGGCTATTGACTTACTGCTGAGCATGTTCGGCCGACCCGAAGCCAGCCGCAGCAAGCCGATGTACGGCTGATTTCAGTCGGTTTATGGCTGAAATCAGCTGTACAAGCCTGAAGGGAATAGCCGAACATCGTTCGGCTCACTTCACTTTGGGTCAGTTATTCACACGGCTGCCTTTGGCAGCTTTGTGAATAACCCCCATAATGTACCAGTTCGTTGTAAACAATTGACCCAGAGTGAGGCAAGGCTGTGCATATGATAAATCCATATGCTAGGAGCTGGTGAGGAGCATAGGCAGCCAGAAGTAACCAGGACACTGAAGGCAGATGTTGAAAAAGACCAGAGAACAGGTTTACACTTTAATTGGTAGAGGCTGCAGGAAGTGCTTCATTCTCAGCAGAATGGCAGGAAATGGACAATGAGTGGGTGCTCCTTGTCCTTAAAATTGTTATGCAGTTTCCCTGTTGCAGCCTGCTGGTCTATTCATTATATGTTTTAACCACTTGAAGACCAGATGTTTACACCCCCTTCCTGGCCAGGCCATTTTTCAGTATTCAGCGCTGCAGTACTTTGACTGACATTGATTCCGTCATGCAACGCTGTACTGAAATTAATTTTATATATATTTTTATACTAAACTAATTTTTTGGGGACAGATAGAGCTTTCTTTTGGTGCTATTTATTCACCACTGGGGTTTTTATATTTTTTTACTATATTAAAGGGTTATTAAACCCTCACATTTTTTGCATATATCCACTGCTAGTAAGCAGATTTATGCAAAAACTTTATTTAAAAAAACCCCTTTGAAACTTATGTGTCTTTGCCGCACGCTCCCGTCCGAACATCTGAAGAGTCTCAGGCAGCCGCAAAGGATCTTGGAGCGGGCACATGCCCAGTTCAGATGTTCGGCCGGGGGATGAGGAGAGACACAAGGTAAGTCTATGGAGCAGCGTGTACCCGCACAGGCCCTGTGGGACGTCAGAGGAGAGGAGGACAGAGGAGTCAGCGCTGGATTAGAGACCTGCGCCAGCGCTGGAGGGACATCTGAAAATGACAGTAAGGAAGAAGATGATCGGATTAAGAGGCATCATTTAAGGTAAGTCCTTACAATAACATTAGGGGGAGGGCAAAAAAATATCCTTTAATGTCACTTCAAGGAAAAATTACTGAAAATTTAGAAAAAAAAAGTGTTTTCCCCATTATGCTAGGAAACAATTATTTCTACCCAATTTTTTGGTAAAATATAAAAGACGGGGTCACGTCGGGTAAAGAGACGAAAAGCACATACAAATAATACGAACAGCGCTCTCGGATTGGGCCAAGGGAATAGGGTGCTGTAGCTCTACCTCGCCTGCAGCCCTAGGAGACAGGAGGAGTGCCTGCACTTGTGGAACTAAAAAACAAATGTGAGGGCGTAAGGCTGGAGGGACTATGAAGCTGATTGAAACAAAGTGAGGGAAGCAAGAGGAGATGGATCACTTACTTTTAAGTGGGTCTCGGAACCAGATGGATGTGGAACAGTGAAGGAAATCGTGGGGTCCAACGTAGTGCAATCAGTGAAGGCTAGTGTGTTGCCTTGGGTAGCTCATCACAGGAAAATGAGAAGAGAGGGGTGGACAGGGGTGCAGGTGATGGCACACACAGTGTGTCCGTGTCCCCGCTGAAGCAATGTGAAGTGCCAGTGATGTGAGGACTGACGTCAGGCTGGGCTGCCCGAGTTCCTCCACCCGCAGCTGCAGCCCAGCATCTCTCCTTCCGCCTGGGGAACCACGCAGCGATGCTTACAAAGCTTCCAACGTTCGCACCCTCCCGTGAGACCCTCCAGACTCCTGGTGAGACCCCATATAGCCCATCTAAGACCCTGCGAAGCCCTCCTGAGATGCTGCACATCCCTCCTGAGACTCTGCACAGCCCAACTGAGACCCCGCACAGCCCACCTGAGACCCTGCACAGCCCACCTGAGACCCTGCACAGCCCACCTGTGACCCTGCACAGCCCACCTAAGATACCCTGCACAGCCCTTTTGAGACCCTGCACAGTCCACCTGAGACCCTGCACAGCCCACCTAAGACCCTGCACAATGCTTTCCGCTGCCTGCACTCGTTCGTGAGACCTCCGGACCCCTGGTGAGATCCTTGGGGGAGTCAGTGGCGTAGCAATTGGGGGGAAGACGGTGTAGCTGCCCTGGGCACAAAGATGGAGGGGCGGCGGCCAGGCAGTGAACACAATTAAGTCTGTGACACACTGCACGTGGAGCTACACCCAGCAAAGGGAAGCAGTGTTGCACGGAGCTTTGCGTACAGTGTGTCTAGCAATATCCTCTCCCGTGCTCAGCTAGGCGAGAGCTGAGCATGGAGAAATGAAAAATATCATCTCTAGCCAATCGGCTCACACTTATGAATCTGTGCATCAGGACGCGGATTCAAGCATGCAGCCAATCGCATTCCCCCAGACAAAGTGTCTGGTGAGAGGAGTTCAGGAGAGAAGTCTGCTTGGTAATGTTTTCTTTCCTGCGCAAGTTCTTCCTGTGACATATGTGACATATGCCAGGGATGAGAGCTATGTAGAAAGAATGAATATGATATGTCCATTAAATAGTTAAACATTTAATAATTAATAATATTTAATAATTAGTCAATCAATATTTGATCATTAAAAAACTACTAATAGTTAATAATTAAATGAATATATATATTAAAATTAATAATTAACTAAATAATTTTTAATATTAAATAAATAATAAAAACATTTGAATATTTTTTTAACCAAGTTAATAGAAAAAAATAATTGGCCACCAATCCATTATGAAAATAATTGTTACTTGCATCCCTACCCGCACAGCCCTCGTGAGACCCCGCACAGGACTCCTGAGATCCTGTAGACATAAAGCCGCCTCCCTGGAGCAGCACAGACTATGTATAGTAGCTCCATATTATTCTGCATTGCTGTGTAATGTATTGCTGAGATTTGTAGACCTCTATAGCCGGTGGCACTCTACATTGCTGTATAATGTATTGCTAGGATTTGTAGTCCTCTATAGGCAGTGCCATTCTGCATTGATATATAACGTATTGCTGAGATTTGTAATCCCCCTACAACTTGGAGTCAGTGGCAGAACTACGTAATAGCTTAGTAAAAATGTGTTGATTCATTTACTGTAATATTGCTATTGAGCCACAGTCCCTATTTTCCCAGATAAAAAAAGCCCTCCAGAGACCCTCTGCACCCCTCCTAAGACCCTCTGCCTGAAACATCAGGCCAAGGGGGCCCACTAATATATTTTCTGCCCAGGGCCCACCAGAGCCCTGAATCGGCCCTGTTCCTCAAAACACTAAAAATATTGCACAGGGAACTGAGAAGTGATATAAAGCAGAGTTTAATGCATAAAAGTTACATATCAACATATGTAAATAGAAGACTGAAGAACATCCACAAAAGCTTTAATCGGGAGTAGCTACAGAACGCTGGAAAAAACTGGAGGATTTGTGATCTATATTGCGCTTCTATCGGCTGTGGCTTTAGGAAATACTTCCTTGTGAGCAGAAGGGTGGGAAAGGAACAAGGAGTACGCACGCAGAATACCGTCCTTAGCAGGTGATATCAGCACTAAGTTTCCTCAGGCTGAACAATTAACTCAGTAAAAAGAGCAGGAATTTTAATCAAAAAATCAAATCAATCAATCATAGGCGTCGCTGCAATCCGGCCGCCACTGCTGCGGCAATCTCCCTTGTCAGCTCTGCTCTCCCCGTGCTGCCTGCTTCACTTTACGGGCTCCTCGGCAGTCGGCAGCCACCTGTATCTTAGTCCACCCACCTCACCTGCTATTGGCTAGGAGGGAGAGTGCAGCACCGCCATTGGCTGCCTGTGTATTTCAGCAGAGTTGCTGCTCCCCCCGCAACCACCCGGAGAGAAAGAAGAGGGCATGAGTACAGAGCACTTGAACTAGCACATCAGCACTGTAAGTCCCTTTTCTATCTGAGTTTCATTAATGACCTCCGCACTCTGCGTTAAATTACTGACCTCTGCACTCTGCATTACATTTCTGACCTCTGCACTTTGCGTTACATTACTGACCACTGTACTCTGCATTACATTACTGACCTCCGCACTCTGCATTACATTACTGACCTCTGCACTCTGCGTTACATGACTGACCTCTGCACTCTGCATTACATTACTGACCTCTGCACTCTGTGTTATACCACTGACCAATGCACTCTGTGTTAAAACTGACCTCTGCGTTACATTTTTTACATCTGCACTGTGCTTTACATTGCTGACCTCTGCACTCTGCGCTACACCACTGACCTGTGCTTTACATTACTGACTTCTGCACTCTACGTTACATTACTGACCTCCGCACTCTGCATTGCATTACTGACCTCTGTACTCTGTGTTACATTACTGACTTCTGCACTCTGTGTTACACCACTGACCAATGCACTCTGTGTTACAAGTGACCTCTGTGTTAAAAAATGTTTACCTCTGCACTTTGCGTTACACTTCTGACTTCTGCACTGCGCGTTACATTGCTGACCTCTGCACTGTGCATTACATTACTGAACCTATGCCCTGTGCATTACATTACTGATCTCTGCACTGTGCGCTATACCGCTGACCTCTGCATTACATTACTGACCTCCATAGTCTGCGTTACATTACTAACATTTGCACTCTGCATTACATTACTGACCTCTGCACTCTGCATGATACCACTGACCAATACACTCTGCGTTACAACGCTTACCTATGTACATTACGTTGGAACTGATCTTTGTCCCAATACTAAAAACCGATACCAGCATTTACCAGCATTTATTCTTCAAATTGACTCAGGGGTCTTAGGTCCGGGCACTTGCTGGGGACCTTGCGGCAGCCTTCTGGGGAGCCATGCAATACCTGCTTACAGCGCTTCTGCCACCAGCACATCTCCCCTTACTAAGACCCTCCCCACCCATCCTTGGACCATCCGCTCCCCTCCAGACACCCTCTGCCCAAGACATCAGGCCAGAATCCCAGAGTAGAGTGGCAACACAGAGTATGTAGCAAATGCATATACTATTTTTCTGCATTGCTTTATGTTTTGCTGGGATTTGTAGTCCTCTATAGCTGATGGTATTATTCCGCATTGCTGTATCATGTATTGCTGAGATTTGTAGTGCTCTATAGCCGGTGACATTCTGCAATTGCTCTATGATGTATTGCTGAGATTTGTAGTCCTCTATAGCTGCTGGGATTTGGCATTACTATAGAATGTATTGCTGGGATTTGTAGTCCTCTATAGCTGGTGTTATTCTGCATTTCTGTATAACGTATTGTTGGGAATTGTAGTCCTCTATAGCTGATGGTATTCTGCATTACTGTATAATGCATTGCTTGGATTTGTACTCCTCTATAGCTGGTGATATTCTGCATTACTGTATAATGCATTGCAGGGATTTGTACTCCTTTATAGCTGGTGGTATTCTGCATTACTGTATAATGTATTGCTGGGATTTGTAGTCCTCTATAGCTGGTGGTATTCTGCATTTCTGTATAACATAGGGGATTATTTACGCAGCCCTGGTGTTTGCTGAAATTGCTTTAAACTATAAAGAAAAGCTTTTGAGAGGTTTCCTCTCTTTCTCAGATCTGAAGCAATACCTGAGGAAGAAGGAAAACTCTTGAAAACTTGTCAACTTGTCTTCTAAGTATTAGGTTAGTACAATAAAAAGATATAATTGCATACCGCATTACTCTCGTATTTGTAATCTTATTTATATATTCTTATTTCATTTTTTTCAGTGTATGATTTAGTGGGGAAAATTATTAGTGCCTCCCCAGTTTTAACTGTGGTATCTTATGTGCCCCCCCCTATATCTTGTTCCTAGAATCGCCACTGCCAACAATTTAGATTGTTCCCATATTGTAGTCTGCTAGTCTTATATGTATGAGGAAAGCTACAGGTTGGGTAGTACTCCACAAAACACTAAAAACTTTGCACAAGCCTCTCAGAAATGCTGTAAAGCAGAGTTTATTGTGTATGAGTTACAAATGAAGATGTGTAAATCCAAATACAGAAGTTTCATCACAAGGAAGAGCTTTTTATTGGTTTCTGTTTCCTGAGCTCCCTGGATAGTAGAGATGTGCATTCGGATTCGGACGAACTTGCTGAATCACGAAATTCCGTTAATTTGCCAGTTCATCAGAATCTGAAATAACTAATTATTATATGCCCGAATATACGAAACATATATTCATGCATATAGTAATTAGTTTCATATGGGCACAGCCATCTTGCTGCATCCAAGATGGCAGCGCTCATAAATGCGTATAGCATCGCCTGCCGCTGTCCCACCTCCAAGATGAATTCAGGTAAAGAGAAGTCACTAGCACTCCTGCGTAAATACAAGTCAATATTTATTGACTACAAAGTGTCACATAATCACAGGCGACGTTTCGGAACCGCAAGGTTCCTTCCTCAGGCAAAACAGAGTTCATCTCCAAGTAGGGTTTGTTCTGGTTTTAAATGTGCACTTTCGGTTCAGGTTCGTTGCCTCAGAATCCTAAACAGCATACTTAATAATTTCATCAAACGAAACGAAAAAAAGGGGGGTTTTCCCTTTTTATTTGATTTGTCCGAAACCAAGTTTTATGCTGTGCACATGTCTTGTGGATAGCTGTAAAACCTGCTCCGGTAAGTATTTTCATTGCCCGATGTACAGTACACTGTTCGATACTGTACATCGGCAACGCTATACTGTACTAATGCAGTACTGTATAGAGTTCCTCACTGAACGACCAATAAGGAATAGATACTTAATGTATCTATTCCTGAAAGAATAATGTTTCAGTTTTCTGATGGTTGTTGGAACAATCAGAAAACTAGTGACAGCTGAATCCTGAACTGCTGCAGGATCAGTGTCACTAACTTATTATCGGCTGTTCTGAAGTTTGAAGCAGCCTGATAATAACCAAAAATGTATTAATTTATCAAGCAGTAATAGTGAGATTAATTCACAATGACTGCTTGATATAATTAAATAAAATAACATTTTTAAGTTTAAAAAAAATAGTGAAAAGTGTAAAAAAAATAAAATAAGGGACAAATAAATGAATGTATTTATTGCATTTTTTTTAGCTGTGCTGGTTTTGTAAAAAAAATACTACAAATCAAAACTGGGAAAAAAAGTGCTTTAAGTTTTTTCTTTTTTTTAAATTTTTTTATTTGTCCTAAGTGAGACGTTAGACACACATATGTGATATAAATATGTAGCCCTATCTGTCCTCTAAAAAACAATATATAATATGTGTGGGTATATTACTGACGTGGAAGAATCACACAGCAAAAATTTAAAAAGTGTGTCAGTCATTTACGAACAGAAACTAAAAACAAGCTCAGCCATGAAGGGGTTAATCATGTAGAATTAAATGCTTGCAGAGCATTTAAATAATGACCTACCTTATAAACATCTGTAACAATATTCAATGGTACAACAATTAAGTGCCCTCTTCATTCCTAACACATCCATTATTACAGTCCTTCTGAAATCGGTATGATTACCTACCAGCTTTACATATGAGTCACTGAGTTTGGCAGGTCAGAGAAAAATAATAAAAATCCTTATTTACATACACATTCACTCCTCTCACTGCACACAGAAATAGGCCCCCTCTACTACAACCTTGGCAACCAGATGACAGCAGAAGTCTCAAAGCTAAGGGGGTTATTCACAAAGGAGCAGAAGGATTAAGGCTTTGATTGATGCAGTGCCGTCCGTCCGTTTTTTTACTACGGGCGGACGGCAAGAGGTTAAAACACTAAAAACATTGCACAGGGAACTGAGAAATGATATAAAGCAGAGTTTAATGCATAAGAGTTACACTTCACGATATGTAAATAGAAGACTGAAGAACATCCACAAAGCGCTTTAATTGGAAGTAGCTGCAGGACGCTGGAAAAGACCAAAGAATAGGTGATCCACATTGTGCTTCTATCGGCTGTGGCTGCAGGAAATGCTTCCTTGTGAGCAGAAGGGTGGGAAAGGAACAAGGAGTGCGCAAGCACAACACAGTCCTTAGCAGGTGATATGAGCACTAAGGTTCCTCAGGCTGAACCATTAACTCAGTAAAAAGAGCAGGAATATTAAACAAAAATATGAGTGCTTATCAATTAAGATTGTTCCCATATTGTAGTCTGCTAGTCTTATTATATGTATAAAAAAAGCTGGGTCACACTTACATGTTGTGCTACTGCTGGAAAACTGGGTAGTACTCCACAAAACACTAAACACTTTGCACAAGCAACTGAGAAATTATATAAACCAGAGTTTATTGTTTATGAGTTACATATGAAGATGTGTAAATCCAAATACAGAAGTTTCATCACAAGGAAGAGCTTTTTATTGGTTTCTGTTTCCTTGTTACAGATGGCCAAAGGCTGTGCCCAGAACAAAGTATATAGAATTCTCTCTATCAGCTCCCTGGATAGTAGAGATGTGCATTCGGACGAACTTGCTGAATCCTGAAATTCCGTTGATTCGGCAGTTCGTCCGAACCCGAAATGACGAATCAAAAATGCCCGAATATACGAAAAATATATTTGTGCATATAGCAATTAGTTTTGCATGGGTATGTAGTTTTGCTGCGTCCAAGATGTCATGCGCCTCACCTCGGAGATGGGCACGTTCTGTTTTTTTAAATGTGCGCTTTTGAAAGCATAATTATTTGTTTCATCAAACGAACACAAATGAAAGGGTTTTTTCCTTTTCATTCGTTTTGTCCGAAACAAATTTGTATGCTGTGCACAAGCACCCGAAGCACTCAGCCGAGCCGAACGCATATGTATTAGCTCGGCTGAGTCAAACACTCAGCCGAAGCGGGGAGAATGGTCTGCCAAACCCAGCAGATAGGTCGGAGCCAGCGGTGACATCATCTGTTTACATTTTGTCGTCAACTGTCAAATCACTCATTTAGTGCCGTGACTCCGTCAGGAGCGGTCGGGTCTGGCAGGCGTTGTTTGTTTTTTTTGACGAGTCAGCGACTGTCAGATTAAGGGTCAAGATTAAGGGACTTTTTTTGGTGGTGGGGTTTCCCCTTAAATTTCCTACTACACCTAAAGGGCCTCATATGACCTTTGGGGGGAACCCCCCCCCCATTTTCTCTTTAACTCGGGGGTCCCTCCTAACATTTCTACCAGACCTAAAGGGTGGGGATCCCATGCTGTTTTTTTGTTGTTTTTACTTCTGTTTACATGTCATTTTTTTAATTCTGTTTGCTATCTCTGAGGTAGCGAACAGAATGACCAGGCCAAATGCTGCACGGCAGCATTCAGCTTTTTACTCCCTGCTGTTTAGCACATATGAGAATAGGGCGAAAAGCAGGGAATGAACTGCCAGACTCTCGCTTCAGCCAATCCAGATGTTGAATCAGCTGAGGTGAACATGTTCTTCACTTTGGTTCAGCCCAACGAGCTGAGGCTGTTCGGCTGAACAGAAGGGAGCCGAAGTCAGCTGATGTATGGCTGAAAACAGCCATACCCGGGTGAACTGAATAGCCGAACGGGGTTCAGCATCCTTGACTTCGGCTCGGCTATTTGTTCGGCTGCCTTCGGCAGTTTAGTGAATAGCCGCCTGAATCCTCTCTCATCCAGTGCTCACCAATTCTTTTCTATCTTTAACTCTTTACTCCGTCCTGCCCTGAACATTGACAATCCTATCAAAATCATGATTGATGCAATTTGTGATAGGAGCTACACTGTCTAAATATTAGACCAGTGCATGGCTGAAAATTTAGTTACATTTTCATTTAGGATTTTCTTTTTTAGTTTTCTAAAAATTCTGATCCGTTCGATATTCGTTATTTGGAATCCAGATCGATCTGAAGTTTTCATTTTTGGATCTATTCAAATCTACTTGGAGAGGGTTTAGTATGTTCAACCTGAATATCGGAAAAGAAACAGTGTGGGGTCCCCCACCCAAATTCAAACCAGCACCTTCAGGTCCCCCCATGCACCCCCCAAAAACCTTTACCAGACCCTTGATCCGAGCAGAACAGGAATGGGGGGGCGATTGTGCACACCCCACTCCGCACCATTCGATTGTGTGCTCCTCCTCCCTCTCCTGCACTATACAAGGCCTCTTGCCTTCAACAAGGGGCAGGGTCCCCATAATGAAGTGGACAAGGGCCTCTTCCACACAACCCTAACCCGGTGGTTTTGGGGGTCTGTAAGCAGGGAGGCTTATCAAAATGTGGGTGCCCCCTTTCAATCATGATGCCTGCCGCTCGCCGCCCCAATGAAAGAAAAAATGCCCACCGCCTCATCCGCACTCTGTTCCTGAATGTAAACAAAGGGGCAGAGCAAGTCCATCACTGTGACATCACACTGTCTCTCTCCATGACCTCATCAATCAGATATTAGTCCATTTAAATCTTACACTAAGGTAAATTGATTGATTTACTTATAGTTGTAGCTTTATTGTTCTTTTTGTACTTGCAATAGCTGTATTGCAGGACTATTTTGCCAATACAGGGACAATGTTTTTTACCTGTTCCACCACATAAATGGCATAGTCTGCTTGCTGTTTTTGTAGGAAAGGATGCATGTTGTACAGCCAGATATGAAGATGTGGTTCTCTATTTCGAAAAGGAATCACTATAGCAATCTTCTGAAGAGCTGTACAGTTCTCCGGCTTGCTGTGACCACCAAGTGGTAATAATGCATTTTCAGTAATTCTTTTTTCAAGAGACACATTCACTTCAATGGGGTAAGGACCTAGTAGTGAAGACAAAGATGTACAAAATGAATATGCCATTAAGGTCGTAGAAAGATTAATATCACTGCTATCAAAATCTTTTTCTTACATCATTACAGTAGTACAAGTCTGGCTATGAATACTACACTTACTGTTACACTGTTGCATGACTGAGCAACAGTGTGACTTGTATATATGTAGCTTTATATAAACCTTAAGCAAGCCTAGGTTTATACTTCTTTTTTTAACCAGTAGCTTGTAGTGAATGCATATCAGTAATATAAAAAATGTATGTTGAATTGTACCTAACAATTGCTTGTTCTGGGTACAATAAATCAGAAATGTAAGCATTTTAAATACTATTGGGTCTATTAACTAAGCTGCCGAAGGATCTAGCCGTAGTCTTGGGCGGGATGAAATCTCCAGTTCTGGGGCCAGGTGCAGCCAATTGCCAGGTCAGAGTGTCCAGGAGGTTGATAACAGCCCTATTAAGAGACTGGACAGATAGGAAGCGGCAGTCAGTGGTGCAGTCATACATGCAGAGCGTGGGAGATTGTGTGCATGTGATGCTGGAGTCTGGCTGGAGAGGCCAAGAGGGCCTGTGGCACACGCGGTGTGTGGGGGCGAGGCCAGGAGGGTCTGTGGCACACTAGGTGATGTGTTTCGAAAAGGTCGGGAGGACCGTCATCACACAGGGAGGAGAAGCTGCTGGTGTCTGGCCATGAGCAGGCCGAGGCTCTAACCCTGAGGAGGAGTTGTGAGGAAAGAGTGATCAGCTGTGGCTGATGTATGAACAACCTGCTGTATTGCTGAAAAACTTTGGGGCTTGTTAATGACAAACTGGTGAGACAAAGAATTGTGTGCCTTAAGTTATGCTGAAGATAAGCTTACGTTTGTGTTTACCATTCTGACTGCCCTGAAGAGGACAATAAAAAGCATTTGTTTGTTCAAACACCGTCTGTACGAGTGCTCTGTGGGCTCCCCAACATCACAATATATATACACTGAGTGGCCAGATTATTATGACCACCCCATCAATACTTCGTTGGGCCACGAGATGACTCCACGGGATGACTTCATTGGGCGGCCTCATGACTTCACGAGATGTTGAAAGGTGGTGCGAGGAATCGGACACTGCACTGTTGCCCTTCTGTTGTCTTGTACCAGTCTTGCCACTCTCCGTTCTGCCCTAACATTGACTAGTCGCTGACGGCCACAATTCGCACGTTCAGACCCAGATTTTCGGTTGACAGTCCAGTCTTAAACACTTTATCAACAGCTGCTCTTGAACATTTAACGAATTCTGCTGTTTTGCTGATACTCGCTCCATGGCTCCGAGCGCCAACAATCATCCCACGTTCAAAGGCTGTTAAATCGCGTTGTTTCCCCATAGCTTCAGAAAAAAATAACTTCTACTGTCGTGGTTAACAACCTGCTTCCCTATTTATAATGGTCTGGCCCTCTAGCAACTTCAGCGCGAAACTATAGCTAATTTGCCTACAAACGTCAGGTGGTCATAATAATCTGGCCACTCAGTGTATATTTATTAGGGATGCACCATTACTAGTATCGTTATCAGTGCCAATACTGAGTATTTGGGTGAATACTCATATACTTACTCCCGATACCGGTCAGAGGGAGATTTCCTCTGACCGGCAGTGCCACGAGGGAACATGCAGCCGGCTTCCCGGCCAATCAGCATCGAGCCAGTCAAACAGCATAGAGTTAGCTTCCCAGATAATCAAGAAGCTGGGCGGCAGGTAATGACACGCCGCCCGGCTTCCATGCCACCGGAAGTACCGGTATCGGCATGTACTGAAAGATAAATATTGGTACTTGTACTTGATACCAAAAAAACAATATTGGTGCAGTCCTATGGCGGGACAAATGAACTCGCAGTATTTACCTAATCCCAGTCTAGCCAATAAAGATAGCCTAAGATATGGAACCCAGAAGAAGGTGTAGATAGATAGAAGTAGTCACTCGCACTCCAAGGGTAGTAAAGCCAATAATGTTTATTGACTATGATGATACATATCTCCTAAGCAACGTTTCGGGACCATGTGGCCCCTTCCTCTGTTTGCTACCTTAATTATCAAGGTAGAAGGTGTAGGTGTCAGAGAGGTTGCGTACTTCACATCGCTTGAGCAAAGGTGAATATATTTCTTCTTTAATAAAAGCCCATCTATAGAAGAAAGTGTTGTTTTAGTTTTGGATATAGTAGGAAGGAGTTAATCAGGTTTTGCTCCGTATCAAAGCAAAAAATGTACTACATTATTAGCTATACTGAAAAACAATAACTGTATAGCAGGTGGAAATAATGTAGCTACCTAGAAACACAGCACTGTTGCGAAATATTCAGCATCTAAACACTCTACAATCCAATGTTGATTATATTTTCCCATGAGGAAAATAAATGCTTTTGCAAAACAAAAAACCAAAACAACATAATAATTAAGTAAATAAATTATAACAATGGTAATGATAACATTGAAAATTACTGTGTTCAAGGGGAAAATGCACTCTTTGAGCTATTTCCATACTGAAATCATGTCACCATAAAATGTTAGTGTTTCACTGCAGAAAAATAATTTTTTAAAAGAAAACCACAACAGCACAACCACCACCAACATTTTTTAACATTTTCCAATGCTTCCTGCCACCTTGTAGTCATAACATACTATGTCATAAGTTGCAAACATGTACATAAAGCAGACCCAGAAGCCGGAGCTTATAAATGCTCACAGATGCCAACGCAATGCAACACAGAATGAAGAGGGCAAAATCTTAGAAAAAAAACCAACAAAACAAATAAAGTAATAGTAACAATTTATAACCAACAAGGAATATACGCATGAGTTTGGAAGGGATCAGTGTTGTGTTTGTTTGTGTAACATGACTGTCTTTTTTTGTACTTAGAACTTAGATGAAGTTCATATTATATTGTGGGTTCTCCTTATGCTGACATCATAAATTTTTTTCATTAACTGTAACTTAATGTAAAATAGTATAAACCTAGGCTTGTAAAATTATATAATTCCCAGTTCCCCGCACACCCATGTGT
>NW_017306620.1:55938-56619 GCF_000935625.1 Nanorana parkeri | reverse complement strand
AAATATTAAACTTAAGTAGTGATAACTTTAACATGAATACATATAATAAAGAGGGAAGTAACAAAGGGGCAAATAGTGGGCTCACTCCAGTCACCAGTGCCAAAGCAGTCAATATAGTAAATCCTATAGCTGAAGATAATATAAGTTATACCGGAATACCAATATCACCCAAACCTTTGTCCAATAACAAGACAGGAATTAAATGTATGTACACAAACGCTAGAAGTCTGGCAAATAAATTAGAAGAGCTTGAGCTTATGATACTCGAAGAGGACTTCGATATAGTGGGAATAGCGGAAACCTGGCTAGACAGCGCACATGATTGGGCCACCAACATAGAGGGGTACAACCTGTTCAGGAGGGACAGAGGTGGGAGAAGGGGGGGTATGCATTTATGTTAAAAATAATCTACATATGCATACAGTATAAGGGACGACATCACGTCAAATAGTGGGGAGGACGTGGAATCCTTATGGCTGGAACTGGACATGACGGACGATCGTCGCAAACTAATTGTGGGTATTTGTTATAAACCACCAAATATAGGGAAGGAGGGGGAGGCTCATCTACAGTCTGAAATAGAAATAGCTGGGAGGGAGGGCAATGTAGTCGTGATGGGCGACTTCAATTACCCGGACATAAATTGGGCAAATGGAACCTCAAGTTCAACAAAGGCGGGCC
>NW_017306620.1:29640-55440 GCF_000935625.1 Nanorana parkeri | reverse complement strand
CTGTGGATGTGGTATATCTGGATTTCGCTAAGGCTTTTGATACGGTACCTCATAAACGCTTACTATACAAGCTGAGAGCTATGGGCATAGATGGAAGGGTGTGTACATGGATAGAGAACTGGCTAAAGGAACGGGTACAGAGAGTATCAATAAATGGCGCCCTTTCAGACTGGGCTAGTGTCATTAGCGGTGTGCCTCAGGGTTCTGTGCTGGGACCCATGCTTTTCAACCTGTTTATTAACGACATTGGGGACGGAGTACACAGCGATATCTCAGTGTTTGCTGACGATATCAAAATTGGGAGGGTAATAGAAACAGACCAAGATAGTGTAACATTGCAGGAGGACCTGGATAAAATAGGGGAGTGGGCAACTATGTGGCAGATGAGGTTTAATGTCGATAAATGCAAAGTTATGCACTTCGGGAGGAATAATAGGCAAATGGGTTATACAATTATGGGTAGGGATGTCCCGATACCACTTTTTCAAGACCAAGTACCTTGCCGATACCAATTACCGATACTTTTTCTTAAAGGGCCATGTGACATTTTTTCTAAAACAATAGACTAATGATTTTAGGGCAGTTTATCACCAGGGCTGCGTGCATTGGAGGTGACAGGTTCTCTTTAAGGTGACATTAGGGGTCTTTTAGACCTCTTGTGTCACCTTTCCACTTCACTGGATTCACTGAATGTAAATACAGCAGGCAGTGGCTGGGAGCAATAGCCAGTCTGCTATTGGATATTTTAAATTGCAATAGCCAATAGCAGGCTGGCTATTGTACCCGCCCACTGCCTGCTGTCAATCAGCAAAGGAAGACAAAGTTCTCTATCAGCTCCTCCCTGCTGATTGACAGCAGGCAATGGGTGGGTACAATAGCCAGCTTGCTTTTGGCTATTGCAATTTAAAATATCCAATAGCAGGCTGGCTATTGTTACAAGTGTCCATTCCTTTTCCACTTGATGAAACTGTTTGCATTTGGTGATATATCTCAGTGTCAGTTGTCTGTGCTCCTTATTTGTTTAATAATGCCCTCACCAGAGTACACAGAAGTTTTCCCTCTCAATGAAAGAAGGCAAAGTCCATTATGTGTGACTGTGAAGGCAAGATTTACAGCTTCTCTCCTCTCCTCCCCCGTGAGCACACTGCTCAACTGCTGTGTACGTCGGTTGATGAGTGCATTACACATAAGGAGCACGGACATCTCAAACATTTTGATATATTACCAAAAGCAAAGTTTCATTAAGCTGAAGAGGATAGGACACAGAAGGACGGAGGAGCAGCAGCTAACATACAGGAGGGGAGGGGGGGAGCGGGGGATTTCAGTCAGTTTTTTCTCCCTTCTCGTGTTGGCTACAGAGGTCTGTGAAAGGGACACAGAGCTCTGCAGCCAGCACCAGCAGGGAGAAGAGACACTTCACAGAACACTTACCGCCCGTCACGTTCCGTTCCGTCCAGAGAGGTCAGAGCGGAGCCTCTGTTTGGTGGAGAGGTGTTCCGGGGGAGGGACTATGCGGGTCAATGGCCAGAGCTCTTGAAAGATTTTTTAAAGGGCCGGTATCTGATCTAGGCATCGGGGCATTTTCAGGAGTACAGGTACTCCTGAAAATGCCCTGTATCGGCCCCGATACCGGTACTAGTATCGGTATCGGGACATCCCTAATTATGGGTATGCCGCTAGGGAAGTCGGAAATGGAGAAAGATTTGGGGGTCATTGTAGACCACAAACTGAATAATAAATTACAGTGCCAGGTTGCTGTAAGCAAAGCTAGTAGAATCCTGTCCTGCATCAAGAAGGGAATATTTTGCAGGGATAGGTCTATAATTTTGCCACTGTACACATCACTGGTTCGGCCTCACCTGGAGTATGCGGTGCAGTTTTGGGCACCGGTCCACAGAAAGGATGTCCTTGAACTGGAGAAAGTCCAGCGGAGGGCGACCAAACTCATAAAGGGGATGGAGGACCAGAGCTATGAGACACGGCTACTAAATTTAAACATGTTTACGTTGGAAGTAAGGAGATTAAGGGGGGACATGATTTTCATGTACAAAGTGTTCCTAGTCATAGCAACATTAGCAACAAACTCTTTGAGATTAATTCCGTAACAAAGACTAGAGGACACCACCTAAAACGGGTAGAAAAACAATTCGAACACAAGGGGCGAAGGGTTTTTTTCTCAGTTTGCGCGGTTAGGGTCTGGAACTCACTGCCTCAAGCGGTAATTTCCGCAACTAATCTGGAATCATTCAAGAAGCTTTTGGACGACTTCCTGAGAGACCGAAATGTACAAGGGTACAGGTACTCTTAAGAATGAGAACACTCATGGACCTATACACACACACACAACAGGTTGGACTTGATGGACTTATGTCCTTATTCAACCTCAAATACTATGTAACTATGTAACTTAAATTGGCTAAAGCACTGCAACAGCCTCTTGCCACTATGCTTTAGCAACAACATTTACATCCATATATGCAATAAAAAATAACCTTTGCTTACAGCAACATGTCATGCTGATAAGCTGCAACATTTACAACCAACCTTATTGCAGAATGTATCATAACTAGAAAACAACGGTCACCATACATAATGATATAGTTTTAACTAGACCATAAACCTATGTAGCACAGGCTGTGAACCAGGAAAACTCTAGCCTCGTTATAGCCATAATCATCACAATTATGACAAATCACGGCTTGAACTATCTTGCTTTGCATGTAATGAGTCTATCTCATATATTAGTTTCACCTTTTAAGTTGCATTAGTGAAATAAATGAACTTTTGCACGATATTCTAATCGAGTTTCACCTGTAATTATGTGTTCGCATCCTCAAGAATGGGCTCTTTATAAACAGGTTGTAGTAATTTGACAGTTCAGTCTGAGCTATACTAGGCACTAGTAACATTAGTCAATCAATAGTTTAAATAGGAAGTTGCAATGTTATCACTTAATGCACAAAATCCAAATTCCAGATAAGGTAGCTAATAACGAACATAGTATTTCCCCCAATTAAGGAGATCCCACCACCATTCCAAGTATGCCAATAAATGGTTAAAAATTACATATTTATTTCTTGAATTTAAATAGATAAATATTAGATCACATATCTATTAGTACAAACGACATACAGAAATACAAAAGTACAAAAACATACAAAAGCTGTTATTAAAAGGAGAACTATGAGGTGAGTGCTTTTCACTCACCTCATAGTTCTAGGCAACCTGTGACAATGAGACTGTCCCAGGTCAGCTTAGTAGATCGGGAGGTGAGCGAAAGCACACCGGCGTTCGCTCACCTCTCGATCAGGGGAGTGGGTGGTACAGCTGGCTCTGCCTCTAGATAGGAAGAGCCAGCTGTCAGTCACGCAGCTGGGTGGATCCCGGCACAATTGTTGGGATCCGCTTCAGCGTCTCAGTATAACGCGAGCAGCAGCTCGCGGTATACTGAGCCTAGGGTGACGGGAGGACGCTAGTTTGTGTCCTCCCGTTACCCTAAGGAGAACTATGGGGAAAGCCCATAGTTCTCCTTTAAAGCTTTGAAGGTCTCTTTATCTCATTTCATTTTTGAAATTATTACAATGAAAACTATTACTATGAGGTAAAAGAAAATATAATTTTTCTGATACAACTTTATACATATGTATTTACATTATCTTTATATGTGACACCTTCACCTCAATTGTGAGCAATAGCTTCTTTACTGTTATAGCAAATATACTTCTGATTAAGACAATGTGTTTCGTGTAGACAAATTGGAATGCTTATCCTAATTGAAACGCCAGTGGCATTATTTAAACCAGTAGATTTTGGACTGTTTCAAACCACGCCCTTCTGACGAAGCCCCGGTGGGGGAGAAACGCGTCAAGGTTTTGGCGTGATTTTGTGGATGGTCTCTGCTACAGACACCCCTTACTGAAATCAATAGTTTATTTCTATGAAATACACTGATCCATATATCTCCATTCGGCCATTGGACTGTTACCTGGCCGTGATTTGGGCTTTTCGTATTATTACCGAAGCCTATGGATATTTACAGCACTCACTATGGATGCCCGCTGACATAGGATTCACAGAAGTACAAGCTTCCGTTTTTGCGGCCGCACTCACTGACTGGATCCAACATGAAATTCCCGTTTGAAACCGGATACCACACTCAAGGACACAACTATTATTGAACGCCTGTCTGTTAAGACCTTTTCAAGTCGGTTTATACCCGCTTTCCTTCTTCCCACTTGGATGTGTAACAGTGGAGAGTTCTGGACACTCAATCCGACAGCATAACTGTGAGTGCCGCATCACATTTGATAAGGATAAGGAAAGATATATATCGTTGAGGCTTTTTCATGCACATAGTGTTTTCAAGTCATTGCTTGTGAATATACAAGCTCCTTTTATCTTGGAGATATCATCATTGGGAATCTTTTTTTGAAAAACATTCATCTAAGGGGTGTACTGATTACTCTACCTTTTCTGCTTGCCCTTCTTGGACATATGGTGAGTTGCCTTGAACGTGGGCTAGGGTGCCTGTTATGTAGATGCTGTGTCCGGAGCTGGAGCTGTCCAATTCCTCACACGGCCATTGCCAAGCCACGCCCCCTACTCTACCTTTTTCAATACAATATACACACTCTAGCCGAGTGCTATCTTTTGTATGTTTTTGTACTTTTGTATTTTTGTATGTTGTTTGTACTAATAGATATGTGATCTAATATTTAACTATTTAAATTCAAGCAATAAATATGTAATTTTTAAGCATTTATTGGCATACTTGAAATGGTGGTGGGATCTCCTTAATTGGGGAAATACTATGTTCGTTTGAGATACAGTATATACGAGACTCACAACCTGCTATTGTATTATGATAGAATATAATTTATGAACCTTCCTCCCCGTTTATATTAATCAAGATAGCTAATAAGTTGGATGGCATCTGTCAACTTTAAGGCTGCCCATACACCTTGCGATCATCGGACGAAACTTTTCGTCCGATGATCGAACCGTCGTACGATTTTTGTACTGCGGCTCCATCCTGCCCTGATTATCGGATCAGTGGTAATTAGAAGAAAGCACCTGGATGAATTGCGGTAATCGAACGCACGTATTTTCCTCTGCGCATGTGCAGTGTAGATCGTATGAATCGTACGCCACCAACCTTGCGAAAATCGTACGATCGACCGAAGTTTTCTTACATGCTGGTTAGCCAAAAGTTGATCAATTGTACAGTATTTGCGGTTGTACACTGCCCATCAACTTTACGAATATCGGACGAAAACGTGATCACATACGAAAATTGGCTGATATTCGTATGGTGCATGGGCACCTTAACACTCTTTTGCTACACCGGAAGTGATTCTGTAAAGCTCAGGGCAAGAGATGCGCAGTTATCTCACAACAAGCTTGAGGGCCAAATTGTCACAGCTAATTATAAGAATGTTATGCTGAGAACAATATGAGGGCTGTTTTTGGTGATGTCTCCTGAAAATGGCTCTGCCCCTTCCACCTCCCTAGGCATGCCTGTTTGTTCTTTAATGTGTTGGGCAGCCTCACAGACATATAGGAAGCTCTCTCTCTCTCTCTATCTATCTATCTATCTATCTATAATGGGATCAGCTTGACGTACTGAAAAAAAATAAGAATTTCATATAAATTTTGCTTCCCATCTCTCTTGATCCTCTAAACATTTTGATATGTGGTTGTCACTTATGGTAATATACATCAGTTCATCATATGTTCAGTTTGAGTTGTGCAGGTTTTTGACACTTTCACTTAATTGGAGGAACTGATAAAAACCGGAGCAGACAGAATCTGGAGCAGTTGCTCATAGCACCCAATCAGCTTCTCTCTTCAGTTTGTTCAGTTAAGCTTTGAAATTAAACAGAGAAGCTGACTGGTTGCCATAGGCAATGGCTCCAGATTCTGTCTGCTTCAGTGTCTGTGAATTCTTCCCAATGTTTTTCAGTAGTTCTTTTGGTGGCCTTATAAGGAATACTTCTGTAGAGGTTAGAATTACTCTGTATGTTTTCGATTTACTAACTGAAAAAGAAGCAAATTTAAAATGTAACACTAACTAGTACAGGTTAACTTAGTTGTCATGCTAATATGAGCCAGGTATGTGGCAGGTTTATCCTGATTCTGAGGTTAAATACTCCACAAAAACTAGCCTGGTCTGCATGCAATCAAACAATAAAAAAGGTCTAAACTAAGCAAATAGAAATATGTCTTATCAACAAATAGTTTGTGATTTTTTTTCCTGGAGTGGTAATCTCTTCGACTTTGTAACATGAATGGGACTTTCTGAATCAATAAAAATGTCTATTAAACCAAATAATACCAGCATTTTCTTTTGTCTTATAATTAGTCACACTTGTTTACAATAACTGTAGAAGGCAGAGCCACTTATTCCTGTAATGCAAAGAGCAAAATGTTATAGGATCTTTATGCTGTCCTCTGCAATCAAAATCTTTGATTGGAGTTACTGAAATGTGTGATGCACATATGCGTCCTTAAACCTTGTGATAGGTACTGTGTTAAATGCCGAAAGTGCTATCTTTTTGCCCGAAATAGTGGTGTATCCCTGGTTTCTTTACTCCCCGCTTGGCGCAGCTATGTGTCCCCTCTGACCAGCGGGGAGGAGAGAAACTGTCACAGGAGGACGAGTGGTGCAGGGGAGGAGAGCGATGTGAGCAGCCAGCATCTCTCTTCCCGCACCACTCAGCCTCCTGCGACAGATTAGGAGAGCGGTGTGGGGGTGGAGACAGCTGTCAGTGCTGTCACAGGAGGCTGAGCTCTCCTCCTGCACCGCCCTGCTCAGCCTCCTGTGACAGATCAGGAGAGCAGCAGTGTGGAAATGGAGACAGCAGTAAGCTGTCACAGGAGGCCGGAGCGGCACTGTGGGGGAGGAGTCAGCTGTCAGGGGAGATCGAGCTCTGCCTCCTGTGACAGTGTGTCAGGATGGAGAGCGAGCACAAGCCCTCAGCGATCACTGATTTGTAAATAATTGAGGACATAGTATGTTTACTATGTCCCTAATTATGAATGAATGGGAAGTGATCTACATCACTTCCTGTTCATTCATGATTGTGGACATGGCAAACATACTGTCTCCCAAGGAGATAGTATGAACAGGAACACTCAGTATAGAGGTTTCCTATTCATTTATAACAGAGGCTGCAGAAGAAGAGATTGATGCTTTATTTTGTTTGTATTGGTATGACACAAAAAAGTGGAGAAAAAAAAAGCCAAATCTGACACATTCCATGCAAAACTCCAAAGATGGACTGGACAAAATTATTGGCATCCTAAATTAATATTTGGTAGCACAGCCCTTGTAAAAAATAACTGAAATCAACCGCTTCCTGTAACCATCAATGAGTTCCTTTACACCTCTCTACAGGAATGTTTGACCACTCTTCTTTCGCCAACTGCTCCAGGTCTCTCAGATTGGAAGGGTTCCTTTCCCCAACTGCTGTTTTGAGATCTCCCCACAGATGCTCTATAGGATTTGGACTCATTGCTGGCCAGTCCAGTACTCTCCAGCGCTTTGTCTGAAACCATTTCTGGGTGCTTTTTGACGTGTGCTTTGGGTCATTGTCCTGCTGTAAGACCCATGACCTCTGACAGAGACCCAACTTTCTGACACTGGGCCCTACATTGCACCCCAGAATTCTTTGGTAGTCTTCAGATTTCATAATGCCATACACACAGTCAAGACATCCAGTGCCTGAAGCAGCAAAACAACCCCAAAACATCAGTGAACCTCCACCATGTTTGACTGTAGGGAATGTATTTTTTTCATTTCTTTTTCGGAAAACAGTAGAATGATGGGGTTTATTCTCCCAAAAGGATTTTGGCTTCCTCAGGTAAGTTTTGGCAAACTCCAATCTGGCTTTTTTATGTTTGTGTCAGCAGTGGAGTCCTCCTGGGTCTCCTACCATAGCGCCCCTTTTCATTCTGATGGTGACGTATAGTGTGAGCTGACACAGTTGTACCCTGTGCCTGATGGTCAGTTTAAATTTGTCTGGAAGTTGATCGAGGGTCTTTATCCACCATTCTAACAATCCTTCATTGCAATCTTTGATCAATTGTTCTCTTTCGTCCACGTCCAGGGAGATTAGCTACAGTGCCATGGGCTGTAAACTTCTTGACAATTTTGGGCATAGTGAACACAGGTAGTCCCACGAGGGAACATAGAGCTAGTCAGTCATAGAGCCAATTAGGAAGCTGGGTGGTGGGCAATGGCTCGCCGCCCAGCTTCTTGAATGGCTGGGAAGCTGGCTCCATGCTGATTGGTCGGGAAGCCAGCTGCATGTTCCCTCGCTCACCCAAATACTCGGTATCGGCACTGATACAGATACTAGTATTCGTGCTAATACGCCCTTTTTCAAAAAAGGCATCCAAACAAATGAAATGCAGTTTACCAAGAATAACAATACAGCTATGTTATATTCAGTTATCATTGACATGACTGTTACACTTACTTAAATCACTAGGAAGGGCAGGACAACGTGGAAGTGATTTTTGTGCTGAATCTGCTCTATAAATTCTTATTCCCAATTGATTGGACCAGTAGTTTGCTCCTTTTATAATTTGGTCTGTAGAGAAAAATGTAAATGTCAAAACATTATTAATATTAACTGGAATACAACAAAGTATTTTTATTGCTCTTCTATTACTAGGCATCAAATCTTTAATTTTATTGAACATTCTAATTAATGTTTATTTTACAGCTTTTCACTGAAGACTAGTGCCATTTTAGTTTATAATTATTCTTGGTTGTGAAAGTATAAAATGGTTAGCCAAAGAGAAGCTTCATCTAAAAGTGAAAATATGTTTTAAACTGATAAATCAAACTAGTGCTCAAGGATGGAATCAGATATTTCTGAGGTTCAAAAGAGCCCAAACACCTGCTTATATATTATTATTACTATTATTGTTGTTGTTGTTATTGTACAGGATTTATATAGTGCCAGCAGTTTGCACAGCGTTTTACAATATAAGGAAAACATTACAGCTACAACACAAATCAAGACAAGATGATAAGGAGGGCCCTGCTTGTGAGAGCTTACAACCTAAAAAGGCAAGTGATACAAAGAGGTGGTAGCTGCGTGGGGATACATTTTTGAGAAAGTGATAGTTCAGCGGTTAGGTTGAGGAGAGATAAGCTTCCCTGAAGACATGAACAAAAACCACAAGAGAAGGAGTGCTACTATCTGGGAAATTACTTTTAGTGGTGTGAGTAATAAAAAACAAATATATATACGTGAGACCAGATACAAGGACTCACTGTTGGATGAAGGCAATGGTAATCCTTTGATGTAAATGGAGGCGTTTCAGTCATCCATGTGGAGTGATAGCTGGAACAGGGGTTTGTTTTATGTGAAAGAATACTTTCTGACAGGATGTGTAGATAGGAAACTTGCGATCCTACTTGGATGATTTCACCAATGTAGCAAGGGTAACAATTGTGACAAAAAAGAGTTACTCAAGCTCAGCTGGCCAGACGACTGAGGCGTGGCGGCTATGCAGGGAGCGTCCGTGCCGACAGGCACTTCCAGCTAATATTGTTCAGCAAGGAACGAAGAAACAATGAAGGAGGTGGTCACAGCGATGAATAATCCTTAATGTAACCAGGGTAGATGTTCTCTGAACGGCTACGCGCTTCAAGGCTTTGCCTCTTTGTCAGCATGGATAGATAGTGCAGAAGGATTAGCGGGAAAAGAGAAAGCTTTTGAATCTGACAGCTGGGCGGAGTAACCCGCTGTATGGCCACAGTGTTTTTGCTTGCACACGATTGGATGATGGAAGTCAGCAGAGCTTCACCCCATTTGCTTTTAGTAAATCAATCCCTTTGTGTTAATACATAATCATGACTGCTATCTGGTCTCCTACTCATCATTCCATAGGGTGCATGTGAAGCCTGGGGAGTGGGGGGCAACTTTGATTAAAAAAATACTTCATACAGGATCCATGCACTGACATTGCTGCCTGTCATTTTGACTGTATTGTATTTTTTTGTGTAGTCACACGGTGTATATGTATGGATAATCCTGTTCCGAAAATAAAGAATTTATAAAAAAAAAATACTTCAGGTTGAAACCAGGTGGATTCATCTTTTAAAAGTGAATACAACACTAGGCTTAAATGAAATTATAAGCTATAATGCTTCTTTATAAATATTAATCCGTTCCTTTGATTGTGATATTGGACATGTGTTGGATACATATCCATTTGGGTTTTTTTTTGTCTTATGTGTGAAGATGAATTACCTATATTGGATCAGACTCCATTTAATTTGCATTACCCTTTAATATGTAACCATGGATGGATATAGTTGCTATGTTTAGATTTCAGCTATGAAACAGCATTGCAGAAATGAACACTGGTTTAAAGCATGCAACAGTACATTTACTATCTGCGGCGATATGCTTTTCGCACTCAGTTTTAGCTGCCCGGATTTCTAGTTTGCATTTTTTGTTACATTCTTTGTAGTTAATGTAACTACAAAGAATGTTAAGGTGGTTAAGGTCCTAACTGGGATAAGAAGTCTTTTTTTTAAATCAATACAGAGAAAAAGTAAAAAATGTGTATTGATGAGTAAGGATGAGTGAATTTGCCTGGGTTCAGTTCTATGATAGGAAAGGAGAAAAATAGCACTGCACTTCAACAAACTCAAAATATATTCCTAAAACATTTTGTAAATTGTAAAATTATCACAAAGTTATGAAACAATTACTGTATGCGTTATCCACACCTCCTGTGTTGCACAATGCCTGTGCTATTGATACTTCAGAAAAAACTCTTGGTCTAATGGTCTAGACCAGTGATGGCGAACCTTTTATGAGCCGGAGTGCCCAAACTGGATCACTAAACCAACTTATGTATCTCAAAGTGCCAACCCTTCAATTAGACCTGAATACTCTCAGGGGGGCTCTGCAGTTCTGAGGTGGTCTGTACGGGCTCTCAGGGGGCTGTGCGGCTCTCAGGTGGGCTCTGTGGGGTTTTTGGCATTCTGTACAGGCTCTAAGGGGAGCTGTGCAGCTCTCAGACGGTCTATTATGGCTTTTGGGTGGGCTCTGTGGTCCCTCTGGTGGTATGTATGGGCTCTCTGGGGGGCTGTGCGGCTCTCGGGTGGCCTATAAGGGTTTTCAGGTGGGCTCTCAGGTAGTCTGTTTGGGCTCTCTGGGGGGGCTGTGCGGGCTCTCTGGGGGGCAGTGTGGCTCTCGGGTGGTCTATAAGGGCTTTCAGGTGGTTTATATGGGCTCTCTGTGGGGCTATTCTGCATTGCTGTATAATTATCATACAGCAATGCAGAATACCACCAGCTATGCGGGACTACAAGTCCCAGCAATCCATTATAATGAAAGTCAGCACTACACAGCAGAGGCGTAACTAGAAACCTAGTCTTCCCCGCAGCAATAATTATTATTGCTGCGGAGAAGGTGGCCAATTATCGCTGCCTGGGGGAGAATTGTTTTTAGGCAGGAGTTAATTTAAAAAAAAAACTCCATGCAGCAATAATAATCACCCCCTTACCCGCAGCAATAATACATTATCCTTGGGGTAGATTAATACTGCAGCCGGGACAGAAATTACTATTAGTTATTACTGTATTTGCCGGCATATAAGACGACCACCCACTTTTTGTGTAAAAAATATGTTTTGGGCTATACTCGTCGTATAAGACGAGTATAGCCCAAAAAAATGTTTAAATGCACCCACTAACATCCATGGCGGTATTCCTGAGTGTGGCTCGGGGTTCATCTTCGTCTTCCGCTGAGTCAATCACGGCAGGCTTTGTATTCATGAATACAGGCTTTGTATAAATGAATACAAAGCCTGCCGTGATTGGCTCAGCGCTTAATGAATACAGGCTTTGAATACTTAATTGTCGGCTGCCGCAGCTCTCCGTGTTCCTCCGCGGCAGCCGAAAATGGTAAAATAGTCCCCTTTCTTCTTGGACTGGGACCGCTATCGCTGCGTCCCTTTGATAATGCGAACCTGGGCTCGCGTGCCAGCAGAGGGGGCCCCACGTGCCCACTCTGGCACGCGTGCCATAGGTTCACCACCGCTGGTCTAGACCCTCGGTTCTCAAATGGTGGGTCGGGACCGAAAAGTGGGTCGCGACCCCATGTTCAGTGCCTTCCACTTTTCTAGGTGAGAGGCTCATCAGCCTCCCCCTAGCCTCCCCCATCGCGCAACACTGTCAGTTCTTACGCTGAGCAGCCATTCAAAATATGCTGCCCAGCGCCCAGTGTCAACTTGAGGTGGGGTGCACTGGGGGTATGGCTACAAGGGAGACCCATCCACACATGCATTGCTTACAGTTCCCTCGCATGCCCAGTAGAGGTGCCTGGACCGGAGTGACGTCACATTCTGGCTCCTGGCACCTCTACAGGTGCACATGGGAACTGTACAAGCAATGCACATATGGATGGAGCTCTGTCACAGCACAGCAGCCCACACTGCCGTGCGTTCCATTGCAAAGCAACTTGGGTCACGACTAAATGCCCGAGGACAAATGTGGGTCTTGAGGTTACACAGGTTGAGAACCACTGGTCTAGACACTATGAGCCATAATAAACATTAAAAAAATGTGAATAACAAAACAATATATACATATATACTTGTGCTAGAACATCTCATAGAATGTGTGTACATATAGAAAGTCCTGTATTAAATCTCACAAGTGATGTACAACTCCCACATAATATACATATCCATGTGTGATGTCCATTCCTTCTTAAAACAATAAAGTCATTGAAATATGTGAAGATATATCTTCCAACGAGTATAATCCACACCACCTCTGTGAATGCATAAACAATTAGTGAATCTGTGCTCTCCACCGTGCTCAAAGATAAGATCTGGCCGCACTCACCGACTCCTATTGCTCACCATATTTCAGATGAACAATTAGCGCTTTGTTGATATATATATAGAACCAAATCCTCTCCTTAGTTTTTTGATCCAACAATGAATTGGGGTATATTCTTCCAAACTCTAGCTTATCTTTCCAAAACCGTATAATACTATTCCTCCTTCTTCCACCTTCTCTTACACTCAGAGAGAGAAAAAATGCTTCTCATAGTGTAGTATGTCAGAATAAATTTATTTAAAATGATTAAAATGCACCCACATTTAAAATAAGGCAATTGCACATGGATGATGCCCACTGGAGTTCATCCGCCACTTGACACGTTTCGTTACTCTCTCTGAGATGACGGTCTGCATACGAGCATTACGAACTCCTTTCCCTCTTTCATATCACACATAATGATAATCAAATTCCTGCCACTAGGTGTCACCACATCCAGATTGCATTCTAGTGTGTATAATCTCTTAAGGCTGTTTCCAACTAGACTCCAATGTGTGTGTGTGTATATAAATCTTACAATACATAAAAACATTTAACATTTAGGAGAGTCGAGGAGGATACATACGCAGGGTAATCCAATGGATACATGACATGAATTAATTCCCGTCCTGAACAAACTTGATGTTAAAAAAGAACCATATAAACGGTTAAAGTAGAATGCTACAAAGGAACAATAGATTAGGTATATAGAGGATGGTGTGGGAAATGTTTTAGTATATCTTAAAAACATAGTGCGGGAAACGTTTATTGTATGTATACTGCCATGTTATTTCCTATATAATAAATGGAGAACACCAAAAGGATATCCATAAATCTCTATATCAGACAGACAATCTTAATAGATTGCATAATCGTACATAAAACTTCTAATGTCAAAAAGAACCATACAAACGGTTAAAGCAGAATGCCACAAAGGAACAATAGCTTAGACACATAGAGGATGGGGTGGGAAATGTTTTAGTATAACTTGTAAACATAATTTTGGAAAAATTGATTATTAACGTGGGACTAAGTAACACACAAACCCTATTTAAAGGAAGGTCTGACACCTAGAGGTTTGAGGTGGGATGTACCACCGAACGGTGGGTTAAAAGGGGTAGACGCCCAAAAGGAATGGTTTTCTTTTTTTCAACATATTGAGCAACAATTCATGCAGCTATTAATTAATAGAAAAAAACGAAAGCTGGACCTAGTGGGAACTAATAACTGTTGGAGAGCAAAATTGGCTCCCCATACAGACTCTGAACAATATATGATTTTATCTAAGGAATTAGAGTCACATCTACTGAAAAAGGATAAACAACTAGGAGAAAAAAAACATAAAAAATATATAAGAGACACACTACATTATAGAAATAATACAAATGGCAGAATAAAGAAGAGGAATATGTAAATGATATTCCAAAGAGTGAAGATGGGGAGGGTATTGAAGAGGAAAATGAGGAGGGTACTGAAATGGTATCACAATGTAAACACATACAAAAGAAAAGAAAAAAGGGAGAAAGAAGGTTCAAAAGGAAAAGATAAAAGACCTACAGAGAACAATAGTTGGGTGAAACAGAGAGAACAGTCCCTTATTCATACGTCCCAAAGATACCATCCTCTATTAGAACATGAAGATGATAGATCTAATATGAGAGAACAGGGTCAGGGTAGGAGAGTTTTTTTAGAACAGGGACAGAATGAACACCCATTAGGCCCCTGGGGACATATACAAGAGAGACAATAGGCCCCGAAGTATTATCAGCATACGAGAGAGAGAGGAGAAGGGAGAGAGGAATATTGGACACCACATATAAAAAGAAGAGGGAATCATTAGCACAGGAGAACATGGGAACAATGGCTGGCACCAGGGGAGAAGTTTCCCACCCACACCAAGGCAGAGGGAACCCAGTGGAAGAGAAGGGGGTGTAGGGGTAAGGTAAGAGGTAGGTAAGAGAGTACGGAGCGAGAAGAAAATGGGATTAACTGGGAAGGGACTTTTTAACCTTAGTTCCACGCCCCTTGACGGAGGAGGAAAATAGGGTGTTGGATTTGGGCCTTAAGTTTGCACCAGTAAAAAATGTAAACAAATTTGACACCAATATTGATTTGAATACATTTTTTAGAAAGTTAAATATAAAAAGATATTATGCGAATTTACAAGTTTCAATGGTAAGAGGGAACAGAGGAGAAATACCGGACAGATTTGTTCATACAACTTTAAACAATTCTGTTTTCAATCCACAAAACAGTTCGAATCATCACATAGAAGTGTTCAAACCCTTGGTAGAAGCAGAGATACGAGAATTGAAATTCCAACATATACGAGATAAGAATTATATCAGCTGTGGAATAAAAAGTTTGGAGAGCAAGAAGGATATAATAATCAGACCGGCAGATAAAGGGGGAGGAGTTGTAGTTCCGGATAAATGTTATTACGAGAGGGAAATGGCTCGAATATTGGGAGATGAGGATACCTATAAAAAGCTATGTATTGCTCCCACTAATAAATATAAGGAATTAGAGAAACTTGTTGAAAGATGGATGGAAAAAAGGGATTTTAAATAATAAAAAATAAAAAGAGTATAAATATCTGTTACTGTCTACCTCAAGAATACCAGTAATGTATTTTTTGCCAAAAATACATAAAGAAGCTATTAACCCTCCAGGTTATACGCATCTAATAAATTTAAACATATATAAAATGAGTCACATATATGAGCCTTCAAACAAATGAGGCATAGAAAATATCTACAGACAGACAAAAAAGTAATATAGACAAAAAGAGTCCCAGGAAAAAACAAAAGCAAACAATGGTGATTGTGCAAAAAAATTCCTCAGATGATTCGCAGCCAATCTGCATATAACCCTCAGGTAAGGATAATCACACAATGCAGGCAGACCTTCACCTTCCCCAAGTGAGTGCTCACCTGGGGAGGTAGACCCACAGGGCTAGGTCAAATGCGCTATTTCCCTTCTTAATGGGGGAGGGAAGCCCATGCACAGAAAAGGCGAAAAGGTCTCCTCAGATCACAGGTACCAGTATAAATCCAGGTGGAAAGAGGACAAGGACATAGTGCGTAACGTCCAATAAAATGCTATTTATTAAATAAAAAATGCGTACTCACAATGGTATAAACAGTACAGGCATTGGGTATTGCTGGATCAAACCAGCAAGGCAAATGGCAGCAAAGTAATAAAAAAACCTGTTCGTCCGTCTCAGCTCAGTGCAATGACATCAGAAGCTCTGCCCTACGTACGTTACGTCAAAACACGTAACTTCATCAGGGGACTGGAGCTACTGATGTCTTGAAGTCTATTTAACAGAAAAGCATACTACCGTAAAGACAGTAAACCAGGTGCACTTCCTTTACCATATATATGGAAATAGCACCATCAGCAGAGATAACACAGGCACATAAAAAAAAAAAAGGAGTATAAATATCTGTTACTGTCTACCTCAAGAATACCAGTAATGTATTTTTTGCCAAAAATACATAAAGAAGCTATTAACCCTCCAGGTAGAACAATTGTGAGCAGTATTGAATCGTTACTATCATGCACAGGGGAATATGAGGACCAATTTTTACAATCGGTGGTTAACAAGACAAAACCTTATTTATAAGATAGCAGCAAAGTTATCGTTATAAAATTCCTAGATGGAATAAAAGACACAAAGGATCTAATCTTTGTTACGATGGATGTTAAATCCTTATATACGAATATTGATAACAAATTAGGTTTGGACGCTGTGTTATGGGCATTAACAAAGGATCATAATCTAGAGAATGAACAG
Source organism: Nanorana parkeri (assembly GCF_000935625.1). Taxonomy (NCBI): domain Eukaryota; kingdom Metazoa; phylum Chordata; class Amphibia; order Anura; family Dicroglossidae; genus Nanorana; species Nanorana parkeri. The sequence continues at coordinate 38,785 of NW_017306620.1, read as the reverse complement.
AGAAAGTTTATCATTAAATGTACAGACTTCGCGATGCAGAATAACTATTTTTGGTACGGTGGGGAATATTATCTTCAACATAGAGGTGTTGCTATGGGCGCTAAATTTGCCCTGAGTGTAGCAAATTAATTTATGGCCAGATGGGAAGAGGGGGTAATGTTTATCACCAAGTGGGAGGGCTGTCCCTCTGGCGAAAATATATATAGCAGTGACGTGCGCTACCTCTTGCTCTAGGTGAGGCATTCCCCAGCCCCGCCCCCGTCGGATGAAGCCCCACCCCGCCGGACAAAACTCCGCCCCTGCCAGACGAATTCCCATCCCCTACCTAGTGTAAAGGAGGAGACAGGGAGGAGCCTCCCTGTCCCTCACTTGCTCCTCACCAGGGGGAGGTTTCCCTGCTGTGTAACCTGTTATATGCCGATCTGAAATGGAGAAAAAGCTGTCAGCTTCAGACATGAAGCTGACAGCTTTTTCCTCCATAATTCTAGGTGAGGCTCTGCCTCACTTGCCTCCCCTAACCGCACGTCCATGGTATATAGACGATATTGTACTGCTTTGGCAGGGGGACAGGACATCTATATTTACATTTTGGAACATTATTAACCAGAATAAATATGGAATAAAGTTCACCAAACACAGTAGTGAAGAAGGGATACAATTTCTGGATCTATATATGTTTCTAGAACAGGGGAAAATATGTACAAAAACATTCTTTAAAAATACAGATTGTAATAGTTGTAGACCCACAAACAGCTACCATCAACTTAATTGGGACAATTAACTAGAGTTAGACGCAACTGTACATTAGATAAAGACTTTGAGATATAGGCTAACGATATTACAAACCGTTTCTTGGAAAAGGGATATAACAAGTTAGACATGGATAAAACAAAAACAAAAAATAAAAGTGAATTATTAAAAACAAGAAATAGAAATAATAAGGATTATACTATTACTTTTGTTACAGATTATTCCATTCAATATAAAGAATTAGAGAATTTTATGGTTAAACATTGGAATATTTTAATGAAAGACAAAGTACTAGGACCTATCTTACCAACCAAACCGAATGCCATTTATAGAAGAGGCCCTGCGTTAAAGGATAAACTGGTGCATAATGTTATAGAACCCCCTAAAAAACCATTGGCATTGTTTAATGGAATAGGATTCTATCCATGTGGTAGATGTGTAGGATGCCTCTTAACAAAACAGAAAAGAAAAATAACACAATTCCAAATAATAAGAGGTTTAATATAAAGGAATGTATTTCCTGTGGCGCAACACATGTCACATAGTTGCTTGAATGCCCGTCTGGGCAACAATTCGTGCGGAGGACCATGAGACAGAGAGATCAACGTTTTAGTATATTTCGATATCCCCGTAACTTGGTCATTGAGAAGAGCATACCTAGGATCCCTGGGCACATGTACACCAGTAACCTTAAAAATTAGGGAAAACACTTTATGCCAAAAGCCATGTATCCTGGGACAAGACCACCAAATAATGATAACCGTGCCTTGAAGTTCACATCCACGAAAGCACCAAGGGAATGTCCATGGATACATAGAGGCCAGTCTAGTAGGAACCAGGTACCATCTGGAAAACACTTCATAATTAGCATCAAGTAAAGAGATGTTGAGCATTCCCTGAGAAGTCACTGAGCAAAGACGGCTCCAAGTGTCCTCCTCAAAAGAAGTACCCAGATCGGTCTCCCAGGCCAACATCAAAAGTTGCTTAGTGAAAGGGTCCTGTAACATGCAGTATATTAACGATATGTCCCCCCCCATTTGATTACCTGATTGAAGGCACCAACTTTCATATAGGGTTAAAGAAAGAGGGACATCACTTTGCAAAGGTAAGGGGCGTGGAAAGTGGGCTAGTTGATGGAATCGAAATATCTCCGAAGCGGACATTTTTAGCTGTTCCTTACAATAAGCCAAAGACATAGGTTTGCCAAATTTAAAATAATTACCAATTCGATACAGCCCCTTACTCTGCAACTAATGACATTGTTGAGGCCAGAGCCCAGACGGGAAAGCAGGGTTACGCAGGATAGACACACCCAATCCCAGAGCACCAACGAGTATGAAAGTGTAGGAGCCATAACTGCCAGCCTCTGTCTAGGGGGTAGCCATTTGAGGAAATCCAGGGGTAAATCACAAGCCGTGTGACATTTCATGTAAACCCAATTGGGAACTTCCTTAAGGAAGAAGACAGTTGAGCTAAGCATGAGGTAGACTAAAAATGGGAAAGATTTGGGACTCCAAGACCCCCTGATGTCTTGGAGCAAAGCAAAGTAGCCTTAGGTAACCGGTGCCCCTTGCCTCCCCATATAAAGGACAGAAGGGTGGATTAGAAGTATACTAAATCAGTCTGAGGAACCCCTATCGGTAAAGCCCTAAAAAAGAGCTTTAGTATTATTGTTATTATTTTTAATAGATCATTGTAACTTTCCCTGAGTCCATTTCCCAAAGCATTCCCCCTTTTGAATTACACCTGAGGGTAATGTTCCTAATCTCTCCAATCATTGTGAATGCCTTTAAGGTACTAACATGTGAGGTTTTCTGCTCATTTGTAAATATCTTGTATTATTTTTCTTTATCATGAGAAGTGTTTATTAATGGGAACACTTTGTAGCACTGACACTAGGGAAGTGTTTATAAATAAGAATATAGTATAATGTTTAGGACTAGGAATACTTTGTAGCACTAACAACATTAAGCTGACACTAGAGCTACCTTAAAGGAGAACTATGAGGTGAGTGCCTTTCACTCACCTCATAGTTCTAGCCGACCTGTGACAATGAGACTGTCACAGGTCGGCTTAGTAGATCGGGAGGTGAGCGAACACATACCGGCGTTCGCTCACCTCTCGATCCTGTCACGGCTCTCTGCATAGCATACTAACATAGCAGTCATCTACTGGATCCAGAAGAATTGTCCCTACATTTGGATGTCTTTCAGGAGCTGTGTGGACATCAGAAACAGACCTTCTGGCTTCCAGGTTCAACAACAAACTGGACAGGTATGTCTCCAGGTACAGATATCCTCTGGCAGTAGAAGTGGATGCTCTGGTGGCTCAGTGGGAACAGTACAACCTCTACACTTTACCTACCTCTGAAGCTCCTTTCTCTTCTTCTCCACAGGATCAAGATGGAGGGCATTTTGGTGATCCTCATAGCTCAGAGTGCCCCTCTTTTACATCACAAACCTCACTTTATATCAGAAGCCACCCCTCCATTATATCAGAAGGCCCTCTTCAAATCAGGAGCCCTCTTTATATCAGAAGTCCCCCTTCACATCAGAAGCCTTCCTTCACATCTGAGCCACCCTTTCATAGAGTCCTTGCCTTTTACATCAGATTTCCGGCTGGCTCTTCTGTACCATGGAAAGGCATGACATGATGTGTGAAAATTTTGAGGCACCTTTGAGGAAGCCAGAAGGCACCCAAGGTGCTGCATTACCCTGAGAAAGACTGCCTTAGTGAACAAGAAAGAAAAGATAATGTTTGGTAAGAAAATATTACATATAATACAATAATACAATTATATCACATATAATGATACAATAAAAAGAAAGCTAAGTTTTCCCCCAATAAAACAATATATGGATTACTTTGTTATCTTAAGTAATGACAAAGAATAACAGAATTATCAGTGACAACCTAAAGCTTTCTCTGGCCCATAAGGTGCAGAGATATAAAGATACGAGAGCTGAAGCGATTAGTGATATAATTACCGTGGTTAATGATTAAAGAGTTTCGCTCGTTCCCTCCTGTCGAAGGATATGCTCAATCCCTAACTAAACTAGTTGCTCTCAAACTGGACCTCGGAGACATACGATATCCATGTTGTATGGCATATTGAACTTGCCACTGCCAAATCCTCCCCTATCCTTCTTTGCGCGCTTGAAACGAGATTTGAGCGTTCGGTTCTCTCAATCGGACATTGCCCAAATACTGTATTTTTTGCACCCACAAAGCCTCCATAAGTACAAAATACCAGGAGTCTAGCTTTAAACTACTGACTTGATGGTACAGAACTCCTCAGGTGCCTCAATGCTACGAGTCTTACTGTTTCATGTTGGCGACCAGGAAAAGCTCAGAAAGATAACCACTATATTTTCTGGTTGTGTCCTGTACTTAAATGCTTCTAGTCAGAAGTAAGATGCATTTCCCAGAAATTCACAGACTTCCAGGTAACGACCCAGCGTTTTTCTGGATACATCATAATTCTTTACCGAAGCTTATGTATAGAAAGTCGATCTTACCACACCTCGTTATTGCAGTTCAAAGTTGTACACCCACCCTATGGAGGCAAACCCGACCTTACTCCATTCCAATGTGGCTTAACAAGATTGAAAGAATGGAGGCTTTAGTAGACTCATCTAGAGGCACACATGTCAAGTTCTGGAAAACATGGTTCTATTGGCAGGAGTTCCCATCCAGTACAAAATGTGCAGGATTGTTGAGGAACAGCCCTGGTAATTGTTTGGAACACTCGGGTTGTCCAGGGCTCAGATGGAGGGACATTTGTCCATACTCTATTTCTGCCACCTTGCTTGCTTTTTCTTACAGCTTCTATGTTCTCTTTTTCTATTTCTTTTTCCCCAGTGCTCTACTTTTGTTTTCTCTTGTTTTACTTTCCGATGTGTGACCCCTATTTCAAATGACCGTTTAGATTTTTTGGGGGTGTGTTGGGGTTTTTCGGAACATATCCCTTAATGTCCTTCTCTGACAGGTTGCTTGTCTTATTATATGCTTATCCACCTTGATCTCACAAATGGGATTCCCCCTATTTCATGCCATGAATAGGGATTATAAAATATTAAACCACTGCGCTATGTAAATGTAAATAAGTGAAAAAGCTGCTGTGTCAAGGGGAATGGTGATAACACTATTCTAAGTATAATAATACAAATTACACTGCGCTAAGAGTTAAACGTGAATCCCTCAAACCAATCTCTAAGGATAAAATAGAATTTTCAAACATGTGAAACTAAATCCGTTCATTCACTACAACGAGGTATGTATGTGAGTGTCCAATAGTTCTCATGATAATTAACTATCACTCCAAATACTAAGTATTGTTAGACCAAAATCGTGCTCTTCCTCCTTATCTTGTGCGATAAAACTTCCAAAAAACACACTCACCAGCTGTTGATGGTCACCTTTTTACGGGCTGACCTAGAATCAATTAGTTAATCCTTTCCTCCGCTCGAAATCTCTACGCTCTGGCTGCCGACTTCGGATTTGTTCAAATTACCTCTGCTGATTCCCAAGCGGTCATTAGTAACGGTCTTTCCTTTGTAAAGCTTCCTCCACTATATGTATTGGGACTGGTTACCGATGCTCAGGAAAAACGGAAAAAAACCTCCCCATAGTGCAGTATTTAGTAAAATATTTAATGTTTACAATATATATATTGCACTTGCAGGAAAATAAAAACTTTGCGCTTAATAAAATCAATCAACTAAGACAAACTTCTCTATGGAGTGTGATATCCACATGCTCCGCCCACCGATGAGTTTCGTCACTGGGACTTCCTCGTTGGGTCTGGCGTACGCTGACATCACCTCCAATAGTTCTTACTTTTATAACAACAAATGTGGCAAAAAACAATTTAACCCATAAATCCGCCGTCTCTCTCTTTGGCTCCGAAATTACTAGGGTGAGGATATGCTAACACAATTGCTATCACATAGAAGATTTCACCCACTAGTAGAAAATCAATACAAATCAGTGTGTTAAAAAAGCCTACATCAATTACGAACCCCTATTAATTATTGCTTAAAAAGCAGGCTCTAGTTCTATATTTGGAACTTTTGGGTGAATGGTTTCTAGCATAAAAAGCCATTTCTTTTTGTGATACCGTTTTTTAAGATTACTTCCCCTCTGATGTTCGCTTTATAAAATCCGCAAAATGTCCTTCAGGGTTTTTATTGTGACATAATTTAAAATGTTTAGATACACTATGCTTGTTGAATCCATTTTTAATGTTGTTAATATGCTCTTAGATACGGACTGTTGTCTGCCTATATATTGTCACCTACAAGGGCATTCTAATAGATAAGTTACATTTATTGTGTAACAGGATATGAATGTTTTCATCTTAAATTGTTTCCCATTAGATCTAGATTCAAATGTGGAAATTTTCTTCGTATTTTTAGTCAACTTACATCCTGTGCATCTTCCGCAGGGGTAAAAGCCTATACCTTCAAATAATGTTATTGGTTTTATAGGAGGATTTACCGCATTGTGGACCAACATATCTCTAACTGTCGGGGCTTTTCTGTAAACAATTTTTGGTTTTAGTGGTAATATGGGGGCTAATATTTTGTCTTTTTGTTAGGATTTCCTAGTGTTTGTACATGATTTTTTTTCTAGAGTTAAATGTTGTACTGAGTAATCAGTTATATACAGTTATATGTGTTTTAACCACTAAGGGCTGCAGAAAATAATCAATATAGTCCCCTGTTCTCATACAAAAGGAGTCAATCCCATTAATTATGGGCCTTCCTGGGGGTTTAGTAACACTTTTATGGATTTTAGGTAACATATATATTACAGGGATTTTAGTAGTAGAAGGGGTCAGATATTTATAGTCCTTTTTATTTAATATTCCTTTACCCCAACCTTCTTTCATTAATTTTTCTAAATCTTTTTTGAACTTATTGGTAGGATCATTGTTCTATTTTTTCAACTTATATCCCCTCATTTTTTACTCAACCAACCTGAGCATCGGTAACCAGCCCCAATAGAATAAAATTCTATTTTATTTATTGATGGATTTTTAGTCATGTTAAGTTAGGTTGTAAAAATGAGGTGTTATTGGTATAATTGGGTGTGCACAGAGGTGGCTCTCTAATTAGGCAAATTAGGCGGTCGCCTAAGGCCTCTCGCGGCCACCTAATTTGCCTAATTGGTGTCCTGGCTAGTTTCTTCCCCTTCGTGGCCCCCGGCATAGATGTATTCTGGTTTGGCTCCCCTTGTTTCATGATGATACATGACTGTGCTGTATATAAGTTTGTAAACAAGTTACCTGCTGTTACCAACTCTGAACTTGAAGGTTTGTATGTCGGTTGTTGCAAAGTTTGCATAGTGTGGCAAGGTTTGTATGCTGGTTGTAGCAAGGATTGTGTGTTGGCTGTAGCCCTCTGGTATTTACTAGTGGCTGGCCCTGCCCCACAATTGTGTGTTTAGCTCCGCCCCAGATTATGAGGGACGGGGCCTATAAGGGTCATGTGATTTGGCTCCTCAGTGCAAAATGCCCGGGCCTATTTTTTGGCCAAGTCCGGCGCAGGCTGCGATCCATGCTTGAATGTGACAGGGCTCCTAATGCTGCCTGTGCACAGCAGCATTAAGGACTCCTGTCACCTCTGAAGTAAAGCATGAGATTCTCATGCTGTCACTTTACTTCAGAGGTGACAGGAGTCCTTAACGCTGCTGCGCGCAGGCAGCACTAGCAGCCCTGTCACATTCACCTCTCCCTTTCCTTGCGGAGTACAACGGTCAGCCTTCTGGAGCTCGCCCATCAGCCAGAGTGATGTTGCATCCGTGCCCGACACCCCCTCCTATCCACCGCATGAGGATCTCAAGCTGGGAAGGAAGAGTGTACCATTGGAAGGATGGACTGCTGCATAGTCGATGGATGGATGGTAAGTAAAAAAAAAATTTTAATTTATGTATTTGAAAGACTTGTATGCATATATTAAAAATTACATAGACATTACAGGGGTGGGGGAATTGCTGATGGTTAAAAAGCATAATATATTATGTCAGCCAGGGGGTGCTGAGCGATTTGAGAAAGCACAAACGTTTACTGGGAAAGAGTTGGCTTTGCAGTTCTTCCCAGGTTTTCTGGATTTGGCTTGGGTTCCTGAAACTGGGAGATTTCAAAGAGCATTGGAAGGGAGGAAATCTCCACTTAGTGGTTGTGCACCTGTGCATAACCCTTATGAAGAAAATGCTGGCTAATGTTCAGGGTTCCACCTGGGAGACAGAGGAGGTCTCTGTGCAGGAGTCAGGAGGGCTCCATCCTGGAACCAGTCTGTGTCATGCGGACTGAGGAGCGTATCATCTGTGTGGTGCAAAGCAGCTTGTGTGGCATAAGACTAGCTTGTGCAGGCGGTTTGGATACAGCCTGTGTGTGAACGGCTTTTGGTAAACAGACAACCTAAAGTCGGTAAGACTTTGAAAGTGTTATTTTGGCTTAAGAGCTGTACTTTATGTTTGAAAACCCTTTGAGGTCAGGACTCTGTGCAGGCCAGTCAAGTTCCTCCACCCCAAACTCTTAAATCCATGTCTTTATGGACTTTGCTTTGTGCTCTGGTGCACAGTCATTTTGGAACAGGAAGGGGCCATCCCCAAACTGTTCCCACGAAGTTGGGAGCATGAAATTGTCCAAAATGTCTGGGTATGCTGATGCATTAAGAGTTCCCTTAACTGGAGCTAAGGGGCCAAGCCCAACCCCTGAAAAACAACCCCACACCATAATCCCCCCTCCACCAAACTTTAACCTTGGCACAATGCAGTCAGGCAAGTACCATTCTGGCAACCCAGACACGTCCTTCGTATTGCCAGACAGAGAACACGCCTCCACTTCTCTGGAGTCCAGTGGTGGCGTGCTTTACACCACTGTATCCAACGCTTTGCATTGCACTTGGTGATGTAAGATTTGGATGCAGCTGCTCAACCATGGAAACCCATTTCATGAAGTTCTTTACGCACTGTTGTGTCTGAAGGCCACATGAAGTTTGGAGGTCTGTATTTATTGACTCTGCAGACAGTTGGCGACCTCTGCGCACTGCGCTCTTCAGCATGCTCTGACCCCGCTCTGTCATTTTATGTGGCCCAGCACTTCGTGGCTGAGTTGCTGTTGTTCCCAGTTGCTACCACTTTGTTATAATAGGTTAACCGTGGAATATTTAGTAGCAAGGAAATTTCACGGATGGACTTATTGCACAGGTGGCAACCTATAACGGTACAACACTTGAATTCACTGAGCTCCTGAGACCGACCCATTCTTTCACAAATGTTTATAGAAGCAGTCTGCATGCCTAGATGCTTGATTTTATACACCTGTGGCCATGGAGGTGATTTGAACACCTGAATCTAAAGATTTGGAGGGGTATCCCAATACTTTTGG
>NW_017306620.1:27994-28530 GCF_000935625.1 Nanorana parkeri | reverse complement strand
TTTTGTGACAGAACCCAAGGTAGGGTAATAGAGGGTGTCTATATTTCCCCAACAGTGCTCCACTCCGCAGTTTGCATGTAGCACAGCAGGTAAAGAAGCCAGACCAGAATTTCTGTCTGGCCCAGCCAGTCCTTCACCTGCACTTAATGAGCAGCACCAGGTAGTCTGGGAGATTAGTTGGAAGTGAGCTGGAGAGTGGCGGACCAGCAGCAGTCAGGGATACTGCAAACACTTCTATGAGATGGAAAGTATTTCAAAAAGGACTAAAACTCCATTTGAAAGGTCATTGCAACCATTTGTTTTGTTTTCCTTGGGGAACAAGCGTCATTATCGCATTCAAGTTGTGCCTTTTTTTGAAACGCTCAGTTGAGCAAGGACTTTTGTTTGCTTATGCTTATTATGCCTGTTGTGCCAGACCTAATAATAAATAGACAAAAGGACTTTATTTTGAACAATATTGCATCATTGTGTGGTGTTTTCAACTGTGAAGACTGTGTGGTTAAAGATCCCAGATCACAAAATATATATATATATAG
>NW_017306620.1:19039-27943 GCF_000935625.1 Nanorana parkeri | reverse complement strand
TCCCCCCCCCCCCCCCCATTTTGTTTATGTTGTTAATACTTACCTTATGTGATGCCTCTTGATCCGATCATCTTCTTCCTTTCACTGGTTTCCAGCAGTTCCTCAAGCACTGGTGCCGGTCTCTGATTCAGTGCAGACTTCTGTGTCCTACGGAGTCTGTCTGGCGTGCACGCTTCCGGCTACGTGCATTCACTTCTACAGAGTCTCTCCTCTTCTCCCTGCTTGTGATATTTACATGCGCCACCTACACTTTCTCCTGCACAGGCTTTTGGAAGATGTGTTCTGCAGCCGTGAGCAAGCGGTGCAGACACAGGTAAGTAACTGTCCATTTGACAATTTGTTCCATTTCTTTTTTTACACGTTTTTGCATATATCTATTGCTTGCTAGCAGATATATGCAAAAAAATGGAGACTTTAATTCTTCTTTAAAGGACTCTATCACACCATGTAATGTTCCAATCAACTTGTGTGTTATAGTGGCACATTGCGGAAACAGATTTTTGCTGTTAATATTGAATTTTGAGGTAAGGTACTTTAAGTGCTTGTGGAAACATAGAACACACAAATTGATTGCAACATTACAGGGTGTGATACTGGCGCTTTACATTTTAAAACGGGAGCCAGCACTTTAAACAGGTGCCGCAGTTCACACGAAGGCTGCCGAGGTCCCCAGCAAGTGCGGGACTTCAACAGCCTTCCTGTGTACTGCAGTGCCAATTTACAGTGCCAGCCGAACATCTTGTACTTCCTGAAACAGTGCCACCCACACCTGCCCACGATACCCTGCATTGCCTCCTGAGACCCTGCATAGCCGAGACCTTGCACAACTTCCTGAGACCCCCCACAGCCTCCTGAGACCCCACAGAGCCATCGATTTTCCATTATGGGCGTGAGTAGGGCCTCATTTTTAAGTTTCGCCTAAAGCCTCACAAAGTCTAGAGCCGCCTCTGGGTTTGCACTCAAGGGTACTAAGTGAGTGATCCTTCGAGATTGAGTTGAGGGATTCACATTTAACTCTTAGCACAGTGTCATTTGTATTATTATACTTCGATTAGTGTTACCACTATTCCCCTCGACACAGCTTTTTCACATTTACATATTAATATTATACGGTTTCGTTTTTACACCTGAGTTTAGGTGAATTCACTACTCGCTTACTGCTATGGATATATTTCATTTTGTAAAATCAAGGGAAGTCAACTTGAAAGAATTTTTTTTAGCACACACAGAACCAATAATGAGGAAACACAAAGGGATTTTAAACAACTTAAATACACTTTTGAAAAGGAATTACAATTATTGTGGGATATAGTTATACATGACAGATATTTAAGAGAAGATTTAGAACATTAAGAGAAGATTTAAAACCAAGAAGCTTAAGATGGGATGTGTCAGCAATTTATGGTCTTAAGGGATTAAAGGCATCAAAGGAATGATTTTTTTTTCATCATAGTGAACAGCAGCGGATGCAATTCCTACTGGCTAGAAAAAAGAAAAAATTGAACAACTAGAAACTAATATTAACAATCTTATGGAAAAATTAGCACCGATCATGGAAACGGATCAGTATAACAACATGGCGAAAGAGCTGGAACGACTACTAAAATCCCTGTAATATATATGTTACCTAAGATAGATAAAAGAGTTACAAAACCCCCAGGAAGGCCCATAATTAATGGGATTGACTCCCTTTTTATGAGAACAGGGGAATATATTGATTATTTTCTGCAGCCCTTAGTGGTTAAAACACAAGCCTTTTTAAAAGATAGCTGTGAGATTATTAAATTATTATCCACAATTAATAAAACAGACATGACTTTTGTGACTTTAGATGTTGAATGTTTGTATACAAATATTGAACAGATAAAAGGAGTGGAAGCCGCAAGATGGACACTTAACAAGTATATCGGGGGTGTCCGGCGGGGGGGGGCGGCCCCTTCTTCGGGACGCAGAAGCGATCTGGCGACAGGTAAGTCGCCAGGATCGCTTCTGTTGTAAAGCCGACAGTCGGCTCTACAAGTTTAAACAGAGTCCCGGCGGCAAAAGTCGACGGGAGTCTGTTTAAACAGCCCCGATGCTGGCGACGTACACTGTACGTCGTCAGTCACGAAGGGGTTAAAAATACAACAGTCAGTATTTATTGTTCGCTGCTTAAAAATGGCAATGACTAATAATTAGTCATTGGAATGGGGGACTACTATGTACAATGCAAGGGAGTAGCCATGGGAGCAAAATTTGATCCAAGTGTAGCATGGCACAATTGGAGGAAGAAGCCAAAAACTGGAACGAATTAGTCATATGGCGTAGATTCATAGATGATGTTCTGATGGAATGGCAGGGAGATGATAACAGTCTCACAGAATTCCTGTCTAGTTAAAATATAGCAATGATAGGGGGCTAAGATTCACTGAACATATAAGCAAAGAAGAAATTAAATGTTTAGACTTATCAATATTTATGAATGAAGGGAGAATCTGCACCAAAACATAACAAAAAACAGACAAAAATAGCTATACAGCTACGAATAGTTGTCACCACCGTAATTGGATTACCAGCATACCCATGGGTCAGATTACAAGGATGAGAAGGAATTGTACATTACAAAGTGACTTTGAAAAACAATCATTATTGGTAGGGTCAAAATTTATAGAAAAAGGTTATAACCCAAAGACGTAGAATGCATTAATAAGAAAGTAGGGAAGGTTAATAGAGAGTCATTGCTTACACCAAAGAATAAAAAAACTGATGGCTTTGGAACCATATTTATAACTGATTGCTCAGTACAACATTTAACTCTAGAAAATCACTTACAAACACTGGGAAATCCTACAAAAAGACAAAATATTAGTCCCCATATTACCACTAAAACCAAAAATTGTTTACAGAAAAGCCCCGACAGTTAGAGATATGTTGGTCCACAATGCATAAATCCTCCTATAAAACCCATAACATTATTTGAAGGTATAGGCTTTTACCCCTGCAGAAGATGTATAGGATGTAAGTTGACTAACAATAAGAAGAACATTTCCACATTTGAATCTAGATCTAATGGCAAACAATTTAAGATGAAAGAATTCATATCCTGTCACACAATGAATGTAACTTATCTATTAGAATGCCTTTGTGGGCGACAATATATAGGCAGGGCCACAAGACAACTTAAAGTCTGTATCTAAGAGCATATTAACAACATTAGAAATGGATTCAACAAGCATAGTGTATCTAAACATTTTAAATTATGTCACAATAAAAACACTGATCTGTCACAATAAAAAAGTAATCTTAAAAAAATGGTATCACAAAAAGAAATAAAATGGATTTTTATGATGGAAACCATTCACCCAAAAGGTCTAAATAAAGAACGAGACCCTGCTTTTTAAGCAATAATTAATAGGGGTTCGTAATTGATGTATGTTTTTTTAACACACTGATTTGTATTGATTTTCTACTTGTGGGTGAAATCCTCTATGTTATAGCAATTGTGTTAGCATATCCTCACCCTAGTAATTTCAGAGAGAAAGAGAGAAACGGAAAATTAATGGGTTACATTTTTTTTGTGTGCCACATTTGTTGTTATAAAAGTAAGAACTATTGAAGGTGATGTCAGCGTATGCCAGACCCTAAGAGGAAGTCCCAGTGATGAAACGCATCGATGAGCGGAGCACGTGGACATCACACTCCATAGAGAAGTTTGTCTTAGGTGATTGATTTTACAAAAGAGCAAAGTTTTTATTTTCCTGCAATATATATTTTTTAAACATTAAATATTTTTCTAAATACTGCACTATGGGGAGGTTTTTTTTCCATTTTTCCTGAGCATCGGTAACCAGTCCCAATACATATAGTGGAGGAAGCTTTACAAAGGAAAGACCCTTACTAATGACCACTTGGGAATCAGCAGAGGTAATTTGAACAAAACCGAGGTCGGCAGCCAGAGCGGAGAGATTGCGAGTAGAGGAAAGGATTAACTAATTAATTCTTGGTCAGCCCGTAAAAAATTGACCATCAACAGCTGGTGAGTGTGTTTTTTGGAAGTTTTATCGCACAAGATAAGGAGGAAGACCACTATTTTGGTCTAACAATACTAAGTATTTGAAGTGATTGTTAATTATCACGAGAACTATTGGACACTCACATACACACCTCGTTGTAGTGAATTAACTAATTTAGTTTTACATGTTTGAAAATTCAATTTTATTTATTGATGGATTTTGAGTTATGTTAAGTTGCTTTGTAAAATTAGGTGTAATTGGGTTTGCGAACGATCCTAAGAGATTGGTTTGAGGGATTCAAATTTAACACTTACTGCAGTGTAATTTGTATTATGAATAGGGATTGCTAATACAGCTAAGAAAGAACATACATGGTAACTTTGCCAAGATTTGTAAGTTTTCCCACTACGTGCATTCTGGAGTTATATTCTGACCCTGCCTGTCACGATTTATAAGTCATATACCTTCTGACATCCGATTGTATCTGATTTGCTTATATATTTTGGATGTTATATTCTTCTATTTGTTTTACTCTGTATTTAAAAAAAATAAGAAAACAATGCATTTAAAAAAATAAAGAGTAAAAAATTATGTAATTTGCACCTTCAAAAACAGTAATGGTGTCAAATTACTGTGGTGGCCAGTCCTTGAACACCTTGGGTTATTCCATCCTTGAATGGCTGGTTTCCTCAAATGGTGTTTGCTGAATTAACCACCAATGTTTGTATTAGAACTTCTGATGTAATAGTGACAATATGGAATATTTTTAACCACTTCCAGCAGGTTCACGTAAATGTATGTCCTCCGCTGGAAGAGGTTATACCAAGAACACGGCGGCTGCTGCTGCAGCCATTTTCTTGGTGACCATTTTAAACAGCCGGTGATTGCTGTTTAAATACAAGGGATCCGGCATCAGTACAGGCGCCGGATCGCTTGTTAGGTGCGGCCCCGTGTCCCCCTCTCCCCCCTCCAGGGCCTTTGTCGCTTCCAGCCGCTGAGCTCTCCTCCAATCACTGGACCCAGAAGTGATGTGCATTGCATCACTTTCCGGTGTCACTGGGCACAGTTTCCAGCTCCTAGAGCCAGAAGAAGAAGCTGCATAATCAGGTTCCTAGGTGACTTTAAGGGTAATTAAAGTAACATAAAAAAAAATGCAAAAACATGTTTTTTAAAGTTCCCTGTCCTCCACATACAATGCAAACACACGTCGAATGCGCCTACGTGCAAAAACAAAAATTGCGCCACACATGTTACATATCGTCGCAAGAGTCTGAGTGAGAGCAATAATTCTAGGCCCATCAATCACTGTTAGCACTAAACTAATGAGCCGTAAAAGCATTTAAATAGTCGCCTATGGGAAATATTGGATATTGTAGTTTGTTGCGGTTTCACGCACGCAATTTTAAGGTTTGACATATTTGGTATCTATTTACCCGACGTGACCCTATCTTTTGTATTTTACCCAAAAATTGGGTATTATATTCTGTTTTTGTGCACTAAATTTCATTTTAGTGTATTTTATCCTAAAAATACTTGTTTGATAAACATTTGAGCAAATACCATGCGACATAAAAAATTGCAACTAGTATCTTTTTATTCTACAGGGCCTCTGCTTTCAGAAAATATATATAATTGTTTGGGGGTCTGAAGCTGTTTTCTAGCTAAAAATCCAGATTTTATCATGTGTGCGCAAATGTAAGAAATTGCTCTGGGCTGCATTGGGTAATTTTTGTTGGTTATTTGTACGTAACCTCTCTTGTTGTACCCCCTTAAGAATATGTATGACCCACTTTTGAATATGCTTGTCGTCTGCCAGTCATCATGCTGATTTGACTTCCATAATTTGAAACACTTACCTAGAAAAGGTATGTAGTAAGTGAAGCCAAATGTGGATGCTTGTACCATGACATTGAAAGTGACAGTTAGATCAGAGGATCAGCATGACAGCAATACAACTCACATTTAAAAAAAGATGGTGGCCAATGGCAGTCTACACTTTCTCTCATGATAGGTTTCTGAAGAGATGATTTCCATTTGTTTTCATTTCTTACAGTCCACAGTAGCTATCATTAGGTTATAGATAAAGATCACCGGCATTCTTTATTGATTTGACTATTTCTATTAATAGTTCTGTGATCCATCACAGACCTGTAATAAGGCTCTGGAGAGAGTCTGTGGCTTTGCAATGCGGCAGATCTGTGTCAGCAACTTGGTCAGATGCTGGAAGCTGCTGATAACATTAACCAAAATTGGTTATTGTTGGGTTGCATATAGTGATATTAACCTTTTAGAAATGTTTAATTTGATGAAAACCTATACACATATTCCACCAAGGGGGTGTTATTAGGAATAACTGAACTTTTAGGACAACTAGGACCTGATGACTAAAGAAGTAACTGTTTCTCTAGACTATGTTTCAAATATACTTCAAATATTTAATCAGATTTAAGGAGAATACTTGTTATTTTTATATACCCCCTGAATCTATTTGGGTGTTACATGTGAAAGTGAACTGGGGTAAAATGGTTTCTTCATAAACGTATCTTGCAGTCTATATGGCAAAAATACATCTTAAATGACATTTCCACTTTTGCAGGACATTTAAAAAAAACAAAAACATATGCCAGCAATGAACAGACTGATGATGCAGACAGATGATGCCGGCATATGCAGATCCTGGATATAAACACAAAAACTTACTTTTTTTAGTTGTCCTCTCAGGCTCCACATGTGCTTTTTCTTTAAATGGCCGCCAGACTGCTGTGTACAGTGGAAACTACAGTGGAAACTACATTGTAGGGAGTGGAAAAACTCTTTTTCCCACAATGCTTTGCTTCTTTTGTGCACATGCATTCATTATTATTCATAGTGGTAGGTACCACTCCATGGGCAGTGCAGAGTGACCGGGAGATTTTTTATTTTTACCTGTGACTGAAGTTGGAGGATTGTTGTAAGCGATTGCTAAAGAAATCCGTTATATTGTTTTCTGAGCGATTACTGGAGACAAAATATAACGGATTTCTTTAGCAATCACAACAATCCTCCAACTGTAGTCACATGTAAAAAAAAAAAAATCTCCCGGTCACTATGCACTATCCCCGGACAATATGTATATAATATGATTTACCCTGATATACGCCCCGATGTTCAACTAAATAATTCTAAGTAATCACTAGTGTACTTATTAAACACAATCAAATGTGCCACAAATACAGGTGAATGTTACATATACAAAAACAATCCAAATAAAAGATGGAACTTACAATCCGCATCAGTGCCCAAAGACAAAAATCTTCAATAAGGGATGCACCGATACATCGCGCACAGCCCTGGTGACACGCCACACACATCTTCCGTGACCCCGGACATCTCCCGTGACCCTGCACATTCCCGGTGACCCTGCACATCCTTGGTGATCCTGCACATCTCCGGTGACACCGCACATACTTGGTGACCTCGCACATCTCCGGTGACCTCGCACATCCCCAATGACCCTGCACATCTTCGGTGACACCGCATATCCTTGGTGACACCGCATATTCCCAATGACCCCGCACATCCTTGGTGACCCCGCACAGTGGGGGGTATCTATCAAAACTGGAGGAGACTTGCACTGCAGCCAATCAGCATCTCTCTCATTTTCGAATCTTACCTGAGCAAATTGAAGAGAGAAACTGATTGGTTGCCATGGGCAACTGCTCCAGATTCTGTTTGCTCTAGTTTTTATAAATTCCCCCCCGTTGTCTTTTTAATTTATCTGTTCTAACAGTCAGTTGGTAAATGACAAGAATGGTAGGGAGGGAGGGGGGAACATTGAGGAACCTGGACTTGGGGCAGCAGAGAGTAAATCTGGCCATGGAGAGATCTGAGAGAGACACACAGAGCACAGTGACAGAGAGAAGGTCTACAGACACAACAAGTGCCGGAGACACAAAGAGCTCTGAGGAGATTTGATGATGACTCATAGGGAGGAGTTCTCCTCTCTGTTCTCTCCTCAGAGCTGAGTGTGTGCTTGTTCATCATGAGGAAGGGGGCGGGGTCAGCGAAGTGAGCTCAGCAGAGCAGAGAGGAATCAGCTGATTGCAGACAGCAATCTGAGCGGGCCCATTCACACCATGCCTGGATCATCTCCACACCAGACCAGATTGTTTCCGAAACAAAAATGCATCCTAATGTATCCCTATGCTATTTCTGGCCTCTGTTCACACCAGCGCAGTCCGAATCAGACCAGACCAGAAAAATATTGCTTGTCCTATTTTGTCTGGTCTGGATGCACTGGAACGCATAAAAACGCATACAAATGGATGCACTGGAACGCATCTGTAAGACCAATTTAAGTAACAACAAAAACTTTCAAACATGGCAAAATTGCAGCAAAAACGCAATGCACTGCGCTCCAGATCTGGTCCGGAAAATGGTGTGACCCTGCCCTTAGAGAGAGGATTGAAGATCCTGTGGAGGGAATTTTCTAGGACTCTGGCCTGTGAAAGAGACCATTAAATAAAGTATGAAAAACAGTCCTGTGACTCCTGACAATGCACACACACATATACATCCCCCCTGCACCTCCCCATTACCACAAAAAACACAAATCACTTACAAACGTGGAAATGGGCTATAAATTAAAATTGAGTTTAATTTATGATTGGTATTTTATGGTTATATAGTAGGGCTGGTAATGATTAAAATTTTCCTGTTCGATTAATCAAAAATTTTTAAAATCGATTAATCGACTAATTTCGATTAATTATAACGCACATACAGAGGGGGGTCTCACCAGAGCTTTGAGGGGGCCTCACCAGGGTAGCAGGGCTCTGTGGGGTCTAAACAGCCTTGTTAGACCCACAGAGCCCTGGCAAGACCCCACAGAGCCCTGGCAAGATCCCACAGAGCCCTGGCAAGATCCCACAGA
>NW_017306620.1:6492-18122 GCF_000935625.1 Nanorana parkeri | reverse complement strand
AAATCGATTAATCGACTAATTTCGATTAATTATAACGCACATACAGAGGGGGGTCTCACCAGAGCTTTGAGGGGGCCTCACCAGGGTAGCAGGGCTCTGTGGGGTCTAAACAGCCTTGTTAGACCCACAGAGCCCTGGCAAGACCCCACAGAGCCCTGGCAAGATCCCACAGAGCCCTGCAAGATCCCACAGAGCCCTGGTCTCACCAGGGCTCCATGGGGTCTCACCATGGCTTTGTGGGGTCTCACCACTGTTGGGCTGGCTACCTGTTGCTTTACCCTGCATGGCCTGCTGAAGTATGCCATATGGACAGTATTGTTGGTTTTGATAACCCCTTTAAAAATTATTATACGAGAGGCAGAAACAGAAATGCTGGCTCTTTAACTGCCTCCGGGCCGGCCGTAGTAAAAAAACGGCCACCCAGGAGCTCTCTAGATCTGAGCGGGCGTCTTTAGACGTCCGCTCAGACACGCCCCCGCGCGCGCTGCTTGTCTTGAAGTGGTTAAAAGCCTCAGCAAAAATATCACACCGCATACAAGTGATAAAGCCCGAGGATGCCAGATACAATCAAGGCTTAACTTTAAAGGGGCATGAACCGCATCCATCGTAAGATGGCAATAGAAGCTATTAATTATGCTCTCGCCAGGAGACAGAGGACGTAAACAGGTATAAACAACCTTCATAGCATTGCAGCTCCACTGTTATTTGCTGGCTTATTTTGCTCCCTCAGCTGTGTCTGACCTGAAAGGGACACAATAGGGTTTGCAGGTCCAGGCCTGCCGGATAAAAGCATACGTGAGAGGGGCTGGACGCTGGCCTGAAAGGAGGCTTCGGCCTTTCAGGAATGCAGACTGGCAAGAGGCTAATGTAAGAGAAGAGAGAAGGAGGGGCATTGGCCGAGGAGACCTGCGTCACCGCACACAGCCCAAGTGATTCCGTCAGGTAACGAAGGGAAGGGGGAGGAGTCTATGTCCGAGACGTGACCGGACTCCTCCCTCCTTCCCTTCGTTACCCATCACCGACAACTACATCACCCGACTCCTCCCCCCTTCCCTTCGTTAGCCGACAGAGCCACTCGGGGAAGGGGGAGGAGTCCGGTGACGTCGATGTCCGTGACGTCGCCGGATCTCCGACGGAAGACCCGGAAGCCGGCGGAGAGGTGAGTATGGATCAAAAGAAACTTTGATCGATCAAAATAATTTTGATCGATCAAAAAAATTAACGATTAATCGACGGATTAATCGTTAATTTCCGCACCCCTATTATATAGATAATTATGTTGTGACAGAAGGCAAAGCATGGTTATAAATGGGAGCTATGCAGAGTTGGCCATACACTTTACAACCAATTAAAAGCTCGTACGATCTGCCCATCTTGGACAGGCAGATCGTACTTGCGATCATCGCAAGCACGCCCCGCTGAGGGGAGGGCTTCCGATGATTCCAATGCCGCACGGGCATTGCGCACAATGGCCCGTGCGGCATTTGTCTTCCGAGAACGCCACTAACCCGCCAAAAATCGTACGATTCTCGGCGGGTTTTCAAGCCTGCTCGGGAGACAAAAGACGTGCGACCGTACAGTTGAAACGGTCACACGTCCTCCATACACCTGCCGATTTTCGTACGATCGCGGGATCACCGATAATCGGCAGGTTTATGGGCACCTTAAGACCAAGCCCTTTAGATTGCATCCCTCTTTTCAGTTAAAAATGCCAGGGAAAGGGTGTATGATTTAGTTGTGCAATTTCTAAATTGTGTTGTGGGTCCCTGGGGTTGAGAATGAGATAATGGAGAGAAAAGTGGGCCATTATCCCATCAGATAAGTAAGATGTCCAGTCCAGGTTTTGTGGTTGCAGGTAATCACAGGTGTAGCCCATGATTGCGGGTGCTTCTGCGAGTGTTTAAAAGGAAGCCTGGCTTTATGTTACGGTTACCCAGCTAGGGGAGATGGAGGATGGAAGCTGACTAATGTTATGAAGAGGACTGTATTTCATGAACTGCAGAAATACTTGTTTACTGTGTGCCATGGAAAAAAAACTTTTTGAGGGCTTGTTCACACCAAGCGTGGAGCAGATGCAGAGCAGTTACAGAACACATCAAAAGTGAAACCAGTGTATTCCAATGGTATTTTGGGCTCTAGTTCATACCACAGTGTTCAGTTCTAGAGCATGTGGAAAAACTGCAGCATGCCCTATTTTTTTTCTGCTCTGGAACGCACTGAAAGTCCATTTCAGTGCGTTCCCCCCTCCAGATAAAAATGGCCCGGAATTCGGCATAAAACACGCTGTACTGCATATGCAGGAACTCATGCAGATCTGGTCCGGATTTGGTGTGAGCAAACCCTGAAAAGGCAAGTGATCTGTCCGGTGCTGTATTTGCCCTAGAAGACTGTGGTTAAGAACAGTTCCTGTTAGAATGTATACTACATAAATTATCTCTAGCATATTCTGAAGTTCTGGAAAAAGTAACCGCAAATAAAATGTAATTTGGTGCATCCTAACTCAATTTTGTAAAATGGACATCATGATTAGATGTTTAGAAGAAATACCACTTGGCAAATGTATATACCTTTTAGTGAATCATAGGAACAGAACACTATTACAATAAGGTTTCAGTTCCATTGAGGCCCCTTTCACACAGTGTTTCGATCTGGTCCATCTGTCTTTTTCAGGCGGACCTGATCTGAAGCTCAATGTAACTTTATAAGCAGTCAGATGTATGTGGACATGCGTCTCTTTGTATACAACTACCCCCCTGTCTGTCTTGGTCCGAAAAAACAAAATGGAACAGTTTCATGTTGGCAGACTTGATTGGGACGGATCGGAGGTATTCAGATGTGAACAGTTGCATGCCTGCTTACATCCAACTGCCCTAACATGATCTAACATGGGTCGCAAGATGGAGAAAACTGAATGGACACGGATGTCATAAAAGTGACATGCGTTCTATACTGCGCTGATCAGCGAGGATCTGTAAACAGACAACACCTGAGTAAAAAGGGGCCTTAAGCTTGCAATGTACTGATTTCTTGTAGCAATTATCTTAGAAGAATTTGTTAAAATTAAATGTTTCATTGTTTACGGTAAAACAATATAAACTTTCAACTTACTTTGTAGCATGGTGGCTTTAATATTCATCCTTTCCAGATATTTTTCCATGTAAAATGTTTTTGGTTCCAGCAGAAATACAACAGCAATACACAGAAGAAGCATAAGAGGCTTCAGGTAACCCATCCTGAGATGCATCCTGCAATGCTGAATAGTTCTCTAATGGAATATGTATAGTGCACAGGTGATGTGACCTGCTATGCGCTTCACATTTGTAACACATGACAATAAACACACCCATGTCATTATGTATCTCTTTTGTATTAACTCCTTGTTTACTTTACACCTGGAAATATTTAAACAATTGTTTGAACTGGTTTCAAGCAAATCTATATAGTTTAAATTAAAGGAAAGAAGAACTCCAGGAAATGTAAAAATTAACCCTTGCACTGTGGGGTAACTGCTCACTTCGAGAGAACCTATAGCCGCTCTGAAGATAGGTTCTGCCATGTCGGATGGCTTTCATGTCGGATGGCTTTCCGGTGAGGAGGGGTACCCGGCAGGGGTGCCCCCTCTCGCCGGGGCTGTTTGCATTAATGATGGAGCCCTTGGCAGTGGCCTTGCGCACCTCCACAAAGCTGGAGGGACTCAGGGTGGGAACTATTGAAGAGCGGCTGGCTTTATATGCGGATGACTTAATTTTGTTTTTGGCAGATGCAGGACCATCACTTAGGGAGGCGCTGAGGATTCTTGATCAGTTCTCTGTGTTTTCTGGTTTGAAAGTGAACTGGGCCAAGTCCCATATCCTGGCCTCTAGATGAGGGCTCCATAAGCTCGGCTGATGGATCAAAGCCTCTACAGTGGGTCTCACAGATCACGTACCTTGGAATTAAGATCTTGGCTAGGGTGGGTGACTACCACTCCCTGAATCTGGCCCCGGCCCTTGCACAAGTTAAGGGGAGGCTGCTGGCGTGGAAGCATTTGCCAATTTTCATGATAGGGAAGGTTAATCTGCTCAAAATGAAGGTTCTCCCGGTTTTGCTGTATTTCCTGCGCAACTCCCCAGTGTGGGTGCCTGCGAGTTTTTTCCGAGGGGTGACTGGCATGTTCCGGGACTTCGTGTGGAGCTCGCAGGTACCGAGACTTCGGATGGCTATCCTGCAGGCGCCTTGGACAGGAGGGGGACTGGCACTACCTGATATGAGGAAATACTATCTGGCAGGACAAATGGGGGTTGTGCTCAGATTGCTGGTGGGAGAGGACAGTGACTCTGCGGTGGTCTTTGAGGCGGCAAGCCTGGGCTCCTATGAGGCCTTGTCATCCCTGGTGTATAGGGCATGTGGGGCCCCGTATGACCTCACGCTCTCCATGCGAGCTACCTTGAAGGCGTGGCAGCAGTTATCGAGTGCACTTGCGGGAGGAGAGTTGACTGTGTCCCCGCATACTCCTTTGTGGAGGAACCCAAATCTGGCACACTTCCACACTATTTTGGATTGTCAGATATGGGACGGAAAGGGCGTCAAAAAATTGGAGGACATACTCACTGCTGGGCATATCATGAGTTTTGCGGACTTATGTATCAAATTTGGGCTGCCGGGATCTTTTCTTTTCCGCTATCTGCAACTCTGCCATGCCTTCCGAGCCCAGTTTACACCCACTTCGGGAAGCTTTTGTGCCTCCCCCTGGAGTGCATGCTGAAGTCTCGGGGGCTACGTAAGCCCTTGTCCACGGTGTACGGCACTCTGTTTCCTGATAGCTACAACCCCTTAAGTAGCTGTGGGGCACAGTGGCGTAGAGAGGTACAGGATCTGGATTAGGAGGAATGGAGGGAGGCCTGGGATTATCCATTCACACATTTAATTTCGGCCAGGGATAGACTAATACAGTATAAACTGTTGCACAGGGTGTACTATACGCCGGCAAGACTGGCCAGGATATATAGTACAAGCTCAGCGACATGTTGGAGGTGTACCTTTTCCCATGCGGGATTAAGTCATGTGTTCTGGGACTGCCCGGCTATTCAGACCTATTGGGTGGAGATCGCGAACTTCATATCACAATTCCTGATGATAGACATCCAGCCGGAGATGGGAATCTGCTTACTGGGTCTTACTGAGCATATTACATCTACCCATGCCACTGTTAGGGATTTTACTGTTTTACGCTAGGAAACTGATTGTGTTGCACTGGAAAAAGCCAGCCCCGCCCACCCTAGAAAATTAGAGAGGATTAATAGAATCTGTTATTCCAGGATCCCTGGAAGGCTCTGCTGGTGGAGGCTCAATTGTCACTGGCGACCACATAAGGCTACTGTGTTGCCCACACATTGAGACTCTGAATTAGCTATGTCTTAGCTTGACCAGTCTTATTTAATTATTTGATCCTTCCAGTATTTGTAGATTGCACAGCTTTAGTTAAGGGGGGGGTTTGGGGTGGCGGGCGGAGAGGGTATGTTATAAGGTGTTGTTGAACATATGTATGATGTGCCCCTGAGTGTTGGTGATAATTGTCTGTTTTGTTCTGTTTTATATGAAACCTAATAAAAACAATTTATAAAAAAAAAAAACTGCTCACTTCGGTCTAGGGCAGGGTCTAGGGCATTAGGTCGATCGCAATCTACCAGTCGATCGCAAAGTGAACACTGGCTGTGTCCTGCAGGTGCGGGAGGCGCATCCAAGGCTCAGCCAGCAGGGAGCTCAGCCTGCAGCTTCTCCTCTGGATCCCCGCTGCTCTCCCCCATCTGTATGCAGTGGGGATCTGATGAGAAGTGAAGAAAGTGCAGTAGCCGGCGGAGGAGGGAGCATATGTCACAGCAGCATAGCCGATCAGTGAGGAGAGAGTCACTCGGCCAGGATCTGACAGCCGGCAGCTCTCTCTTTCCTCACCGCTCGCACATACTGCTGTGACAGCGGCTCCCTCCTCCGCCCCCCTGCCAGCTTCAGCGCTTCATTCACTTATCCTCGGATCCCCTCTGCAAACAGGCGGGGGAGAGCAGTGGGGATCCAGAGGAGAAGCCTCAGGCTGAGCTCTGTGCGTGGCCGAGCAGCAGGAGATCTGTACATATCAGAGATATGTTCCAATGTGCAGAGCAAACGCTGGAGCGATCAGCTCCAGTGTTTGTAAATAGTACCATGTGTCTTCAGTTATGAATGAACAGGAAGTGCTTTACATCACTTCCTGTTCAATTATGACTTTCTCAATGGGGAGTAGCATCCGATCTTTTATATTTTACCAAAAAACTGGGTAATAATAAATGTTTCCTAACATCATGTAAAAAAAACCTTTTTTCCCCCCAAATTTTCTGTAATTTTTCCTAATTATAGTAAAAAATAAAAACCCCAGTGGTGTTTAAATACCACCAAAAGAAAGCCCTATCTGTCCCCAAAAAATGTTATAAAATTAATTTCAGTACAGCGTTGCATGACGGAATAAACGTCAGTCAAAGTACCGCAGCGCTGAATACTGAAAAATGGCCTGGCCAGGAAGGGGGTCTAAACACCTGGTCTTCAAGTGGTTAAAGCACTTCTAAACCCAGGAGCAAAAATTTTAAGTGTACAGCTTAGATGTGGTGGCTGCAATTCGTTTTTTTATCCATATTCAGATGATGAGCCTACCAGTTACACACTTCCTGTACTGGGGGAACAATGTTCATTCACTATACGGACTCTGGAGAATCAGCATTGCTATCCTAAGATAGAACTACAGAACACATAATCCACTCCTCTTCTACATAACGTAGGGGGTGTACTGTAGTCCTAAGACCATAACTGAGAACTAGGGATGGGGCTTGAGTTTTCTGGCAGTGGGTGTGCTATATGACCAGATCACATGGAGTAAGTGATGGAGTGGATAACCAAGTCTTCACTATCCTCCTCCTTTACCGGAGCAGACTAGCACACTGTCATCAGTAGTTACAAAAGCCCTGTCCCACCTCTTCCAAGGCTAATCCTACCATAGCCCTGAGTTGGCAGAATTATTTCAGCACAACTTGATAAACTGGACACAGGAGGATGCACAAAAAATTATTCTGATGTTAAGGAGGAGAGCGACAGGAGTATAGAGGGAGAGGGAATCATGGGAAAACCAATTGACACTGATGTTGCTGCAGCTTACTGCCAGGTTGGCTCCAGTGATGAGGAGGGTTTGGATGATGTTTAGGTCCCAGACCATGCCTGTGTGCCAGAGATAGCAGAGGCACAAAGTGAAGCAGGATGTTGTCCAGGGGCAGCTTGCAAAGGAGTGGAAGAAGCAGATGCCCTAGTCTAGCGGACAGCACTGCTCCATGATTGATGGCCTCTTGTATTCTCAGGTCTGCTCCACAGAGCTCAGCAGTGTCGGCCTTTTTTCATACATGTGCTGCAGACAACACAGTAGTGATTAACACCTTCAGCCTTCGGTGTATCAAGCTTGGTAACTCTACCAGTTATTTGGGCACTGCATGCATGAGGAAGCACATGACTGTTCACCACAAAGTTCTGTGGGAGAAGCACATAAATGCTACCAGTCGGCAGGAAAAGGTCTGTTACTCCTCATACTCGCTCCTTCCTTTCCACCTCTCCCCCCACAACACAAGAATCTCCATCCGTGGCGTAGGGATGGAAGTCTTACAAAGGGTTACTTTATGGCACTTTCAGCAGGCATGTTCCTCTGCCTCCTTCTAGTACAGTGAATGAACATTGTCCCTCTATGACAGGAAGCGTGTAACTGGAAGTATCAGCTGACACAAAAAAAGAACAGCCATCACATCTAAGGACCGGTAAGCTGCCATATTTATTTATTTTTGTTTTTGGGTGTAGATGTGCTTTAAATGTTACAGAACACCAGGCATGTTCAATCTTAACCCTTGCGTTGTAGAGTGCCCCCGCACTTCAAACTTTATGTGCTCATTTTGCCTAGGGAGCTAAAATAACAAAGATATACTCACCCGAAAGTCGGACCTGGCTGGATGGTAAAGTGGTCCCTGCAGCCCCTCTTCCTCTTTGCTCCCGCGGTCTAAAAACCCATGAATCTACAAGTCCAATACAGTGTATTGATGCAGAGGGTCATTCCATCGCGGGAGCGGAGGGGGAGAGGCTGCAGGGACTGGTCTAGCAGCCAGCTGGGTCTGAGTGAGTATATGTTTGTTATTTTAGCTCCCTAGACAAAACAAACACTTAACCCTGAGGTTGGCCCCACTGCAAAGGTTAAGATTTCATATGCTTTAATTTAATCTAAAAAGATTTGTTTGAAATGGATTAAAACATTTTTTAATAGTTATTAGAATTAGAAGCAAATATTCCCAGTTGTATAGTAAACAAGGAGCTGACACAAATGAGATCTACAATGACAAGGGTGTATTTATTGCCATGTGTTAGGTAAACATTCTGTGAGCTCGGTAGGGGTAGGCCCTGATATGGCTAATCCTACACCATATTTTGCCAGGAAAGGTTGTGTTTGACAATGACACCAAACTGCTGTCCGTCCCCTTCAGCACACAGGTTCTCAGTCTAGTAGTTCAACAGATCCTAGTTAAGTACCCTGGCTTACGTGATCTTTTAAGGCAGGCCAGAAGAGTGTAGCGGGAGTTTTATGTAGATGGGGAGAGACAGTTGATGACAACATTGTCCTCAGTAAACCCCAAGAAATCAAGTTCCTCTGCCTCTGGAAATTTGTGACAGAAGGGCCCATTCATACTCTAGTGCCTGTGCAAGGATCCCAGAATCTGGGCCATTAAGGAGAGGAACTCTTACTGGTTGGCCACCCTTTTGGTTACATGTTACAAGTGGAACATGAAAGAGCTCAACCGGCCATCACAGAGGGAGCAAAAAATGATATCTTGAGGACTTGTTGTGAAAGTACCTCGAACGTTCTTTTCAGAGACTGGGAGTATTTCCTTTCGTGAACAATGTGGCTTGGATAGTCTTGTCTGTAAAAGGAGGATGAGCAGCAGTGGCTGTCTAAAGGTGTCCATACACCTTGTGATTATCGTTCACAAATCGAACGGGTTTTCATACAATAATCGGCCAGTTGATGGGAAGTGAACGATCACAATTACGGTACAACTGGCTGATTTCCTCGATCAGTCATGCTGGAAAACTTTTTTCGAATCGTACGAAAATCAATGGATTAGTGGCGTTTTGTTACATGAACACTGCACATGCGCAAACATTTTGGACAAAATTCGTTAGCGGTAGTCTGTACAAATTTTTGTTTGTGGACGAATTTAAATGTAAAAAACTTTTTCATGTTACTTTGCTGCAATGAAACAACCTGAAATGTAAACGCACATTCGTGCAGACTATTTGTTTCAAAAAAAATTTATTTCATATCTGTAAATGTTTGATTTGTATACCTGTTATATATACCTATATACCCGGGGTTATGTAAAAATTTCCTCGGGCGAAAAGGGGTCACAGGGTGAAAAAAGTTTAGGAAGGCCTGATGTAGACCATTAAGAATTTACATGACAGAAATTATTGGTAAACCCCATAAATGATGTTTTCCACTATTACTTTTACTTTAGGCCCCTTTTACACGGGCAGTCTGATCAGGTCCACCTGTCAGTTTTTCAGGTGGACCCGATCAGGTGCCCAATGCTAGTCTATAGGCAGCCGCGTGTAATTAGACAGGTGTCCATTTACACCCAATTACTCCAGACTCTGGCCAGGTCCGGAAAAACAGGGAACAGTGTTCTGTTTCAACGGATCTGATCACGTCGAATCAGGGGTAATCTAATGTAAACTGACACATGTGGTCTGGTCATTTCAGTTTTTTCCTGAAACTGGACTGACATCCCCACCTGATCAGCCCGGGTGGATCTACAGCTGAGCGATGCACAAATAAGCTACATTTGTGTTTTTAAGATTTAACTCCTGAGTTTAGTGTCACTTTAAATGAACTAATTTGAAAAGCCCTATTCTAAGATACCTATAAACACACTAAGATACCTATATAACCACAGCATGGGTATGAATGCCACAGTTTTTCAATTGTTTTTGTGAAAGGTTAAAAAGTGGTGGCCTACTTTCTCTTCTCTGTAAGGTAAATACCTTCTCATTTAAAGTGTGTGTGTGTGCATGTAATATGTATAATACATTTTAAGGGCTAGGAACAGTTCCCAATTTCATAACCCTTAATTACTTTGACCTAAGGTTCCTACACGTTTTGACATGCATCATCTGAAAAATATGTACACGCTATCTGCAGTGCTCCAACACCCTAATTAAAGGAGAACTATGGGTTTAGGGCTTTTCCCCATAGTTCTCCTAAGGGTAACGGGAGGACACAAACTAGCGTCCTCCCGTCACCCTAAGCTCAGTATACCGCTAGCAACAGCTCGCGGTATACTGAGACGCCGCAGCTGAAGCGGATCCCGATAATTATGTCTGGATCCGCCCAGCTGCGTGAGTGACAGCTGGCTATGCCTAACTAGAGGCAGAGCTAGCTGTACCCTCCCCCTCCCCCGTCCGTTCCGGCAGTCAGCGCTGGAGGATCGGAGCGGGGAGGGGGGAATCCAGTCCCTCCCCTGTCATTGCAGAGAGCCGTGACAGGATTGAGAAGTGAGCGAACGCCGGTATGTGTTCGCTCACTTCCCGATCTACTGAGCCGACCTGTGACAGTCTCATTGTCACCGGTTGGCTAGAACTATGAGGATGAGTGAACAGCACTCACCTCATAGTTCTACTTTAACTACTTGCCATCCGCCCGTTGTAAATAAACATTGGAAAGGATGTTACAGTTCCTTCCATGAAACCTCCTAAAGAGTGGAGGTAAGACGATAATAAGGGCTTAGCCCCAAATTGAGTGGGGAGAATGGAGATTTGTAAGGAACACAATGCCTTATTTCTTTAAAATTTGCAAGTTAGAGAAAAAACAATCAAATTTAGATCTTGTGTGTGGGGAAAGGCAGAATCGTGAGACACATCTCATAACCCTTATCAGAACACAGTTTAGCTTAAGACCACATTGAAACAACACAAAGTAGGCCATGATAAATGCCCTTAACCCCATCAGCAGAATGTGTCTTAATCCAGAGCCTGCTAATAGCAATCATAAACAGTAATCATGTTGTAAAATTTCCTGTCTGATATGTGACTCCCCAATACAAGACACCATCTGTTTTTTTGAACCACAGAGCTAAGTTTCATACAATATCCATCAATTCTGCTTTAAAAAATGTATCTTCAAAAAAGCGATTATGTGGATGTATGAGAAAATACCCATCGGTTAGTATACAGTACCATTTGGAAAAAAAAAAAAGGAATTTTGAAATTGGTGGCAAAAACACATCTCAAAAAAATTGGGACAGGGCAAAGTAAAGGTGCCCATACACCTTACGATTATCGTACAAAACTTTTCGTCCGATGATCGTACCGTTGTACGATTTTCGTACGACGGCCCCATCCTGCCCCGATTATCGTAAGGTTCAATACAGTACTATCGGTCGGGCACTACATTCACACGTTACGATTGTCGTACGACAGGTCGATCGCATACGATTATCGTACGATAATCGTAAGGTGTATGGGTACCTTAAGTGGTACTAACAAGAAAGAGCTAGAAGAACATTTTGACACTAATTAGGTTCATTGGCAACAGGTCAGTA
>NW_017306620.1:2240-2649 GCF_000935625.1 Nanorana parkeri | reverse complement strand
AGATGGCACTGCATTAAAAACAGGCATGATTCTGTGATGGAGATCACTGCATGGGCTCAGGAATACTTCCAAAAACCAATGTCTGTGAACACAGTTTGCCGCGCCATCCAAAAATGCAAGTTAAAACTTTTACCATGCAAAGAAGAAGCTATAGCTGAACATGATCCAGAAACACCGCCGTCTTCACTGGGCCAAAGATCATTTAAAATGGTCTGTCGCAAAGTGGAAAACTGTTTAGTGGTCAGACGAATCAAAATGTTATATTCTTCTTGACAACCATGGGTGCCGCTTCCGCTGGACTAAACAGGAGAGGGACCTACTGGCTTGTTAACAGAGGTGTAGCAAGGTCACAGCGCCCCACCCCCACACAAACCAAACCATAGTTCAATTGTGATACACACGATCCATG
>NW_017306620.1:0-501 GCF_000935625.1 Nanorana parkeri | reverse complement strand
AAGATCGTCAAATAACGCTGGAGAGATGCATTCTGGGAGCAAAAGGGGAGGAGAACAGTGCTTCTTAAGGGCGTGTTTCCGCTGCGATTGCGTCCTTTCCCCCGGATGTGGAAAAGAGCGGATGCAGAGAGAGAGAGACAAGCCGACACACGTGCAGATCGAGCACGTGATGTGCAAAACACAGCAGCAAACATGAAACGGAGTCTACGGGAGCTCTTCCAAACCATTGTACCGTATATACTCGGGTATAAGCCGAGATTTTCAGCCCATTTTTTTGGGTGAAAAGTGCCCCCCTCGGCTTATACTCGAGTCAGCGCCAGCGCGTCTTCTTACTTACCTCGCCGAGCGTCGCGTCACTGCTGCTCGGTGTGCGGCGCTCCGAGCGGGGTCATCTGGCAGTCTCCGGGTCCTAATTTAGGTGGCCGGAGACTGCCAGATGACCCCGCTCGGAGCGCCGCACACCGAGCAGCAGTGACGCGACGCTCGGCGAGGTAAGTAAGA
>NW_017306619.1:1357235-1364953 GCF_000935625.1 Nanorana parkeri | reverse complement strand
GTTCCTGAAGAGGGACTGAGGGATGTGGTTCCTGAAGAGGGACGGAGGGATTTGATTCCTAAAGAATGACAGTTGGGAGCTATGCACTAAAACAATGAACATAACAAATAAAATACACACAGCACTAATATTTCATCCAACATGATGGATCTTCAGCCATCACTCACCGGATGCCGGGGCCGCTCAGTTATACAGACACTCTGGCAGGTTGCTGAGTCCTGTGCAGTTCCCGTGGATTGATGTCAATCCCCATCCATAATCCTCTTTCCCTCCGTCACACAATCTCCTGCGGACACAGAGGATTTTACATTAGAGATCAGAGATTCGCACACTGACAGTCAGTATCCTTGTATCAGAAGCAGAGAGGAGGATTGATTTATTGGCACACGCTGACATTAATATGGAGGAGCAAACTATTAAAAATATAAAAAGGTGTATCGATGGTCCATGGGAGACATCGGCCTATGGGAGACAGTAGGAACGCGCTGTAATAGGCCCAGGTGTGAACCAGCCCTAAGTGTGAACCTAGCCTCAAGGAAGAATAGACACGCCTCCTGTATTTTGAAAATATTTGCTTGTTAGCTTTAGAAAACATTACTGGCGCGTAGAGAGGACACTGTAAGGTTTAGTTTTTGTTTTCTGATTAAAAACATCAATTTTCACTAAAGCATGTTTTGAAAAAGATAGTAAAGAGAAAATAATCTACAAATAAATATGTGAATATTATCAGTTATATGAATTTTTATTTTAAGATGACACTAAACTCAACAGTTCAATCTTAAAAGTACCATAACTAATTAACTCTGAACAACAATGTATCTTATTTCTGGAGGGGGGCTACGTCTGTTCCCCATGGCCCCTGTGTGTGTTGTAAAGTCACCGCTCCAAGCTCACTCCCGGGATGGTCTACAATCTCAGGTTTAGTTTACTCATTTGCATTGAGATTGTAGTCCATCTCGGGAGCGAGCTTGGAGCGGTGACTACTTTACAACACACACAGGGACCATGGGGAACAGACGTAGCCCCCCTCCAGAAGGAAGGACAGTGTCAGCACCAATTCAGAGATGATTGGAGGATCTACAGCCGAGTGATACACAAATAAGATACATTATTGTTACTGGTTAAGATACTTGAATGTATTTTAAGGTGTAACTCCTGAGTTTAGCATCAGTTTAAACATATAGAAAAAAATAAGGGATTGTTCTGAAAACATTTATACTCACTTATCAATCAGTAATGGTAATAACCGCTGCTTACAAAGCTGACAATTCCTCCGCCCATATTTCTCATATCTCTAGAATGGTGGAGACAATCTAGTGAAAATCACACTTCACCCACTTTATAAAGACTTCCGCCCATTTTATTTGTGGATAACTTATAACTCTCCAAACTTGGCAGATTGTACAGTATTTTCGGTGGAAAGAAGAAACTTTTCCCAAACAGGAAGTTTTTCACCATCACAAATAATAAAATCAAATATTGATAAGTGCAGATACATTGTTTTTACTGATTGGGTTCAGATACATTGTATTCACTGATCAGGTTTGTGATACACAAATAAGATACATTATTGTTACTGGTTAAGATACTTGAATGTATTTTAAGGTGTAACTCCTGAGTTTAGCATCAGTTTAAACATATAGAAAAAAATAAGGGATTGTTCTGAAAACATTTATACTCACTTATCAATCAGTAATGGTAATAACCGCTGCTTACAAAGCTGACAATTCCTCCGCCCATATTTCTCATATCTCTAGAATGGTGGAGACAATCTAGTGAAAATCACACTTCACCCACTTTATAAAGACTTCCGCCCATTTTATTTGTGGATAACTTATAACTCTCCAAACTTGGCAGATTGTACAGTATTTTCGGTGGAAAGAAGAAACTTTTCCCAAACAGGAAGTTTTTCACCATCACAAATAATAAAATCAAATATTGATAAGTGCAGATACATTGTTTTTACTGATTGGGTTCAGATACATTGTATTCACTGATCAGGTTCAGATACATTGTATTCACTGATCAGGTTCAGATACATTGTAATCACTGATCAGGTTCAGATACATTATATTCACTGATTAGGTTCAGATACATTGTAATCACTGATCAGGTGCAGATACATTGTATTCACTGATCAGGTTCAGATACATTGTATTCACTGATTAGGTTCAGATACATTGTATTGATTGATCAGGTGCAGATACATTGTATTGATTGATCAGGTTCAGATACATTGTATTGATTGATCAGGTTCAGATACATTGTATTCCCTGATTGGGTTTAGATACATTGTATTCCCTGATTGGGTTTAGATACATTGTATTCACTGATTAGGTTCAGATACATTGTATTCCCTGATTGGGTTTAGATACATTGTATTCACTGATTAGGTTCAGATACATAGTATTCACTGATTAGGTTCAGATACATAGTATTCACTGATCAGGTTCAGATACATTGTATTCCCTGATTGGGTTTAGATACATTGTATTCACTGATCGGGTTCAGATACATTGTATTCCCTGATTGGGTTTAGATACATTGTATTCACTGATCGGGTTCAGATACATTGTAATCACTGATTGGGTTTAGATACATTGTATTCACTGATCGGGTTCAGATACATTGTATTCACTGATTGGGTTCAGAGACATTGTAGCAGAGTGTGCAATCCTTGTATTTGCAGTGCAGAAACACAGATACACAGCGAGACATGTATTGACACAATTGTGTATCAGATAATGTGCATTTTGCATATAATCAAAGCAACAGGTTTAGTTTTACATGAGGGTGCAGTCAAGTCGCTTTTATTCGGCTATGTTTTATCATCGTGCCACAACTGCAAGCACTTATTTAGTGATGGATTGTAACCTCAGAACTATCACGGAATTTAGAAGTGCTGAGGAGCGGGGATGAGATTTGGGTTTGGATTTAACATGGGTTTATCCCAAAACTCAGCCCAATCGTGGACCCGGCCCACTTACACCTGGGGATGCTAGAGAAGTCATTTACCAAATATGGTCATGGCCATATTTGGTCAGTGACATCACCCAGGATCCCCGATGCTGTTGTTTGCATTACAGCGGTGCTGGGTATATGTCATTTAGCAGCGTGAATGTGACCAAGAGACGTAGGGCAGTGGGAAAAACATTGTAGGACAGAGGATCATCATGATTGAAGAGGATTGACATGACTGGATGAGATGACTTTTTTTTCTGGATTGTTATTCCAGGACTTTTTCAAGGCGCCTATGTGATAATTTACATCTTACCTTTTTAGGGAATGAGTAATAAGGAGTACTAATGTACCCCATACTCATGCCTCTTAGAAGGGGTGAATATCTGAGGACCCTTTATTATAAAGGGGACTTCCAGATTCCTATAAGTGCCCCCCACAAACTCCCACATACTTTTTGGGGGACTGGACATATCCTTCAAAATTGGGATAAGGTGCTTTTAAAGCTGGGGGCAGTAGATGTATGAATTGAAGCGCCACCCCAATTAAAATAGTCCGGATACAACTTTATTCTAGTAGGGTCAGTAGGACACTCAAGTATCCAACACATTTCGGGAATCCAAATCACAGACCCCTCATCGGGGCTCAAGGAGAGAAATCAATCCCTGCAGCTTGAAAGTTGTATTGTGTTGTGATGGAAGAACTTTAGGCTCATCGGCAGCTGCATTGCCTCCCCTTTGTTAAAATACATGTGACCTGGTCTGATTAAGGAAGGGAGGAGTCACAAGCATGCTTCCCTACCTTTCACGGCCACTCAGGCTGCATTCCTGGATAAGGATCTAGTTACAATTTTAGGGGGAACCCCACACCATTACACATTACTTTAAAAAAGTGAGGAGTTCCCCTTAATATTTCAATCAGACCTTAATCCAGGCATGTAGCAGTAAGCGTGCGATCCATCTGTCCTGAACCAGAGCAGGCCACATGCTTTTCGACATTTGAGGGGTACCCTGCAAGGAAGGGGGGTCAGCAAATCCCCCTAATGTCTAAACAGACCCCTGATACTTCCCTTTTAAAATAGAAAAAATAAATCCTACATTTTTTTTCTACAACCCCAACACTCAATGAACAGGAAGCTCTCAGTACAGAGGCTTCCTGTTCATTCACAATCTAGAGATACTAAATATTTACTATCAACCCAGTCATGAATGGACAGGAAACCTCTGTACTGAGTTGCTTCCTGTTCATTCATAAAGTGAGCAGATAGTAAATTCCACATTCATAAATGAACAGGAAGTGATAATAGCACTTCCTGTTCATACATAATTGGGGACATAGTAATCACTATGTTCTTAGTTATTAACAAACTCAGTGTTTGTGCTCTGCTCCCCATCCTGAGTGATCTGCACTCTCCCGCCTGTTACCGTTGGCAAGTTCTCCTCCCTGCACCGCCCCGCTCAGCCTCATGACAGGTCTCTCCCTACCTGCAGTGTATATTAATACAGACCCAGATACAATGTATCAATGGATGGTCAGAGCATAGATAGGTGAAGTACATATTATATACACAAAGATACATGGTATCCAGTCATCATTATTTACCATGTTATCAGTGTATACACTGTATAAATATTCAACTTATATTACTATAATTCGGACCTGATACAATGTAGCGGTGTCTGGGGGTTGTAGCTTTCCTTGCAGCGTATGTTGATACATAAAGATACATTGCCTACAAGCATCTGGTACACTGAAGAATGTGGAAGGTGGATAGTTCCAGGCAGAGACTAGTGATACATAAAGATACATTGTATACACTGCTCAGCTTCGGGTATATTGTAGCTGTGTGTGCTCTGTGTTCAGTTTATATGAATACAGAACCAGATACAATGTACCAATGTAAGTGCATAGATAGATGAAGTACATATTGATATACACAGATACATGGTATCCAGTCATCAATATTTACCATGTTATCAGTGTATACACTGTATAGATATTCAACTTATATTCATAGAATTCGGAACTGATACAATGTAGCGGTGTCTGGGGGTTGTAGCGTTCCTTGCAGCATATGTTGATACATAAAGATACATTGCTTACAAGCATCTGGTACACTGAATAATGTGGAAGGTGGATAGTTCCAGGCAGAGTCTAGTGATACATAAAGATACATTGTATACACTGCTCAGCTTCGGGTATATTGTAGCTGTGTGTGCTCTGTGTTCAGTTTATATTATACAGAACCTGATACAATAATGTAGCAACACATGGAGTCTATACAGCACAGTGATACATAAAGATACATTGCATTCTCTGCTCAGCATCTGGTACACTGTATGTGTATGGACGATGTATCATTCTATACAATGTATACCAACACCTAGGAACACATGGTATTCATCGATGAGCATTAGATACATTGTGTCAGTGTGTGGATATTGTGACGTCACGGTGCCCCTTCCTCTCCCCCTACCTGTCAGTTTAGCACACACAGGACTCAGCAGCAGCAGCTTTGCACACACTTCCAGGCCTGACCACTGATACTTACTGAGCCTGCGTACAACCCTCGCTGCTCTTAAAGGGGCAACGCCACGTCGTCACTTCTTAAAGAGGCAAGAAACTGGTGCTTTCTGATACAGTGATAGAGTGACTGCAGAGGAGCTGTACAAACGCAAGCATCGCCGTATGATTTATGCGCTGACTACATTTAGGGCGCGCTATAACGATGCGATAATGTGGGCTAATGGCAATGTTGAAAAGGTTATCACAACAAAGACTGACATTCAATTCAACTGGCACTGAGGAAGCACAGTCTAATGCATTTGTGGGCAGGGCCGGACTTCCCACAAGGCCAACCAAGGCCCTGCCTCGGAGCAGCAGGGAGTAGGGGGGCAGCAGGGGTGTGGAATTCCTTTCTCCAAATGCCCGGGACATGCATTTCTGGGCGCTGGGCGGATAGTTGCTTTCTACATTTAGCCCTGCTTCGGACACCCAGAGCTAAATGTACAGCGGGGAAGCCCCTGCTTGTTTTCTACACTTGTTTGCAGCCTGCAGGTCTGCCATTCTAAATCGGGGGGTTGGCCGGTAGGGGGGCGCATTGAGGAACCTGGCCTTGGGGCAGCAGAGAGAGTAAATCCGGCCCTGTTTGTGTTTTTAAAAAAAACGTACATCAGATTTTTCTGTGGATTTGTTGCGCTGCCAGCCATATCAGGGATTTATTAAGTACTATATAAGTAGATATGAAGCCAAAACTTCTTCTTTTTTGAAAAAATTTAAACTGGGAGGATTATAACCCCTGACAGGTTTTTTTTATCATCTGTATACCATTGGGGAGATTTCCCTTCACTTCCTGTCTGAGAGCCAAAAGAGGAAGTGACAGGAAATTCCTCCAAAGTGAAGGAAATCCCTAGTGGGTCAGCAGGCTCACCAGAACAAATGTCCTCATTTTTCATGAGGCCCCCCTATTCCATTTAGAGTCAGTGAAATGCATACATTTAATTTAATATGCACATTACATATAAATATTATTAATACTAATAATATTATTATTATTATTATCCTTTTCAAGCTGAACTCCGGCCAAACAGCTAAATACACAGATGACATTTGTGGGCCGTTTAGCCTGTCAAAGGATTTGTATTCCTATCCATCCGCTTCTGAGATTTATACAGCTCTGCCACACAGCATAACCCTTTCTGGCAGGGCAGGAGACCTAAGTTTTTTCTGCCCCCTTACGTTACATCTACAGGTCTTGTTCCTCCCCCAGCCTGTGACTGGACAGTGATAAGAGAAGCAGCAGACTGATGAGCTCATCTCTCTGTCACTCTGCTCTCTCCTCCCAGCAGCAGGTGCCTTGTTAGAACATGAGCACTGTAACATCAATCGGCTCTGTGTGCTGCTTTCCCCTCTACCAATCGGAGCTCTGCTGCACAGACACAGACTGACACCAGGTCACATTCAGGTACTCACACTGCTTGCATTCAATAGGTCCATTTAATGATGTATTAATGAATACAGAGCTGCGTCTTTTATATCTGCAGCTCGCCTTTTATACTCCCTGGCAGGTAATCTCGCTGCGGTTGTCTACAAGTCTGTCTGATCGCACAACATCAAGTCACAGGAGATGCTCGAGGAGCCGTCAAGGTTAATTGCCCCCACAGCTCTGTCCCGCCAGCCCCGCGACTTACTTGGAGAGACGCAGACGGGTGTCTGCACCGCAGAACGATTCGGTCTGCAGACTTTGGCGACCCCGTCCTCGAAGAGGCAGACAGGCCGGTCACATCCAGCGACACCACCTCGAAGATTCAGGACGAATGTCACAATTCTTACTCAACCCGCCGCCTTATCGCTGCCGAACGGAGTTTAGAGTCCACTGTGGTGACACAAACCTGAACTTTGCTATGTCATGTTGTCACACAGAACAACGGCAAAGGTTTTCTTTTTTTTGTATACTCAATCAAGTCAGGTGGCTTGTGATACTGCCACAAGTCACCTGACCCCACGAGTCAGCTGATCCCCATGAAATGAAGGTTTGGACCTGTAATATGTCACCATCAAGTCTGTCTGTGTCCCGATGTAATGGGAGCGGCCGCTTTATTTCATTTATGGCAACGTCCAGGGCTTCTGACTCAACACAGTCAGGGGTAGGCAATATTAGCCATCCAGCTGTTTTAAGGAGGAACCGCACCCCCAAAAATGTGGCCCCCCTAAAATTCCGAACCAGACCCTTGATCCGATCACAGGCTTGGCAGGGGGAG
>NW_017306619.1:1350764-1357222 GCF_000935625.1 Nanorana parkeri | reverse complement strand
GGGGGAACCAGCGAGGCCCCCCCCCCCCCACCTCCCCAATCGCATTGTGCCTTTGCCTGTGGGAGCCATGCCTGTGGCTGTCAGAGTCTTCATGGGACTTGTAGTTCCACAATAGCTCGAATGCTGAGGTTGCCCACCCCTGCCCTAAAGTTTGAGCTTGAAAGGGAAAAAATATTGCAGCGCTTACCTTAAAGGAGAACTATGGGGTGAGTGCTTGAGACTGTCACAGGTCGGCTCAGTAGAACGGGAGGTGAGCGAACACATACCGATGTTCGCTCACCTCTTGATCCTGTTACGGCTCTCTGCCATGACAGGGGAGGGGCTGGATTCCCCCCGCTCCCATCCGCCAGCGCTGACTGGAGGAACAAACGGAGGAGGGGCGGGGACAGCTGGCTCTGCCTATCTAGAGGCAGAGCCAGCTGTACCCGCCCCTCCTCCGTTTGTTCCTCCAGTCAGCGCTGGCGGATGGGAGCGGGGGGAATCCAGCCCCTCCCCTGTCATGGCAGAGAGCCGTAACAGGATCAAGAGGTGAGCGAACATCGGTATGTGTTCGCTCACCTCCCGTTCTACTGAGCCGACCTGTGACAGTCTCAAGCACTCACCCCATAGTTCTCCTTTAAGGCCTGGTTCACCCCTCTGCGTTTTTGAGCAGTTGGGAACAAGCAATCCCATGACGTTCAATGGTCCTCGTTCACACCCAGGCCCGGATTTCCCACAAGGCCACCGAGGCCCGGCCTCGGGGCGGCAGAGCGCAGAGGGCGGCAGCGGTGACCTTGTTGGAAGTTGCGGGCTCCGGTGTAAGGTGTCCGCCGGCCGCAAACTACGGAGCCGGGGGGCGGAGTCTAGCCCCGCCCCAAGGCCAGGTTCCACAATACGCGCGCCCCCCCGCCATCTGGTTGCCATTTTCAATTGATGGGGAGGGGGGGTTGGCGGCTGGGGCGTATTGTGGAACCTGGCCTTGGGGCGGCAGGGGGAGTAAATCCGGCCCTGTTCACACCTGAGCAGAAGAAACGCCAGCAGGAAAATGCCAAACGCCCGAAAAGGTACATGAGCTTCTTTGGGCAGTTCAAAGCGCGTTTTGTGCCCCATAGACTGCAATGAAAACGCGCGGCAGAAGCATGTTGCACATTTTCGTGTGTGTTTTTGCGTGTTGAACCACTTGCGGCAGTGCGGCTTACACATCCTTTGCAGAAGACGTGTATCCAAACCTCTGTCATTGTCCTTAGTGGTGAGACAAGTTGTTTTACATGCTAGTTTGTGAGTGTGCCATGATGCCTTTCTACTGTTCTATTGAACCACTTGCTGCCCGGAACAATTTCTTACCTTTGCGCACACATGATAAAATCTGAATTTTTGGCTAGAAAACAACTCCAGACCCCCCCAAAACAATGATATATTTTCTGAACGCAGAAGCCCTGCAGAACAAAAAGATGCTAGTTGAAATTTTTTATGTTGCACGTTATTTGCGCAAATGTTTATCAAACCAGTATTTTTAGGATAATATACACTAAAATTAAATTTAGTGCACAGAAACAGAATGTAATACCCAATTTTTTGGTAAAATATAAAAGTCGGGGTCACGCTGCGTAAATAGATATCAAACATGTCAAGCCTTAACATTGCATGCGCCCGTGTAACCGCAAAAAACTAACAGACCCAAAATTTCCCACTGGCGACGCTTTAAAGGAGAACTACGAGGTGAGTGCTTTTCACTCACCTCATGGTTCTAGCCGACCTGTGACAATGAGACTGTCACAGGTCGGCTCAGTAGATCGGGAGGTGAGCGAACACATACCGGGTTCGCTCACCTCTCGATCCTGTCACGGCTCTCTGCCGTGACAGGGGGAGGGGCTGGATTCCCCTCTCCCCGCTCCGATCTGCCAGCGCTGACTGGCGGAACGGACGGGGGAGGGGGCGGGTACAGCTGGCTCTGCCTCTAGATAGGCAGAGCCAGCTGTCACTCACGCAGCTGGGCGGATCCCGTCATCTACGTCGGGATCCGCTTCGGCTGCGGCGTCTCAGTATACCGCGAGCTGTAGCTCGCTATATACTGAGCTTAGGGTGACAGGAGGACGCTAGTTTGTGTCCTCCCGTTACCCTAAGGAGAACTATGGGGAAAAACACTGACCCCATAGTTCTCCTTTAACCACTTTTACGGTTCATCAGTTTAGCGCTAAGGCCCCATTCACACTGAGCGACACTTACCTCAAGCTGATTTTTTTTTTTTTTTGCCCCTAGTCCTAGCGGGGGATAGAACGACTGCAAGGGTTAATAAAGTTTTCCTGGAGTTCTCCTTTAAGTGTGACCGGGCCCTAAAGGACACGTAAACCCAATAACGGAAATGTCATATATTGCAGCTTACCCGCCTTAGATGTGGTGGTCGCATTCGTTTTCTTTTTTTGTAGGAAAAACATTTTCAGCAAGTGCAGAAAATTCCTGCTGATCCTGCTAGAAATCCAGCGTCCTTGATGAAATGAAAAAACAAACAACATTATCTTCCTTTCAAGCCGACTATTATGAACTACTAATTCCCTTCCCCCTATGTACTGGAGATAATGAGAGAATGTCATGATTGTAGTCCAAATCAGGAGAATAGCCGACTATTTTTTTCTCCATAGATACAGTACAGAGAGGGAGCGTTGTCACCCCAGGACAGGAAGTGTGTCACTGGCAGGATCACCAGGTGAAAATAAAGGAGAAAAAGCCTGGAAAGTAAAAAAACGAATGCAGCCGCCATATCTAAGGACTGGAAAGCGGCAACATATTCAATTTTTGGTTTTGTCACAAATCCGGACAAAGTGATCTTACTGGAGTACAGGAAGGCGTACAGTGGCTTCTCCAAAAACCCTCCTGCCATATCCAGTACTGGCTCAATTGTTTATACATGTGGGTGGATATTTTT
This sequence comes from Nanorana parkeri, assembly GCF_000935625.1. Taxonomy (NCBI): domain Eukaryota; kingdom Metazoa; phylum Chordata; class Amphibia; order Anura; family Dicroglossidae; genus Nanorana; species Nanorana parkeri. The sequence continues at coordinate 1,354,320 of NW_017306619.1, read as the reverse complement.
GGAATCTGTGTCCCATTGAGATTTCTCTTTACTTCCTGTCTGGTAGTCACAACAGGAAGTGAGAGGAAATCCCTCCAAAGTGAGGGGGTCACCTGAGCTAGTGTCCCCGTTGGAAGATTTCCCAGAGCTCTTAGCAACCTGTGTTGCTCTGTACGGCTTTCCACTCAGCTCACTGACGTCACTGGTTGCCAAAAAGTGAGCTTGACACTCTGGCTCACATCCCGCCGAGCTCCTGGCAACCTGTGATGTCAGTGAGCTTGGCGGGATGCCATGGCCGTTGACAGCGCGGTCCCGCTTCTGCTTAGGGTTGCCACCTTTTTTTCAATAAACGATTACTATGGGGACTGCCCTGCCAATGACCCTATGTGGCCACCTGTGTCCTAGCAACCAATGATGCGGTAAAGCCCATCTGCTATCGTCCTAGCAACCAATGGCACTGTGCTCAGGTTGCTAAGACACTGGCGACACAACAGCATGATAGGTTGTTATGCTGCACCAGCCTGCATCCTGGCAACAAATGATGTTGTGTGGCCCAGCCGCTAACACCCTAGCAACAGTGTCATGGGTTGCTAGGATACAGATGCAGGTTCTGTTGGCCAAAATTGGTAACCCAAACTGCGAACAGCTTGGGTTCGGGTCCAACACATGTTGGACCTGAACCCAAAGCTCATCCTTAGGACACAGAGGAGATTTTTAACCTTTCCTTACAATACCCGAACCTAAAAAAAACAAAATGGCTGCACACACATTGAACCCATATTTACATTAATCATCTCACATTCACGTGTTGTGAATAATGAGTGTAAACGTTCTATAGATCTCATTGTTCTCATCTCAGAATTAATGTTGTTGTGTGTTCACTCCTGACCAGATCCAGGATGTAACCGGAGAAATAAAGACGCCTGGCCTGCCCACATCCGTGTCTGGTGACTGCTATAATGTCACGCCATCCTGGGCCCCGGGGTGTCCCCTGCCAAAACAATCCTCCTGAAATTAAATCCTTTGTTTCCGAGAACTCCCAGCAGCTGCCAAAATGTCAGAGACTCCGAATCCAACGTTTAACACTACGAGGACTCCGAGCTCTATTATATAGGGAGACCTGCACCTTAGGGTTGCCACCTGTCCAGGATTCACCCGGACAGTTCGGGTTTTGAATGCTGTGTTCGGGTTTCATGGCACAAGGAACCCGGACACAAGATGTCAGGTAGACAGGGGCAACCAAAATTAAGATAGGGGCTACTGGCCCCCCCAATAAAAATAGTCTCAACTGTGATATTTACATATTAATGATTGGTGCCTTTTACATATGAATAAGCCACAACTCATTCTCCCAAAAAAATAGGTCCGCGTGTCGCTAGAGTGTTTCTTGTTTCGCTTGAAGAAAAGGTGGCAACCCTACTGCACCTCTCAGCTGACATCTAAAGTGTTGTCACCCAGAGACAGAGCGTTGTTGTTACACTGTAATAGGAAGTACATGAATATGGATCCCCATGGCAGGATCATTAGATATTCTTTTAATGGAAGCTGCAGATTTGAGAAAGTTGACTTTAATGGGCACATATAGCAAGCACAAGCAGCACCGTCTGCTGAACGTGACATGCCGGGGATTGCCACCGTGGCAATGTATATGGAACTGAGCGGCTGCCATGTTAATTTGCAAGAAGGCAGTTGGGGGAGCTGACTCCTTTTACAGCCCCATTGCTGCCCCAAAGTAAACCACAGCAAAAAAAAAAGGCTGTGCTGTGTGGCAGAGCTGTGTAAATCTCAGGACTGGGTGGACAGAAGTACAAATCCTTTGGCAATGCAATAGACCAGAGTCCTCCAAGTGTGTGCACCATGAAAGTAAAAGCGGTGCGTCCCTTTAATAAGAGCAGCATGAGAGCTGCTTACAAGGGGCTCTGTACATGGCTGATCTGCAGCTTGGGTGGGGAGGGGGGCTAACTACAAGTCCCAGCATACACTGCCAGCCAACAGGTAACCAAGTACTCTGCCAATGCACCTTATCACTGCACAGCCACCTCTATGGTGAACTACACATCCCAGCATGCACTGCAAGTCACAAGTAACCATGTACTTTTCTGATGTATCTTATCACTGCCCAGCAACCCTTCAGAGAAGTAGTACAAGTCCCAGCAGAGCCACAGGACCACTACTGCTGACTCCCAGAAATTCTACAGGACTGCAGGTTAGACAGGCACTGTGCGGGGCAGCCCCGGTGACGTCACGGCTCCCCGGCATGCAGCGCGGCTCAGGACCCCGGACAGAGGCTGCGGGAGGAGGAGACGGAGTCGGCGGAGAGTGGTAATCACTGAGCGAGCGCACCGAGTGTACTCACCCTCAATATATGGGCATGTATACATCGTGTACACCTCCATACCAACTCGTATATGGGCATGTATACATCATGTACACCTCCATACCTGCTCGTATATGGGCATGTATACATCGTGTACACCCCTATATCACACTTCATCTATATGGGCACTCATTATACCCTATATACCCCATATATGGGCATGTATACACTGCGTATTACCCTATACACTCCATATATGGGCATGTATACACTGCGTATTACCCTATACACTCCATATATGGGCATGTATACACTGCGTATTACCCTATACACTCCATATATGGGCATGTATACATGGCATGTTACCCTATACACTCCCTATATGGACATATATACATTGTGTACACCTCCATACTACCTCGTATAGTAATGTATACATTGTGTACACCCCTATATCACACTTCACATATATGGACATTCATTCGGCCATGCACCCCCATGTTACCATATACACTCCATATATGGCAATATACACAAAGCATGTTACCCTGGACACTTCATATATGAGCATATATACACTGGATATTACCCTTGGCACTTCGTGTATGGGTGTGTATACTTTGTGTACCCCCCCATATCACCGTATGCAACCCTACATGGACATGTAGACTGCCATATCGCCCTATATGCTCTATATATGGGCATGTATACATAATGTACACACCCATATCACCTTGTACGCTCTGTATATGGGCATATGTAGATGGCGTGCACCACCATATCGCCCTATAAGCCCCATTTATGGACTCTATATCATCCTGTACACTCCATATTTGAGCTTGTATACATTGTGTACACTCCATTTCATCCTGTACGCTCCATATATGGTCCTGTATGCACCCAATCTTACATTATAGATTCCAGATATGGGGCTGTGTACACCTTATATCATCCTATAGACTCCACGTACAGTCCTGTGTACACCTTATATCATCCTATAGACTCCACGTACAGTCCTGTGTACACCTTATATCATCCTATAGTCTCCATGTACAGTCCTGTGTACACCTTATATCATCCTATAGACTCCATGTACAGTCCTGTGTAACCTTATATCATCCTATAGTCTCCACGTACAATCCTGTGTAACCTTATATCATCCTATAGACTCCACGTACAGTCCTGTGTACACCTTATCATCCTATAGACTCCATGTACAGTCCTGTGTAACCTTATATCATCCTATAGTCTCCATGTACA
>NW_017306619.1:1348980-1350711 GCF_000935625.1 Nanorana parkeri | reverse complement strand
CGGTGACTTCCGATCAGGAGGGGGGGACCTGTGCACACATCCACTCCTGATCAGCCCGTGTGAAAGGGGCCTTTTCTGTTCGCGTGCTGGCCATTTTTGTCATTCAGGTTGCTTTAGCTGTCATCATATGCGGGTTGAAGCTCCGCCCCTTGGATCTGCAAATTAATGAGACTGAGTAGATACGAAAGTATAAATTAGGGATGCACCGATACCGATACTAGTGTCGGTGCCGATGCTGTGTATTTGGACGAGTACTCGTACTCGCCCGAATGCTCCGATGCCTAGCCCGATATTTGCAGCATCAGGAAGCTGGGAAGTCGGCTCCATGCTCCCTCGTCACAGGTGATAAGGGAGCATGGAGCCGGGCTTCCCGGCCAATCAGGAAGCCGGGCAGCATGTAATGACGCGGCACCCGGCTTTCTGATTTGCCAGGAGGCCGGCTTCATGCTCCCTTTTCACCTCATGACGAGGTTTCCCAGCCAATCAGGAAGCCGGGCGCTGGGTCATTACACGGCGCCCGACTTCCTGATTGGCCAGAAAGCCGGCTCCATGCTTTCTCGTCACCTAGTGACGAGAAGCATGGGGAGGGCTTCCCTGCTAATCGGGAAGCCGGGTGGCGAGTCATTACACGCCGCCTGGCTTCCTGAATGGGACTTCCGGTACTCGGTTGTTGATATCGGCGAGCACCGAAAAAAAAAGAATATCGGTACTCGATACCTGTATCTGTGCATCCCTAGTATAAATGTTACTTTGTATCTCTCTATAATAATAATAAACATTGCTAGTTTGACAGCATCTGCTATTACAGCTGTAGTATTTGCACAGCAACTCTCGGCTGTCATTTTGACAGCCGGGAGTTGCCGTCACGTATGAAGCGGCAGAAGGGCAGGGAGTACTGCATACGGCCTGTATACTTTTGAGGCGTATGTAGAACACCCAGGCACCACGGCGGGTTAGAGAGCACTCTGGACATAATGTGTTGTAGCAGAGACAGGAAGGTACTAAATGCGTCCCCATTGTGCGTTGTTTATGGAACTACAGAATGAACTCAACTCCGTCCAATGCCCAAATCTAAAAGGGAAACACGTACGACTTTCTTTTATCTCTTGTCTGCCCCGCTCATGATTACCTCGGTCTGCATAGTCTGCTGCGGCCATTGCATGGGGTCCCACTCTCCCTGCTGACTTTTATATCAGGAGGAGGGGAGGGAACACCCAGCACTCCTATGTAGGCAGGAGCCGAGCGAGGAAACAAACCTGCCACTGAAATATCCCTTTTAGGTAGCCTGGCCCTTTAAGACTTTGCAGGACGCCCTCAGTCATTTGCCTGATGGATTTGCTCATTTTCATATATTGAACCTGCAGATCCAGCGGCCGCGTGCGTGTGTGTGTGAGTGCGCGCGTGTATGTGGTGTAACGTGTACGGTAGGGACGCACAGACAGGTGATTTCATGTGCACATCAGAGCTGAGCCGTCCTCTTTTATTTTCATATGAGGAAGTTGATGTGTCTGTGTGATGTACCTGCAGGGAGGGGATTGAGGAGGCAGAACCTGCCGTACTGGATGTATTAGTATGTCAGATTTTTTTTTCAGCATTATATATCAGCTAAGATGGGAGAGAAAGCCCGACCCCAGTGCTACTTTGATGTGGAAATCAATCGGGATCCTGGTAAGTAACTATGTGTTTCCTTTTGCTTATCAGGTTTACTAGGGCAAGTTTAACCCTTTTATG
>NW_017306619.1:1337842-1348945 GCF_000935625.1 Nanorana parkeri | reverse complement strand
AGACAGAAACAACTGCTGAATGTTCTAGTTGTACAGTTTTCCTACTTTCCTTTTATCTTTTTTTATTTTGGGGTAACAAAGCAGAAATCGAGCATTTTTTCCCTAGTCAAAACTGAGCTGTCGATAGGAGTAGGTCCGGATATGAAAATCTTTTATCTACATCAGGGGTGGACACATTAATACAGAATTTAGGAGCCAGTCATCCAATCCAGGAGCCAGCAGGAGTTTGTTTTTTTTTAGGAGCTGGATCCATTGGGAAGGGAAAGCTTACAAAGTTAGGTGCCAGTGTTCTGTCAAAGATTGTGACTGCGTTAGAATGTGTGACCGGTGACGGTCACACATTTTAACGCACGTTAGCATGTGTGACCACGTCACCGGAACACCAGCTGTAACTTTTAAGGAGCATTGGTGACCTGTCTCCTGATCTACAGTGAGATTTGATTGGCTTTTACCAGAACCGGAGGTTCCTATTGTTAAAGAGAAATTATATACAACTGTTAGAGAAGTCCCCACAAGATTTTTCTCTGTACCTCCAGCTGTAACAGAACTTACCAGTCTTGGCACACAACCCATAAATGTATATCCCTCTCTAATAAATGTATATGCCTGACCATCACACCTATATGAGCTTGTTGGACATCCCATGCCAAAACCATGGGCATTAATATGGAGTTGTTCCCTCTTTGTGGCTATAACAGCCTCCACTCATCTAGGAATACTTTTCACAAGCTTTTGGAGGGTGTCTGTGAGAATTTGTGACTCGTCTGCCAAAATTTAGTTTGTCAGGTACTGATGTTGAATGAGGAGACCTCGCGCGCATTGGTGTTCCAGTTCATCCCAAAGGTGTTCAGTAGGGTTGAGGTCAGGGCTTGCAGGCCACTCGAGTTCCTTCCTCCCAAAGGTGTTCAGTACCGTTGAGGTCAAGGCTTTGTGGAGGCCACTCGAATTTCTCCACACCCAACTGGTCAGACCATGTCTTTATAGAGTTGGTTTTTTTGCTCCCCTTTTGGGGCTACAACAACCTTCATTCTTCTGGGAAGGCTTTACAGAAGATTTTGGAGGGTGCCTGTGTGAATTTGTGTCCATTGGTGAGGTCAGGTACTGATGTTGGATGAGAAGACCTGGCTCAGATTGTTGCTCCAATTCATCCCAAAGGCATTCAGTACAGCTGAGGTCAAGGCTTGCCGGCCACTCCAATTTCTCCACACCAAGCTGGTCAAATCATGTCTTTATGGAGCTGCCTTTGTTGCCCCCTCTTTTGAGGCTACTACAGCCTTCATTCTTCTAGGAAGGCTTTCCACAAGATTTTGGAGGGTGTCTGTGGCCATTTGTGCCCATTTGTTAGGTCAGGTACTGATGTTGGATGAGAAGACCTGGCTCAGATTGTTGCTCCAATTCATCCCAAAGGCATTCAGTACAGCTGAGGTCAAGGCTTGCCGGCCACTCCAATTTCTCCACACCAAGCTGGTCAAATCATGTCTTTATGGAGCTGCCTTTGTTGCCCCCTCTTTTGAGGCTACTACAGCCTTCATTCTTCTAGGAAGGCTTTCCACAAGATTTTGGAGGGTGTCTGTGGCCATTTGTGCCCATTTGTTAGGTCAGGTACTGATGTTGGATGAGAAGACCTGGCTCAGATTGTTGCTCCAATTCATCCCAAAGGCATTCAGTACAGCTGAGGTCAAGGCTTGCCGGCCACTCCAATTTCTCCACACCAAGCTGGTCAAATCATGTCTTTATGGAGCTGCCTTTGTTGCCCCCTCTTTTGAGGCTACTACAGCCTTCATTCTTCTAGGAAGGCTTTCCACAAGATTTTGGAGGGTGTCTGTGGCCATTTGTGCCCATTTGTTAGGTCAGGTACTGATGTTGGATGAGAAGACCTGGCTCAGATTGTTGCTCCAATTCATCCCAAAGGCATTCAGTACAGCTGAGGTCAAGGCTTGCCGGCCACTCCAATTTCTCCACACCAAGCTGGTCAAATCATGTCTTTATGGAGCTGCCTTTGTTGCCCCCTCTTTTGAGGCTACTACAGCCTTCATTCTTCTAGGAAGGCTTTCCACAAGATTTTGGAGGGTGTCTGTGGCCATTTGTGCCCATTTGTTAGGTCAGGTACTGATGTTGGATGGGAAGACCTGGATTTCAGTGTTCCAATTCATCCCAAAGGTGATCAGTAGGGTTGAGGTCAGGACTCTGTGCACAGCACCTCCACACCAAACTGGTCACACCATGTCTTTATGGAGCTGACTTTGTACACAGGGGGCCGTCATGGTGGAACAGAAAAGGAACTTCTCCGAACTGTTACCGCAAGGTTGGAAGAACATAATTGTCTAAAATGTCTTTGTATGCCGTAGTATTAACAGTACCCTTTACCAGAAACATCTGGACTCCATCATTTACAGGGGGGTCCCAATTCTTTTTGCCATATAGTGAATCTACGTCTATGTGAGAGCTGCTTTTCTGGTATGTCTGCTGGAGGGTCAAACAATACATGACATTTCCTCCTTTAGAATGTTCTTAGGTTTTTCATAATTAATGAGTCTTGTCTCGTTAGTTTGAGGAGGATCGATGTAACAACTTAGTATACTGACACATTATTCAGTGGTGATTTTCTCATAGTAAAGAGCTGAGGCTGCAACCAATTAATCCATAAAAACCGGTTATGAGAATAGTTGTCAACTATTCTCATTATCAGGAGGGAGAGGGAGGGATTTTTTTAATGCAACTAATCAACAATAATCGGGCAACTAATCGATTATGAAAATAATCGTTAGCTGCAGCCCTATAAAGAGCTGGGTTCCGGGTTATGGGCCTGTAACTGTGTTGCACTGACTTAGCAATATTACTGTGTCTTGGTGAGCTTTTTATGATGCACTTATCAGTAAGTTTCTGATTGATGCCTTCAGAGGAACTTTATCTGTATGGTGACAGCGCAGGTCTGCAGACAAGCTGTCCACAAATGTGATCACTTGTACTCCTGATCCACCAATGTGCAGGCCTGTTCCGACAGCTAAACAAACCTCCAATCAATATAGCGGTCAGGAGGTTCCTAAGCAGACAATCATTTGCAGATGAGTGTAGACTTGAGGATCCTAGGGGAGCTTTGGGGTCCACTAGTAGTAGATCTGTGTCTTGGAAAACCATCTCCACTTGAAGGATAATTTATATTTTTTTTCATGTGTAGAATCAGTTTAATATAATTCATGTTATCGGTGTGTTAATGCTTTAAAAACCTAGTTTCTGTGTATATTATATGCAGTGTGTGCATATGTACTTTGCTTCCTGTTAAGGGGTGTCTTGCTGATCCTCTTACACTAAATGTCCAAAAGTATGTGGACTATTCCACTCCCCCCTTCAAATACTTGAGTTCAGATGTTTCCAGTGAAGGGTACGGTTAATGTTACAGTATACAGACTGTTGCGCACTTCTGTCCCTGTGGCCACAGTTTAGTGAAGATCCTTTTCTGTCTCAGCATGACCGTGCCTTTATAAAGACATGTTTTCATGAGTTTGGTTCGGAGGAACTCGAGTGTCCTGCACAGACCCCTGACCTCAACCCTACCGAACCCTTTTGGGATGAATTGGAATGCCGATTGTGGGCAACAAAGCCAGCTCCATAAAGACATGGTTTGACCAGCCTGGTGAGGAGGAACTCAAGCGGCCTGCAAGCCCTGACCTCAACCCTACTGAACACTTTTGGGATGAACTGGAACACCGACATGTGCCAGGTCTTCTCATCCAACATCAGTACCTGACTTCAAATGCTTGTAGGGCTGTGGAAATTAAAGATTAATTTCTCGATTTAATCGTTAAACTTTTTGTTCGATTAAAATTATTTTGATCGCTAATGAAAACACTCCTCTCCGCCGGCTTCCGGGAGTCCCATTCTGTGCTGTATGTGTATAGGCCAATGTAGTTGGATCTGCATGTGCGTTATAATTAACCGATTTAAAAAAATTTTGATTACTCAAACACGAAAATTTTAATCATTAACAGCCCTACTTTTTTGGGTTATTGGGCACAAAGTCCCACAGACGCACTCCAAAATCTGATGTAAAGCCTTCCCAGGAGAGCGTACATTGTTATAGCTGCAAAGAGGAGACCATCTCCATATGAACACCAATGGGTTAGGCATGGGATGTCCAACAAGCTTATACAGGTGTCTATAAACTTTTGGGCAAATAGTGTATCTTACTGCAAGGTTCCCAAACTTTCAACAGTCTTTAATGATATACCGTAGGGGGGGTGGCCAAGTTTCTGTTTCTCCCAGTCTTGTCTGTGACTGTAAGAGTCTTGCAAAGTCTCATGGGGCTTGTAGTTCTACAACCGCTGGAATGCTGAGGTTGCCCGCCCCTGTCCTAAAGCCTGAGCTATAGTTCCACAACAGACATGACCAGAAGCAGATGCATGATGGATTTAGTTTCACCACAGCTAAAGGGTCAAAGTTTGGCTAGCCCTGCCATTAAACACTGCCGAGAGTCTGAAGTTTGGCTAGCCCCCAAATACAGCCAGGGGAATTTATCAAAACTGGAGCAGACCAAATCTGGAGCAGCAGCTGTGCACGGCAACCAATCAGCTTCTCTCTTTCATTTTCAAATCTTAACTGAACAAACTGAAGAGAGAAGCTGATTGGTTGCCATAGGCTACTGCTCCAGATTTTGTCTGCTCCAGTTTTGATAGTGTGCTCACAGTCTCTAGCAGCCAATGACCATGTGATCTTTGCCTAGGCTTAAGCCACTGGGAAGAGTTAAGGGGCAGCAAGTTTTTATTCATAGCAGGAAAGGAGTAAATTTTTACTTCAAATTTAACATGGGTCGTCAGTGTGACATCATTGATTCATAATTTCATTTCTATTGGACACCGGCTTATACTCGCAGAGGTGTGCAAAGTTCCTGCAGGAATATCCACTGCAAACGTTCTCTGCCCTGACCGCCAATCAGAGCAGCGGTCATTGTTACATAGAGCTGGGCAGGGCTGACAACATCAGTTGGGATTTCGGTTCAGCAGAGTTGTCAGCTCCAACAGGAAGTAAGGAGCTCAGTGGATTTTTGGAAGGACCAGCCGGTATCTTTTTGCTCCTGCAGCATTTTTTACAGAGATAAAGCATGGGAAAATTTGCATAAGTACAATTGTTTTTTTTCACTATTCAGACACTTTTAAATGTTCTAAATGCGCATGTCCTAGATCTTGAGGACCGGTCGTTTTGGTTTAATATAATTTATTATTTAGTACGGCATGACAACCTGTGCGTTACATCCTGCATTCTCCAGAGGGTGGATGCATGTTGGGGTTATACAGAATAATGGGTCTTACAGCCTTGCAGTAACGAGCAGACTGAAGCTCCCGTATATGAGATCCATGAGCTCTCCTGTAGGAGCTGTGCAGACATTCTATGGCTCTGCTAGCGCCCTCTTCTGTACAGAGCCTCTGTCATGTGCAGAGCTTCTCTCTGTGATACGCGTGGCCTGGCCTGGGTGGGGCAAAGCTGATCCACCATCAGAAATGCTGAAAATAGCAACGTAGAGCCACCCTGACACGTGGCGTCCTCTTCTCCTCCTCCAGCTGCCGTGGTAATGTGTCTCTCATTAACATACAGGAGAGGGGCCGGGATGCCAGACAGCAGCACCGATTAGAACAAGAGAGCTCTTGTTATGGGATCTGATTTCCATACAGGATACGTTGAGAAGGTCATAGCTTCCTGTCCACGAGTGTATCATTTGCAGGAACCTGTTAGAAAGCAGCAAAAACCTTGATGTAAAGACTTTAACCACTTGCTGACCGCTGTGTTTATACCCCCTTCCTGTCCCGCCCATTTTTCAGTATTCAGCGCTGCGGTACTTTGACTGACATTTATTCTGTCATGCAACGCTGTACTGAAATTAATTTTATACCATTTTTTGGGGACAGATAGAGCTTTCTCTTGGTGGTATTTAAACACCACTGGGGGTTTTTATTTTTTACTATATAATGAAAAAAGTACCGAAAACTTGGAGAAAAAAAAAATGTTTTCCCTACGTTATGTTATAAAACAGTTATTATTACCCACATTTTTGTTAAAATATAAAAGGCGGGGTCACATCGGGTAAATAGACACCAAACATGTTAAGCTTTGAAATTGGGCGCGTCCACGAACTCGCACAAACTACCATACCCAAAATCGGCCATAGGCGACGCTTTAAAAGCTTTTACCGCTCATCAGTTTAGTGTTATCAGTGATTGATGGCCCTAGACTTATTGCTCTCACTGCGACGTTCGCGGCGATATGTAACATGTGCGGCGTAATGGATGCAGTCGTCGTTTACGCACTTAGGCTCGCTCGACGCATGTTTTATGTAACTAATTCTTTTAAACATTTTTTTTCACCTAACTTTATTGCTATCACATAGGGGACTAACAAGCCCCCTTTGTGATAGCCAATTTTCAGTGACAGGTCCTCTTTATGGAGACATCAGGGGTCTTTAAGACCCCTAATGTCACCTAGGGACCCCCAGAGAAGCTGATGAAGCAGAGACCTGCTTCATCAGCTTCTCTCCGGTTTCTGTACCGGAGAGTGACACTGAATGCAGGCAGTGATGTAATACACATCACTGCGTGCATTCCGAAGAGGAGGAGGAGATCAAACGGAGCTCGTGTACTGAGCTCCGTTTGATCTCTGGCCGCAGAGCGAGTCAGAGCTACTGAGCCTAGGGTGACGGGAGGACTCTAGTTTGTGTCCACCCGTTACCCTAAGGAGAACTATGGGGAAAAGACCTGACCCCATAGTTCTCCTTTAAGGCTACACAGCTTTTTAGTCCCAATCCCTCGAGTTCTTTTTGCATTGTGCGTGGGGAAATACTTTTACTTTTACTATTAAACAGAGTCGTGAGTTCTACTGTTGATTTTTTTACAACTTGATTTCACCAAACGTTTAAACGATGTCCGATCACCATCATTCAAGATTTTTTTTCCGACCACATTTTTTCCTCAAAGATGATGGTTCACCACCATCCTTCCAGGTTTTAAAGTATTACTAAAGGCTCAGCGTTTTTTACCGTCATGCATTCTCTGAAGGTAAAAACGGCCAGTAACTTACTGTCCCCCCACTTGCCTGTCTGGTCCCCGAAGCAATCCTCCGTCCGAACTTCCTGGTTGCGGGGGGGGGGGGCTTCTGCCGTCAATCCACCTGTTGGGCCGAGAGGAGGGGCGTCTATGGACGCACACAGCCACTTGTATGCACAGTCGGGAGCCAGCATGCACGGGTTCCTCCACAGCCGCTGCTTAGCTAATGGCGGCACACGTGTGGAGGGAGAGCGTTGCTGGGACCCACTAGAAAACGAGGAACGGGACATTTTTAATTTAAAACAACAAAGTCAAAGCTGATACAGACAATGATGTGCAGCCAATGCTGGAGCGAGTGCACATAGACATGAAGGAGGCTGGAGGATATGAGCAGCACTGAGATAGCGAAAATGATAAAATAATAAAGAGTGAAAACAGCCTCCTAAAAAAGTGTCATTTCTCTATGGTACGGCATAATTCAACAAACCAAATGTCGTCCATTACGTGTTTTGATATACTATTTAGATTTGGATTTTCAGATTCACTTGAACAGATCGCTAGCTGTGTATATTGTCTGAGGACGACGTATCAGTCTGTTGAGTTAATACTGTTGAATTCTTTATTTTCCTCCACAGTTGGCCGTATTGTGTTTCAGCTCTTCTCTGATGTCTGTCCTAAAACTTGCATGAACTTCCTGAGCCTGTGTACAGGTAGGTGAAGGCGGGCAGCTCTCTATAGAGGCGCCCCAACAATCTGTGGAAAGTGTTCTTCTCTTTCTTTTTTCAGATGATAGAGTTAGAAACCAACATGCGTATGTATATAAACCTATCAAATAACCGTAGAACGAGCATACCTTGTTATGTCTGCTGGATGAATATGCCTGCTGCCACTAATGGCCGCTCTGCCTCTTCTTGTGCCCGCAGGTGAAAAGGGAATCGGAAAAGTGACAGGGAAAAAGTTATGGTATAAGGGCTCCACTTTCCATCGAGTGGTGAAACACTTTATGATACAGGGTGGCGACTTCAGCGAAGGTAAGGAGAAGCGTAAGAGACGTAAAGCCTTTGTTGAAGAGCCCATTTCATTAGTGTTTTCAGCATTATAAATATATGCGCTTTAAAATGGGCGTCCCCTCTAACCCTCATAGCTTCAGGTACAGTGCAGCAATTCATCTTCAAAATTGACAGCAGAAACACTGAAGTAAATCTCTTAGCAGCTCATCCCTCCCAGCAGTGACTCAGCAGCTCAGCTCCCCCGGCTCCCAGCAGTGACTCAGCAGCTCGGCTCCCCCAGGTCCCAGCAGTGACTCAGCAGCTCGGCTCCCCCAGGTCCCAGCAGTGACTCAGCAGCTCGGCTCCCCCAGGTCCCAGCAGTGACTCAGCAGCTCGGCTCCCCCAGGTCCCAGCAGTGACTCAGCAGCTCGGCTCCCCCAGGTCCCAGCAGTGACTCAGCAGCTCGGCTCCCCCAGGTCCCAGCAGTGACTCAGCAGCTCGGCTCCCCCAGGTCCCAGCAGTGACTCAGCAGCTCGGCTCCCCCAGGTCCCAGCAGTGACTCAGCAGCTCGGCTCCCCCAGGTCCCAGCAGTGACTCAGCAGCTCGGCTCCCCCAGGTCCCAGCAGTGACTCAGCAGCTCGGCTCCCCCAGGTCCCAGCAGTGACTCAGCAGCTCGGCTCCCCCAGGTCCCAGCAGTGACTCAGCAGCTCGGCTCCCCCAGGTCCCAGCAGTGACTCAGCAGCTCGGCTCCCCCAGGTCCCAGCAGTGACTCAGCAGCTCGGCTCCCCCAGGTCCCAGCAGTGACTCAGCAGCTCGGCTCCCCCAGGTCCCAGCAGTGACTCAGCAGCTCGGCTCCCCCAGGTCCCAGCAGTGACTCAGCAGCTCGGCTCCCCCAGGTCCCAGCAGTGACTCAGCAGCTCGGCTCCCCCAGGTCCCAGCAGTGACTCAGCAGCTCGGCTCCCCCAGGTCCCAGCAGTGACTCAGCAGCTCGGCTCCCCCAGGTCCCAGCAGTGACTCAGCAGCTCGGCTCCCCCAGGTCCCAGCAGTGACTCAGCAGCTCGGCTCCCCCAGGTCCCAGCAGTGACTCAGCAGCTCGGCTCCCCCAGGTCCCAGCAGTGACTCAGCAGCTCGGCTCCCCCAGGTCCCAGCAGTGACTCAGCAGCTCGGCTCCCCCAGGTCCCAGCAGTGACTCAGCAGCTCGGCTCCCCCAGGTCCCAGCAGTGACTCAGCAGCTCGGCTCCCCCAGGTCCCAGCAGTGACTCAGCAGCTCGGCTCCCCCAGGTCCCAGCAGTGACTCAGCAGCTCGGCTCCCCCAGGTCCCAGCAGTGACTCAGCAGCTCGGCTCCCCCAGGTCCCAGCAGTGACTCAGCAGCTCGGCTCCCCCAGGTCCCAGCAGTGACTCAGCAGCTCGGCTCCCCCAGGTCCCAGCAGTGACTCAGCAGCTCGGCTCCCCCAGGTCCCAGCAGTGACTCAGCAGCTCGGCTCCCCCAGGTCCCAGCAGTGACTCAGCAGCTCGGCTCCCCCAGGTCCCAGCAGTGACTCAGCAGCTCGGCTCCCCCAGGTCCCAGCAGTGACTCAGCAGCTCGGCTCCCCCAGGTCCCAGCAGTGACTCAGCAGCTCGGCTCCCCCGGCTCCCAGCACTGACTCAGCAGCTCAGCTCCCCCGGCTCCCAGCACTGACTCAGCAGCTCGGCTCCCCCTGCTCCCAGCAGTGACTTAGCTCAGCTCCCTTATTCCCCTTTCCCAGCAGTGACTCAGCAGCTCCCCCTCACAATAGTGACTTCGGTGCTTGGTAGGTATGTTAAATGTTCAGTGTACACCGATCAGCCATAACATTATGAATGACATTGATTATCTTGTTACAATGGCACCTGGAAGTGGATAGGATATATTAGGCATTGTGGGATGTTCCCGGTCTGCAGTGGTCAGGACCTACAAAAAGTGGTTCAAGGAAGGAAAAACGGTGAACCGGCAACAGGGTGATGCGCGGCCAAAGCTAATTGATGGACATAGGGAGCGAAGGCTGAGTACTCGCCCAAATACTCGGTATCGGCAACGATACTGATACTAGTATTGGCGCATCCCTAATGTAAACCATGTCTTGTATGAAGTAGCGCGTGGATCCCAACGAGTCAGTGTAAACCACACTGGTTAGGATGAGAAGGGGTTAAGGAATTAAAAAGCCTTCCAATTGAAATGAAATATCCTGACATTCTGCAATGTGGGATGAATATCATATTCAGCTTGAATTCTGCTGTTTCGTATTAGGTAACGGGAAAGGCGGAGAGTCGATCTATGGCGGTTTTTTTAAAGGTAAGCCCTCCGTTTGTGTTCTCGTATCTTGTTCCCTTTTATGCGTTCAGAAAAGTCTAGTAAGTGTGTAAACCCAACCAGCGTTAGACGAGTTTCTTGCATGACTCTAATGTTGCATGAGAGCCAAGTGCATGTACTCGGCCTATAAGTTATTTTCTTTGTTTTTTGTTGTATTTTTTTGTTGTTGTTGTGTCCTAGCCGCCTAGTTTTAGAGAAGGGACCTCTAACTGTTCTGGTTTATCAGTGTCAATTTTCAGCATGGAGGCTAGGCAACTTTTTCATGAAAACTCCTCTATCTTCCTGCCTAAAACTGTCAACATATTCTTTTGTTTATAGAGATTGTGGTCTTTTGCAATATGAGAAGGTAAGAAACATAAGCTCAGTAACACAATTCACTTTTTATTTTTTTTTAATCTCCCCCCTCCTCCCCCTGCACCCTCCCCAGTTTAAGGGATTCTGTCCTTCATCATGTTGGATTGTCTGTAAAGGTTTACAGTTTTGGATGGAAATAAATAGAAAAATAAATTCTGATGCGTTATCGGCCATTTTCTCCATCTTCTCTGTAATTGTCAACAATGTTTTGGTTTTGTTACTCTGAAAAACTAGTCAGTGTAGATAGGAAATTGTTGCCATTTCAGCTGCAGACAGTGAGGATGATGGAATTACTGCTAGTCTGAGTGGCTCAGTTGCCCCCCCGGTTGTAGTGATGGCCACAGATGGGTTGCTTTCTGTACGATACTGCAAAAGGTCTGTTGTTCTATCTTGTGCAAA
>NW_017306619.1:1337562-1337809 GCF_000935625.1 Nanorana parkeri | reverse complement strand
GGCCGAGGCATTGCCAGCCCTGCACCTGCCTGTCGGAAATGGGCTGGCAATGCCCCTGCCACAGCTGATTGGGCCTGGAGGGTCTGTGTTACTGACAGTTCTGCATGGGCTTGGGCGAACTTGATTTGTACCAATCCTCCACACATCGCTAGTCCTGACATGGGACCATGGGTAGAGAGCTAAGACTCATCAGTGTGCTGCAGGCCTCTTGATTACCCATTCAGCAATGAAGAAAGGGGGATGTTTT
>NW_017306619.1:1304531-1337541 GCF_000935625.1 Nanorana parkeri | reverse complement strand
AACAGTTTTTGCCGTCTTCCTGAGCACCACTTCTCCAAGCTTCCAGTTGGACACCGGACAAGCATAATGTAATTTCTAGCCATATAATCACATTCCTCCAGACTACATGACCCACCATTCATAGCACCAGTGCACATACATGCCTAGTCATTCATAAAAAGTGGCCAATGTGAGGGCGCCAACAAGCAGAGACCGCCTTAGAGGAAACGCATGCAAGACACGCCTCTGCTCATTGAAGGCAAGTGATCTACAGCGGCTCCCAAGGCTGCCCTTGAAGGAAGGATAGAGGCATGTCTTCTGTGTGTAATCAGCTCAGGCTGCACACAGAGCATTTTCCTTTCCCAGGGAGCATGCATGAAAGGGGGGCTATGGGGGGGGGGGGAGCGTTTTTAGGATCCTGCAAGCCACGGAGCAACCCTTGAACCAGAAGCAATAAGGGGACCAGTTGTAAAGGAACGGCAATGTTTCAAATGCAAAGAAGTGGCGTATGTTAGCGTTACCCTGAGAATTAGGGTTTATTATGTCTTTAAGGCCTGGTATCTGCCTGTGCTGTCTAGGTAGTGGTGCCAGGAACCCAAAACTAGCTGAACAGAATTTCAAATCTATGGCAGGTAAAGCGGCTCACATATGTATTTCAGCTTTGTATTTAGCTGCTTGCCTGAAGTGTATCGTTAGTATAGCAGCAGCTTTCATCATTGTGCTCGAAAGGTAAAATGTGAAGGCTGCAGCACATATTCTGAGTTAATAAAAGCTCAACTGAAGATCCCAGATTTATGCAGTCAGACTTTGTACTAAGAACCTTCTCTTTGCTTTTACAGCAGCTGTGAACGTGCAATCCGGTAGGCACAGGACTTAGACACAATGCACTCAGTAATGTAATAGACGTGGTAAGACACGCCCCCTTCACTGCAGGATCGACACGGGTACTGAGGGGTGTGGCTGCTACTCAGCTCTGCCAGCACAGGAGGGGGAGATCAGGAAGCAGCATTTTTACTAAACAATTAAGTTATTAAAGCAACAAATACAATGCAGGGCTAAAGGACTAGAAAGGGATACAGAGATGTCTTTACTTGGGCTGCAATCTTTCATGATGAAAAGCCAGCTACTTGAATAATTGGCTTTGTGAATAGGTTCATGTACAAAAGACGTGTTCTCGCATATTGGAAGGTTATTTGTCAATAGATTCTGTAAATTTGGGAGGTTTATGGCACATTTGCAAACTTCTTTTTTTAAATCCATTGAAGCAGAATGTCAATAACCTCTGTTGTATCGGCAGAAAAGTCGCTGCGTCTGTGGCCATCAAAATACAATCTGTACTACCAACAAAGGGTTAAAAGAACTGATATGAGTCTGTAGCTGTGCATGTTGTTAGGTAACTGACCCGGGGTAACTAAGTCTGCGTGTGCTAGCGAGGGGTAGTCCGACTTCTTTGCTTCTACACTGCTGTGGCCATATTGGCAAGGTCTGTACCCACTGAAGGCTTTCTTTTTTGTTTTCTCTAAACAGTGTACTGAAATAGGTAAGTGCACACACCTGGATGCTCCTTTAGCCTTTCTTTCCATTCTAGTTTGCCGTATAATGTCATTTCTCGAACATTTCTATTCCTGGGAAATCTGACACACCGCTGTATTGTTCTGCCAAGAAATGTATTCCGCTTTTGTTTTCCAAAGACAGTCTATGAAGGATGGTGTTGGTCTCCACATTTTTTCCACACGTAGGCCTTGGAGTACCCAACGTTGGAGGAATAGATTCTGTTGGCTTGTACTGGCCCTCTGGCAACGTGGCCTTTTTCCTTTTTGAAGAGTCATTCCAGCCGAAAACTGATTTCCCCAAATCATCTTCCAGAACAGCGACCAGAGAGATGATTGGTTCCTCCTTTACACATACTGAACATTGAAGAACCCCTTCCACCTACCACCTCCCTCGGTTTAGATTGTGCTCCTTACCGTCCAGGAGCAGCTTATCATTTGTTGTTTTGTCATCTTGACCGGATGGCCGTTGGGTCAGAAGTCTCCCTCTTGATGCAGATCTGCTTGGCTTGGCGTTTATACCCATTTCACCCTTTTTCCAGGATCTTGACCACTTTTTTTGTGGCGTGCTTTGACTCCTGAAGCCCAAGTGGCCTGCGGTGTGTTCCTGGCCCCTAAAGGGGGCCAGAACCTACCAGGAACCCATGGATAACCCTACCCACCATACTCTTCTTGTATCTGAAATCATGCTTTTCTATGGACTGACTTTTTTAAACTTGCTATGTCTGTTGCCTTGAGATATAGCTGCGCTTGCTGAATAGGATTCCACCTGGAGAGCAGCCTTGTGCGATATCTCCGGGTTACAGAGAGAAACTCCTTCTGTGATAACAGGTGACATAGTCAATGTTGCAGGAGAGCTTGTACAAGCCATACACCTAAATCATAGACGAGCCTCTGTGTTGGATCTAGAACACAGCACGGAGGAGGAGATCTGTTGCTGATTTTGGGATTCACATTGTGCTACTTAAAGTATATATAAAGCTAGGGGGTCGATAGAGGAAAGCTGGCCATATTCAGATCAAATATCAGCTATTTCCTACTGAATCGGACAAAATTTGATTTGTGGATGGCCTTGACTTTGTCAAAGGAGCCGGGTGGAAAATTGTGAACCAAACAGTGACTAGCTGCAGTCTTGGATATTCTGACAACCACGGGTGTGAGCTGTCAGAATACAGAATATGGCAGAGAGAGTCCTCTATCTATCCTCTAGCTTGGACGGGGGAATCAATCATCTTTTTGTCCCATTCAGTGATTAATCTTTATTTCCTGTCCATTAGGCCAACAGGGATCTAGAGGAGGGAAAATCCCCTCTGAGGACCCACTCAAACTTAAAGGAGAACTATGAGGCGAGTGATTTTCCCTCAACCTCATAGTTCGAGCCGACGTGTGACAATGAAACGGTCACACGCCGGCTCTACAGATCGGGAAGTGAGTGAACACATACCGTCGCTCGCTCTCTTTCCGATCATCTCCCTGACAGTCACGGCTCTCTGCAGGGATTCCCCCCTCTCCGATCCTCCAGCGCTGAGTGGAGGAACGGACGGCAGAGGGGGCGGGCACAGCTGGCTCTGCCTCCAGATAGGCAGAGCCAGCTGTCACTCACACAGCTGGGTGGATCTCAACAGTATTGCGGTGCTCTCAGTATATAGTGAGCAATAGCCAGCTATATACTAAGCTTTGGGTCACGGTAGGATGTTAGTATATGTCCTCCCGTCACCCTTAAGAGAACTATGGGGAAAAAAAAGGTTACCCCATAGTTCTCTTTTAAGCTGTCCTATGCTGCGTGTTATGCACCTTGCAGTAATGCAGCCATTACTGAGTTCTTCCTGGACTACAGCACACCTCCCTCTCTCCTCGTCTCCATAAAGGTGTTCTCGTGCATCAGTTTTTCTTCTTTTTTTTTTCTTTTGCTGGTAAAGGAAAGTCTGAGAGCACCAGACCGAGGAACTAAGAGTCCAAATATTTGTAACACTGGTGTTAAAGTGACACTAAACTCAGGAGTGTAATCCTAAAAAATACATTCAAGTATCTTAATTTTTAACAACATACGGGGGAATTTATCAAAACTGGTGCAGAAAGAAACTTGAGCAGTCGCCCATGGCAACCAATCAACATCTCTCTTCAGTTTGTTCACTTAAGATTTGGAAATGAAAAAGAGAAGCTGATTGGTCGCCGTGCACAGCTGCTCCAGTTTTGATAAATTTCACTCAATGTATCTTATGTGTGTATCACTCGGCTGTAGATCCTTCAATCATCTCTGAATTGGTGCTGACGCTGTCCTTACTCCTGGAGGGGGGCTACTTTTGTTCCCCATGGTCCCTGTGTGTGTTGTAAAGTAGTCACCGCTCCAAGCTCGCTCCCGGGATGGACTACAATCTCAAAACAAATGAGTAAACTTAGCATGAGATTGTAGTCCATCCTGGGAGTGAGCTTGGAGCGGTGACTACTTTACAACACACACAGGGAACATGGGGAACAAAAGTAGCCCCCCTCCAGAAAGGACAGTGTCAGCACCAATTCAGAGATGATCATGATAAAAACAAATCACAATCATTTATTCCATCTGCATACAAATAAAATATGACCAAATATGATAATCTGAGTAACATATAAAAACCACTAAATTGTAGAATACAAACTGATAAAATCCACCATATAGTGACTGTATACCATCTAACATATAGAAAACAGATCACTTTAGGAAAAGACAACTGAAATAAAATAATAAACTCAATCAAATTTTTTTTTTTAAATAATAAAATAAAAAATATCATTAAAACATTCATAAAAATTATTTAAAATAATGTATATCTCTCCCATGTAAAAAAAACAAAACGTATAACTGATATAAAATGTATAACAATCTATGGCAAAACCCTCTTTGTTATGCTGGGCACACACCTTACAACCATCGCAAGGCTTTTGTCTAGCGATGGTTGTAAGGTACTTAAAAAAAAACGTACGATCTGCCTATCTTGCATAGGCAGATCGTACTTGCGATGATCGCAAGCCATGCCCCCTGAGGGGCGGGCTTCCGATGACCACAATGCCGAACAGCCAGTGTGCGCTTGCGCACACCGGCCCGTCCGGCTTTTATCTTACGAACATGCTACACACCTGCCGAACATCGTACAATGCTCGGCGGGTTTTCGAACATGTTTGTAAGTTTAAAGTCGTGCGACCTTACAGCAGTAGAGGTCGCACGGCTTCCACACACCTTACGATAATCATACGATTGCGGGATTTCCTGCGATTATCGTACGATTATCGCAAGGTGTGTGTGGACCTTTATCCGTGATTTCTGTATAAGTGAATAGAGTTACTAAATGCATCTCTATGAAAACGTATTTGTTACAGTAATCATTGTTCTGCGGGCTTCGGAATAACTGGAAGCGAATGTTGCCCATGTACTGTATATAAGTTAGACTGGTAAAATTAGAAGACAAAAGTAACTGTTCTGAATTGTATCAGTTTTTTTTCTTTTTATCTTTTGGACTCTTAGGCC
Organism: Nanorana parkeri; assembly: GCF_000935625.1. Classification (NCBI taxonomy): domain Eukaryota; kingdom Metazoa; phylum Chordata; class Amphibia; order Anura; family Dicroglossidae; genus Nanorana; species Nanorana parkeri. The sequence goes on along the minus strand of NW_017306619.1, from coordinate 1,332,507 downwards.
CCTTTCACACGGGTGGTCCGATCGGGTCCACCTGTCAGTTTTTCATGCGGACCCGATTGGATGCCCAATGCTAGTCTACGGGCAGCCGTATGTAAACAGACAGGCATCCATTTACACCGGGTTACCCCCCGCAACCCCCCGACACCGGTAATCTGATTTAAAGGGACACATGTCGGATCGCATCCGATTCCCCATAGACCGACATGCGGTCCGGTAACTTGGACTAGCACGGATGTCACAGCAGTAACATCTGTTCCATACTGCTCTGATCAGGAGAGGATCCGTGCACGCATCCCCCTCCTGATCATCCCTTATGAAAGGGGCCTTAGTTCCTTGGTCTGGTACTATCTCCGACTTCCCTGGGGTGAGAGCAGCCTCACCCCAGCCATTGAATGTGACTGACCTCTACTGAGAGATCACCGCTTCCTCACAGAGGGCAAGGGTCCTCCACTGTAGCATGCTGGCAGGGGCAAGACTTTTCTACTCAAAAATGAACTGTAGGCCTTCAAACATAATGCATCTAGAACAGGGGTAAGCCAACTCTGGTCCTCCAGCTCAGGTGAAACTACAAATCCCAATATGCATCTGTCTCTGGGAGTCACACCTGTGGCTGTCAGTCTTGCAATCCTTATTGGGATTTGTAGTTGCTGCACATCTGAAGTGCCGAGGTCGCCTACCCCTGACCTAGACTGTATTTAGATGATTTGAACTGAAGTCAGTTGGGTTTTATAGTCTGTTGCAATCATTTGTACTCCACGCACAATCCGATAAGCGACCATGTCTAATGGCGTCCTTCTGATGTCTTTGGGTACCTTCACAAGTCTGTCACAAAACAAGACACCCGGCGCAGTTACAATGTGCAAGCTTTTCAGAATTTTGAGGATCGGTCTCTGGGACGCTATAACAGCACATAGGGTCTGCTGTACGACAGCACCTCTTCTTCTAGAACATATTATCCATGTAACGTTCCTCTGTCTACACGTCTGCTTTGTTTTTCGGTGTTTGGCTAACCTCTTGCGCGGCAGGGAGGAGAATGTCGGTTTTATAGAGGGAAATAACTACTACCGATCACCGATGTCAGTACAGCGTGTTCAGTCAATGCTTTCCTCACTGTCCGCTCTCCTCTACACACACACACACCATAGCTGGTCTTTGAAGCTTCTTTGTGTATTCATTACTCTGATTCTCTGTTCGTTAGCAAACTACTAACCGTTTTATTTTTCTGTTTCTTGTTTTTCTTTCTCTCTTTTCTTCTTCTTACAGATGAAAATTTTATTCTCAAGCATGACCGCGCATTCCTCTTGTCCATGGCAAACCGTGGAAAGCACACAAACGGCTCCCAGTTTTTCATGTAAGTTTGTGATCCATCTGTGCGTCCTTCATTTTGACAAACGGAATCCCAAAATACTGGACTGGGATGTCATTATTAAACGGAGGCTGGCTTAGACTTGGGTCGATAGATCCTCTCTGATCCTTCGAGGTCCCAGAACAGTGACATGTCAACACCTAGAGGTCCCAAAATGTCAGGGGTGTCACTGGCCCAAGACATGGAGTGGAACCCACTGGCAGGAAACCGACCGTATGAGATCCGCAACTAGGTACAAAGGGGGCAATTCCAAAGAGCGTAGTCAAGGTTCAGTCCGGGTCGAGGCAGGTGGCTAGGATCAAGAGTGGGAGGACAGGCCAAGGGGTCAATAACCAGGAGTTCAGATGAAGGGTCAGGAAGCTGCAGCAGTATCAGATTCAAGAGGCTAGGTAATTGCACCATAAGGCAGAATAACTCAGCAACAAGCCAAGGCTCTGCCTGGAATATATACCCAGTGGGAACTGGGACCGCCCCCGTTCGCTCATACAACCAGGAGCCAATGGCAGGAGGTAAAAACGGACAGTGTATGTCAGGAACCTCCTCCAGCTAGACCAATACCCGACAACATTGATGCCGCGGGTGGATTGCGCGCGCCTCCATGCATGCGGGCGCAGCCTGTCTGCCGCACACATCACGCATGCGCACCCGCAACCCTGTCAGCAGGAGTCCTGCCAAGCCGAGGGAGACCCTGTGCACTACACTGTACCTGGCAGCCCCTGGGTGAGGTAGTACCCTTGGTTCCCGGACACAAAATAAGGACACAGTGACATTTGAAGGCCCAAGAACAATGAAACTTTGACGTCTATGTTCATGGTCATTGACTGACTGACACTTGAGAGGCCCAGAACAGATTTACAACATTAGAATGATAGAATAATTGCATACTTCCACTTGCAGGTTCCAAAAATGCTGACACGAGTTATCAGAACAATGATGGACGTTGGGGGTCTCATAGCAATGATAGGCAGATGCTTAGGAATCCCAGAATAATGACACGTGAACTCCCGAGCCCTTTAGAACAATGACACTGGCTCGTGGAGTTCTAGAAAAATGACACAGACTCCTGGGGCCCCAGAACAATGACACTGGCTCGTGGAGTTCTAGAAAAATGACACAGACTCCTGGGGCCCCAGAACAATGACACTGGCTCGTGGAGTTCTAGAGAAATGACACAGACTCCTGGGGCCCCAGAACAATAACATTGACTGGGCCCTGATGCAAGCAGTGGGTCAGATCTTAGGAGGAGTTGTGTAACATCTAACAATGCCTTGATGGGTGGATGTAATTCTTGAGGAGTGGGCGTTCATAGACTGCATTTTAATGCTGACCACCCTAGGTAACGCCCACATCTATCAATATTATACATTTGTAAGGCTGGCCATACACACTGAGATTTTCACTCAGTGTGTCCCCCTGTCGGCACCCTTCCTTCCAGCATCCTTCATTTAGAAAATCAAAGGAGCCGGATGGAAAATCTTCAAGTTTACAGTGACGGCAGCCAATCAGCTGCTGTCACTGTCTGAGTATTCTGACAGCAGCACACCCACCATTGTCATATAAAGCTCACAGCAGGAGGTTCGTCAATCCCCGCTGTTTGCTGTGAATGGAGAAATCTGTTACCCTTTTTTTTTTTTCTTTCAGCAATGCTGTGTGCTCAACTTAACTCTGCCTTGTACCTCATGCCTTGTGTAATTTATGATCTTTCTTCTTCTCATTCTATTACAAAATTAAGAACAACAAAACCGGCAGCGCATCTCGATGGGTACGTTCATCTTATTTTCTTTACTCTCTATGAATTTTTAACTTGCATTATTTTGAAGGGACTCTACTCATACAGAAGCAGACTACAAAAGGCAATTACTCTTCCCTCCCCAACAGGCGGCAACTCCAATCTTTACTCTCTTGTGAAACTCCATTCACACATGAGCGATTTTCCGTGCGTATTCGGCCATTTTAATGCGTGCGGAACCGCGCTAAACATAACCAATGCATCGCCATGTGCATTGTGCAGCCGCACTGTACGAAAACCGCTCCTCCTGCAAGATAGTGCAAGTGAGATTTTACGGGCAGATTCCGCATGTTCGGCTATAGTAATAGCCGCAAACGTGCTGAATCCGCGCGTATGCTAACATTCACGCAGGAAAACGCTACCGCTATGTGTGAATGGAGCCTTAGCTTAAAGGAGAACTATGAGGGGGGTGCTTTTCACTCACCTCATAGTTCTAGCCGACCTGTGACAATGAGACTGTCACAGGTCGGCTCAGTAGATCGGGAGGTGAGCGAACACATACCGGCGTTTGCTCACTTCTCGATCCTGTCACGGCTCTCTGCCGTGTCAGGGGAGGGGCTGGATTCCCCCCCTCCCCGCTCCGATTCTCCAGCGCTGACTGGCGGAACGGACGGGGGAGGGGGCGGGTAAAGCTGGCTCTGCCTCTAGATAGGCAGAGCCAGCTGTCAACTCACGCAGCTGGGTGGATCCAGACATAATTGTCGGGATCCACTTCGGTTGCGGCGTCTCTGTATACCGCGAGCTGCAGCTCGCGGTATACTGAGCTTTGGGTCACGGGAGAACGCTAGTTTACGTTCTCCCGCGACACTCAGGAGAACTATGGGGAAAAGCCCTGACCCCATAGTTCTCCTTTAAGTCAAACTCCAATAATACTTATTGATCAGTTACAGCAATTTTAAAGAAGAATTCCAGGAATTATTTTTTGTTATTATTAACCCTTGCAGTGAGGCTACCCACGTACTGCAAGGGTTAAGTGCTTGTTTGTGTCTAGGTGCTAGAAAAAACCCAGATATACTCAGCCGAAGCTCCGAGCTGTCCAGCTGGGACAGTGCTCCCCGTCTCCTATTCTGCAGCACATTGGAATGTTCCTTTGCGTCCTCACGTCTATACACAGTGTGTACAGGTGATGGGTTACTGGACCTTAGACCATTGCAGAGGACGGGGAGAGACATTCCAGGGACTGGTCTAAGAACAAGCTGGCTCAGAGCTTTGGGTGAGTATTTGTTTTTTTTAAACTAGACACAAGTGAGCAGCTAAAAGAGAAATATAGGGTAACCTTTTTATCCCATAGTTCTCTTAAGGGTCACGGGAGGACATATACTGACCTCCTCCCGTGACCCAAAACTCAGTATATAGTGAGCTACATACTGAGAGCGCCGCAGTCGGGACGGCAGTACTATCGAGATCCATCCAGCTAGCTGATTGACAGCTGACTCTGCCTATCTAGAGGCAGCGCCAGCTGTGCCCGCCCCGTCCATTCCTCCACTCAGCACTGGAGGATCGGAGTGGGGGAATCCCTGCGGGGAGCAGTGACTGACAGTAACAGCTCTCTGCAAGGAGATGATCGGAAAGTGAGCGAGCGGCAGTATGTTTTTTGCTCACTTCCCGATCTATAGAGCTGACGTGTGACAGTTTCAATGTCACACGTCGGCTCTTAACTATGAGGTTGAGTGAAAATGACTCACCTCGTACTTCTCCTTTAACCCTTGCAGTGCGGGGGCAACCCCACTGCAAAGGTTAATGAAAAAAAAAAATTCCTGGAGTTCTTTAATAATTAGCACCATTGCCAGCACCCCCGGCAGTGTTATATGATTCGTCCAAACCTCCTGTAACTCATTTTCGCTGACCGCTTGGTTAGCATGTAAATGTGGAGAAATTATAGACCTGAAATGTATAGAGAAATTCATGTTCTGGATATTATGATTACAAGTATTAACCCCGTACAGTTACCACAATGCAATAGTTTTCACTGTCGCAATCATTGTCTAAACATGTACAACCATCACCAGTTAACAGCATGTTGTATTTGTCCTGCGTTTTGCAGTGTCCATGTGGTGTTCGGACTTGTCATTTCTGGTTTTGAGGTTATCGAACAGATAGAGAACCAGAAGAGCGACGCAGCCAGCCGGCCGTATGCTGACGTGCGAGTTGTGGACTGCGGCTTGGTAGGATCTAAAGCCACCAAAGATGGTGAGCGCTTTCTGGATAAGCTGTAAAATCCATTATAGATTGTATAAGTACTCTATAGAAATGGGGGGGGGGGATTTATCAAAGCTGGAGCAAACAGAATCTGGAGCAGTTGCCCATGGCAACCAATCAGCATCTCTCTACAGTTTGCCTAGGTAAGATTTGAAAATGCGACACAGAAGCTGATTGGCTGCAGTGCAAATCTGCTCTACATTTTGTCTGCTCCAGTTTTGATAAATTCCCCCCAAGGTTGTTTTTCCAGGGGCTGTAGTTGTATGGGAGGTTGTTGTCTTATGGGAGCTCCTTCTGAGGTCTTGTAGACAAGGGCACCTGAGTGCTGTCCATACACACAGACATTTTCAGGTGATGTCAGCCAGTGTTCAGAAAATTTGTATACAGACATGACAACAGTGTTATAAAGCAAGGAAAGTGGTGCGCTCCGTTTCTTCAAGTATATTTGTGATTGAAAGCCGGTTGAAATTGTAAGAAAGTTGACTTTAAAGGAGAACTATGGGGTCAGGGCTTTTCCCCATAGTTCTCAGGGTAATGGGAGGACACAAACTAGCGTCCTCCCGTCACCCTAGGCTCAGTATACCGCGAGATGTAGCTCCCTATATACTGAGACGCCGCAGCTGAAGCGGATCCCGACAATTGTGCCGGGATCCGCCCAGCTGCGTGAGTGACAGCTGGCTCTGCCTATCTAGAGGCAGAGCCAGCTGTACCCGCCCCCTCCCCCGTCCGTTCCGCCAGTCAGCGCTGGCGGATCGGAGCCGTGACAGGATCGCAAGGTGAGGGGACCCGGGATGTGTTCGCTCACCTCCCGATCTACTGAGCCGACCTGTGACAGTCTCATTGTCGCAGGTCGGCTAGAACTATGAGGTGAGTGAAAAGCACCCACCTCATACTTCTTTAAGGGCTCGTTCACACCAGATACAATGGCATCTATTTTTTAATGGTCAATGGATGCCGATGCAAGGACATCTGGAAATGAATGGGAGCAGTTCACTCCAGTGCATTGCTTTGCTGTTCACTGCCCTGCTCTGAAATAAAAAGTAGAGCAGTCAGCACGTATCTAACACATGTCACTGTAATGGGCATCAACACTAGACAGAACCAATCCCTTATATAGCTTTGTGTAAAAATTTAAAAAACAGTAGGTTCCAAGTACCATTCGCACTCCTACGGTCTTACAGCATAAAAGTATCTGTGGTGCTCAAGGTGACCGCACGGATGGCGTCGTGCAAACACAAGCAGCAAATACAAGGATTTCACCGGCACACACTTGGAAATTCAAATATCATAGCACCATATGACATGATGTGACATTTTCACTAAATAAATATATCAATGCAATATTGATATTTGTCCAAGTGTGTGCCGTTGAAATCCTTGTATTTACTGCACTTGCATTGAGTCATGTCCAATGTACACATTTCGGTGTGAATGCACCCTTAAATTGTATGACATTGCAGTGAGCGCACCTTTCCCCATGCTTTGTCCCTTTAAACCAGGGGTAGCCAAACTCTGGCCCTCCAGCTGTGGTGGAACTACAAATCCTATGAGGCATTGCAAGATTCTCACAGCCACAGACATGACTCCCGGAGAGATGCATCATGGGATTTGTAGTTTCACCACAGCTGGAGGGCCGGAGTTTGGCTACCCCTGCTTTAAACCCTTCCTGTCAGCTGGATGCATATATCTGGCAGCACCAAAGTGGGCTTTGTTCTGTGCTGCCACATCTTTGCGTATGGCCGGTGGAGGTCAATCGCGTGACCCCCGGCACTGTCCCCACACTGTTACCAACAGCTCCTGGTCACACCGTGACAATCAGGGGCCAGTGAGATGGTCTCCCGATCATGTGATCACTGTGACAGTTCTCATGACCATCTCATGAAGAGTAGATATACATAGCAAGGCCTTATTAAACGCTTGCATCATCGACCAGCAGTTAAGCCAGAGTGCTCTACAGAAGGGTTACCTGTAGGGATGCACCGATACTAGTATCGGTGCCGATGCCGAGTATTTGGGCGAGTACTCATACTCGCCTAAATGCTCCGATGCCTAGCCCAATACGTCCGGTATCAGGAAGCCAGGCAGCGCGTCATTACATGCTGCCCACCTCCCTAATTGGCCGGGAAGCCGGCTGCATGCTTCCTCGTCACTTGTAACGAAAGAGCGTGGAGTCGGCTTCCCGACCAATCAGGAAGCCGGGCAGTGTGTAATGACGTGCTGCCCGGCTTCCTGATTGGTCGAGAAGCCAATCAGGAAGCTGGGCGCCTTGTAATGACGCAGTGTCTGGCTTTCTGTTTGGCCAGAAAGCTAGCTCCATGCTTTCTCGTCACATAGTGACGAAAAGCATGGGGTCGGCTTCCCTGCTAATCGGGAAGCCGAGTGGCTAGTCATTACACGCCGCCTGGCTTCCTGATTAGCCGAGAAGCCAGCTTCTAATATCGATTTTTGGTATCGGCGAATACAGAAAGAAAAAAATATCGGTACACGTAGTCGATCCCGAAATACCGGTATCGGTGCATCCCTAGTTACCTGAGACATAACCCAGCTAGTATCCAGCACTAGGTTTCTTCTCTCGCTGTGTCCCTCAATGGACTCAGAATAAGAATGTGCTCCGACACGACTTACAAGCTCATGTTTTCTCTTTTTAAAGTGCCAGAAAAAGTCAAGCAAGCCACCTTTGCATCTGGAGAATCAGATTCCAGTTCAAAGTCCTCTTCGTCATCATCATCCTCAGAGTCTTCCTCTTCTGATAGCGAAGAAGAAGCTGAGAAAAACAGGAGGAGGAAGCGCAAGCGGAAGGCCAAAGTAAAGCCCTCAAAGAAAAGACGCAAGGAGACTCGACAGGATGTCAAGGAGGACCGTGTCGCCACTCAGTGCAGGTACGATGGGCTCCGGACATTTCCTGATGGATCTTCTGCCTTCTCGGATCTGATCATTATCTTCCCTCATTCATTGTTGTCATAACACTTCCCCCATTTACATTGAAGACATCTCCTGGGGTTCACTGTGATGCTGGAACACTCTCTGCTGTTCTTCTTTATTAAACCTTGTTTTATCCCCCCCTTATCCCTTACTACACCCTTCTATATCCCTTATTAACCCTTGTTATATCCCTCCTTATCCCTTATTCACCGTTATATACGGTATCCACCTTATTACCCCCCTGTTTTATCCCTTATACACCCTTATATATTCACCCCCATCCCTTATTACCCCTTGTTTTATCCCGCCTTATCCCTTATACACCGCTATATATCCCCCATCCCTTATTACCCCTTGTTATATCCCTCCTTATCCCTTATACACCATTATATATCCACCCCCATCCCTTATTACCCCCTGTTCTATCCTGCCTTATCCCTTATACACCCTTATATATTCACACCCATCCCTTATTACCCCTTGTTATATCCATCCTTATACACCCTTATATATCCACCCCCATCTCTTATTACCCCCTATTTTATCCCTTATACACCCTTATATATTCACCCCCATCCCTTATTACCCCTTGTTATATCCCTCCTTATCCCTTATATCCACCCCCATCCCTTATTACCCCTCCTTATCCCTTACTTCACCCTTCTATATCCCCCATCCCTTATTACCCCTTGTTATATCCCGTATTATCCCCTGCTAGGTCTGCCCCACCTTATCCCTTATTACCCCCTGTTATAACCCCATTTTATTCTGTCCTCGCTAATTTACAGTTTGCAGTTGTGATTTACAGTACTTCCATTAGGATCCTTTAGTGGCATCTACCTTGTATGAATTCTCTTTTGTACAAGCTACATGATAGGCCTGCTCTTAGATACTTTATGACTGTAAACTTCTCATCAACATTTAAATGTATAATAAGCATGACGTTTACCCTCTACATCTTTTTTCCCTCATTAGATAGTAATTCTTCAAGGCAGAGGCCCCCATACCTCTTACTGTTATATTGTATTTATAATGTGCAGGGCCCTCATACCTCTTACTATAATATAGTAATCTGTAATAAGCAGGACCCTTATACCTCTTACTGTTTTGTTGTAATATGTAATGGGCATGGCCCTCATACTTCTTACTGTTACATTGTAATCTGTATTGTGCAGGACCCTCATACCTCCTGTTACATTAGAACCTCCATACATCCTACTACATTGTAACCTCTAGTAGGCAGGTCCCTCATATATCATGTTACATTGTAATCTATAATGGCCATGGTCAATGTCATCCCTCATTTTAGGAAGGCAGTCCTCCTATTTCTCTCAGTGGAAGTTGCGGTGTATGCATGTTGATTACAGAGTGCTACACATTAGGATGGAGCCAAGTAAAAGTGAACTTGTAGCCTCATGTGCCGCTTTCCATTTCTTCCAGCACTCTTCCAGAAAAGAGCAACACTGTGGAGGATAAAGAGACCGGAGTGAAGAGGGACAAGCCTGTCGTGCGCCCAGAAGAAATTCCACCTGTACCCGAAAATCGGTTTCTGCTGAGGAGAGATGCGCCCATTGCCAAAGCAGTGCCTGAACCGTAAGTAGCGCTCCTTTTAGTTCTAGGAACAGATCACTCTCTGTAAGCGAAATACCTTTGCACCAGTCCCGACAGCCCATTAGAAATTACTAATATAATGGGTTACCTTTGCTGACCTCCAGTCCAACGGGTGCCAGGCTCCCTGCTACATTACTGCTGGAAGGGACAGTTGAAGACATGGTAAACTGTGATGCCTCAGGCCTGTTTATGTATGTAATATATATATATATATATATACATACATACATACATACATACATACATACATACATACATACATGTGTGTGTTGGATATGCAAACTTTGAGCCCAATGATTTTCTATTGTTTTTCTCTTCTAGGAAGCCGTCTCCCGCACTACCTGACAACAACTCCGTCACTAAATCTGGAAGGAAAATCAAAGGCCGGGGCACCATAGTACGTGTCATGTGATTGCTGCATATGATTCCTATTCTGAAGGGAATATACTAGGCCAGATTACTGCTACTTACACAATAGCGCGCTATGCAACCTACTCACTGCTGAGAAAGTTCAAGCACAGTAAGTATTGGACAGTTAGGAACGCGGATGACCGATCTAAAAGTCTTGAACTTTCCATTGGAAGGACACTCCCCAAGTAGAAATGGAGTTTCCTGAACGAAAAACTGTTAGAATTCCATTCATTCTTTGACATACATGATCCCTTTTTATTGATTTTAATGGAAAACCCATCAGGGGGACAGGTGTGAATCCTTCTGTCGTTGGTCTCCTCTGGCTTTTCTTGCCTCATCTTCTGCAACTGCAGAGCCAGCAAAAGATTAAAACCAAAACAAGTGTGACAGATCATTTCCTCTGTAGATTAAAGGTCAAACTGGCTCCCCGACAATATTTATGCGTATCTCTAAACTGATGACCTGTGGGGGCTTTTAAAGCGTCGTCTATGGACTTTTTAGGGTACTGAATTTTGTCACCGTGTCACAGACGCACGCAATTTTTAACCTGAGCATGTTGGGTATCTATTTACTCGTATCTTCATCTTTTATATTTTACCCCCCAAAAAATGGGTATTTTATTGTGTTTTGGGGCACTAAATTTAACTTGTGTGCATTTTTCACTAAATTGTTGGGTTTGATAATAAGTTGCGCTAATACCGTGCAACGTAAAAATTCGAAACTGCCACCCTTTTATTCTACAGGGTCTTGGCTTTCAGAAAATAAATGTTTGGGGGTTTAAGTAATATTCAGGCCTAAAATGTGGATTATAACATAGGTGCAAACAATTTAAGAAAAGGCCTCAGTCATTAAAGGGTTAAGTGAAGTGAAACGGGTAATTTCATCCCCAAAACAGTCGCAGTGTAATAGTGTCATGCAGAATTTGATGATTAGGTATAAGGCTGCTTCTACATCATAAAACTGCTTATTTTATCTGTCTTCGCTCATGTCAAGAAAATGTATTTAAAGTCTTTAAAGGAGAACTATGAGGATGAGTGAAAATCACTCACCTCATAGTTCTAGCCGACGTGTGACAATGAGAATGTCACACGTCGGCTCAATAGATCGGGGAGTGAGCGAACACATACCGTCGCTCGCTCACTTCTCGATCATCTCCCTGCAGAGAGCCATGACTGTCACTCACAGCTCCCTGCGGGGATTCCCCACCTCCCCTGTCCAATCCTCCAGCGCTGAGTAGAGCAACGGATGGAGTAGGGGGTGGGTACAGCTGTCTCTAGATAGGCAGAGCCAGCTGTCAATCAGCCAGCTGAGTGGATCTCGACAGTAATGTCGGGATCCGTCCCGGCTGCGGCAGTCTCAGTATACCGCAAGCTGTAGCCCGCTATATACTGAGCTTTGGGTAACGGGAGGACGCTAGTTTGTGTCCTCCTGTGACCCTTAAGAGAACTATGGGGAAAAACACTGACCCCATAGTACTCCTTTTTAAAGCTCAACTTCACCTTTTCTTTAAAAATTAAACTATTTCCCTGCATATGAGCAAGTCAGAAAGAGCCTGGCTGGCAGACATCCAGCATCATCTATAACTTTTCTTTCCAGCCGGACTATCCCTGGTCCACCACCTCAGCATCACATGTGGGCATTACCTAGTGCGGTCTGCATGCAAATTCCGCCTGCCTAGAAATGCCCCATTCTCCAGACTGACATCTGCCCATCAAGGCATTTTGTTATTTGCATAAGTCTTTCTAAGCGCCAGACCACTGCTTGCATCAGGGCTGAGGGCTCTTGAGAGCTGTATTGAAGTAGAGTGCTGTGATGTTTTCAGGAAGCTACGTACACCACCCTGTCGGCTCCTTGTAACAGCATTGAGAAGCACGGAGACCCAGTGTTAATGCGGAAACATTCTGTTTACATTCGTTTGCACAGTGCGCCGCTACATGCGAGCTGTAGAAGAATTGGAAGCCAAGGAGCTGATCATTCCTGGGCCTAGCCCTAGATGGCAACTGGTCAGACACAGATATCAGTGAAACTTAATCCTCCTGTCCCATCGCACTCCTGACCGGACAAAAACCCAAATCCAACTGGGTGGGTACGGTGGTGACAACGGATGCCTCCGTGAAATGTAGATGGATGATATTAGTCACGCGCACTCCATGATATTAAAGTCAATGCTGTTTATGGACTGAGGTAACACACATCTCCTTAGCGACGTTTCGAGACCATGCAGCCCCGTCCTCAGGCAAACAGCTTAGGACGGGGCCGCATGGTCTCGAAACGTCGCTAAGGAGATGTGTGTTATCTCATGGAGTGCGAGTGACTACTTTAATCTATCTACAGATATCAGTGAGTCGCCCAGCTCGCAGACTGGTACTGTGAAAAGCAAAGAATTTATCATACAATCTGAATTTCCCATTCAGGGCTCCCTACATTTTTCAACCTCCTTATTACAGGAACATTATTATAGAAATTCTCATTTGCGTTTCTTTCATTCCTTGCCTCTAGCGATACCACACGCCCCCGAGGTCCAGATCTCGATCGGAGTCAGATGATGACGGCCAAAGCAGCGAGACCCCTCCGCACTGGAAGGAGGAAATGCAGAGGTTGAAGACGTATAAACCCTCTTCAGGAGAAAAATGGAGCAAGGGAGACAAGTAAGAGTCTTGGGTGCCGAAACATGATAGATTTTAAGAGAACCCGTCCGCCATTTAAACCCTCCAAATTGTCCTTTGTCCTCCATCGCTTGTCCTATATTAAATTGAATGATATCAATGTCCTTCAATTCCACACCTCCTGTGAGCAAAGGGTGTCATAGACCCAACACCCTGGCGCCTCATCATGTTGGCCTGGGCTCACAGTCCTGCTGCAGCGAATGGCATTCACACTTTACTACATGAAGGCTGTTCTGTGCAATAGTAAGGACCAGTTATGAAAGAGGGAGATAAGAGGTACAGTGACCAAAGAGAAGGCACCTGGAAAATCTGTTTACATAAAATAAAAATAAGTGCGGGAATGTAGGGGTAGACTGGAGTTGGGCTTTAAATAAGCCCCGCCTCTTGTATATGCAGCTGTGAGAAGGTTAAAGGAGAACTATGAGGTGAGTGAAAATCACTCCTCCTCAGAGCTAGAGCCGACCTGTGACAATGAAACTGTCACGCGTCGGCTCAATAGATCGGGTAGTGAGAGAACACATACCGTCGCTCGCTCACTTCTCGATCCTGTCCCTGCAGACTGCCGTGACTGTCACTCACGGCTCCCTGCAAGGATTCCCCCTGTCCGATCCTCTAGCGCTGACTGGGAAAGGGGCGGGTACAGCTGGCTCTGCCTCTAGATAGGTAGAGCCAGCTGTCAGTCACCCAGCTTGGTGGATCTCGACAGTAATGTCGGGATCCAACCTGACTCCGGCGGTCTCCGTATACTGAGCTTAGGGTGACGGGAGGACGCTAGTTTGTGTCCTCCCGTAACCCTTAGGAGAACTATGGGGAAAAACACTGACCCCATAGTTCTCCTTTTAAGTTGTGGGAGAATTTGGTGTTATAGTGATTTTCTGACATATTGGATTACAGCTGTGCCTCCTGCACCTCCACCTCATTGATAGCAATTCTTGAGTAGCCACAAAACAGCATAAAAACTCACTGGACCTGAGTAGACTGGTAACATTCCCTAAAAAAGAAAAAGTGAGATCTTCACTGGAAGAACCAAATTCAGCATTTACATGCCCCATCCTCCATCTTCACACCATTATATTTTCTAGAGGTGCACCCAAATGAAAATTTTAAAAACTAAACCAAAATTTAGAAAAATGTCAGACCAAAAAAAAAAATTCTAAATTAAAAAAAAAAAATTCAAATATTTTATTTGTATTAATTTTTTATAAACTTTAAAAAAAAAAAACAATTATTTTTTATTAAATATTTTAATTTTTTACTTTACTTTTAGGGGCTTCGGGGAAATATTGGGGGTCTAAACAGACTCCTGATATTTCCCTTTTTAAAATGGAAAAAGAGATTGAGAACACAGAGTCCTCAATCTCTTTTTCTGTATCTCCTGTTATCAATGAAGAGGAATCCTTTACAAGGGTACAAGGAGTCAGGGATCAGTGATCGCTTAGTGTTTGTAGATAATTTAGGACAGAGTATGTTTACTATAACCACAATCATGAATGGACAGGAGGTGATGTAGATCACTTCCCATTCATTCATAATTGAGGATATAGTAAACATACTCTGTCCTCAATTATCTACAAACACTCAGCGATCACTGATCCCTGACTCCTTGTACCCGCTCTCCATCCTGACAGCTGTCACCGGAGGCTGAGCAAGCGGTGCGGGGAGGAAAGCTTGATCTGACAGCTGGCTTCTCCCCCCACACCGCCGGCAGGCCTCCTGTGACAGCGCTGGCCGTCTCCGCCCACACTGCCGCTCGCCTAATCTGTGACAGGAAGCTGAGCGGTGCTGGAAGGAGAGACACCGGCCACTCCCAGCGCTCTTGTCACGCAGCGCTTGGCCGAAGGCCGATATATCAGTGCATCCCTAGTATTTTCTACTTATTTAAGTTGTGTTTGGAGTAGAATGTGCTAAAGTCATTGCTACATTTTCATTGTATCCTCAAACCAAGGCATACCGTGACTTTTGTTTCTGTTTCCAGACTTAGTGATCGTATGTCAAGCCGCTGGGATGGAAGCTTGTCTCCAAGGTCAAGTTCTTGGTCACACGATGGTTATCGCTCCGATGCCAGCAGGGGGCACGTTTCCCGTTCTAAAACACGTAAGAAGGATAAAAAACTTAAGCATAAAAAGAAAGCCAAAAAGGCAAAGCATACAAAGAAACGTAAGCCACCAAAGAAAGATCAGCCATCATCATCATCTCACAAAGAAGAGTCTTCCAGCAAGAAGAGGAAATCATCGCAGGAACGAACTCGAAGGTCAACTTCAAGGTCTTCCAGAGAGTCTTCAAAGAAGGGCTGGTCTCGGTCAGACAAAGATCAGAGGTCTTCATGTCATTCCAGCAAGAACTCTTACGCAAATTCCAGATCCAGATCGCGGTCTTATTCCAGAGGAAGTGAAAGGTCCAGAACAACCTCGGGATCCACCTCTCGATCCCGAAGTCGCTCGAAAAGCAGGTCTAGGACTAAGTCAAGGTCCAGAAACCGAAATGCTTCTGGAGCCCACTCGAGCGCTCACTCTCATCACTCATCCAAACAGGTGAAATCTTCTCCATCCTCCCAAAAAAAGGATGCGCCTCCATCAAGAAGTAAACCAAATACGACTACTGAGCCCGGAAAAGCCGCAGTGCAGAAAACAGCTAAGTCAGCTGACGATTCTGTTTTGGCTTATGTAAGTGAGAACGTGATTTCCTTAAGTGACAGTCCCCCACCTTCCAGGTGGAAACCTGGGCAGAAGCCTTGGAAGCCTTCATATGAGCGAATACAGGAAATCAAACCCAAGACCACCAATGCGCTTCCTGCACCAGCCAGGCATAGTGGCGGTGATGCCAAAGACAGTTCATTTCGCAATCATCGTGCGAGCTCAGATAGCGAGCGCAGCGATTATTCTAGAAGAAGCTCAAGTTCTCGCCGCAGAACCAAACATCACTCTTCTAGGAGCAGATCCTACAGCAGATCCTATTCTAGATCCAGGAGCCGAAGTAGCTCATCTTCTCAGGCTGGAGGCAGGGCATCTTCTTCATACGACAGCTCATCATCCAGTGACTCCAATGATGGCACAGTTCCTACTGACACATGCTCAGCCAAAAGAAGAGGCGAATCAAAGGATAGAACCGTCCAGCCTAATACTAAAGGTACGTCTATTACACGGAAAAGCACTGGAAGCGTCTCGAATTCCCACTCCTCAGAAAGTGAAGGAGATGAGTTTACCAAGTCATTACTGCAAACCACTAAGGCTTTGCTGGAAAACCATAACTCCTGCAGCCCACAGCAATCGGAAGATAATAAAAGTGAATCCAAGCCCGATTCCCAAAGTGACAAAGATGGCACGCAGGCCGTAATATCCGACATAGACAAAGTTCTGAAAAGTGAGAAGTTAAAGGAAAGCGTTGAGCAAGTCATAAATGAGGAGAAATCCAGCTCCCAAAATGCAAACCTCGAGGACTCCGCGATGTCTTCCGGAAAAGAGGAAGGTGAAGCCAGTTCGGAATCTGACTCCGAGGTGATTGGGAACTCTAAGACTCCTCCTTCAGGGACTCAGTCGCCCTGCGCTTCCGAAAGCATTTCTGAGAAACTTACCAAGTCTCCCCTGTCGAATAGTTCAGCTCAGGAGACCAGCAAAAGCAAATCGAAGAAACACAAGCGCCGTTCCAGCAAGAAGAAGAGCCATTTGAGGAGGGCCAAAGAAAAATCCAAAAAGAAGAAAGAGAAGAAGCAGAAAGCGCAAAAGAAAAAGCAAACCTTCCGCTGGCAGCCCCCGCTGGAGTTTGGAGAAGAAGATGAGGAGGAGACTGCAGAGGCGGAGTCCAATGTACGTCTGAGCAACCCAAAAGACCTGCTTCTGGACAAGTCTAAGGTAGAGTCCAAAATCACCCCCAACGGGTCCCTGCTGATTGATAAAGTTAACACAGAGCCCAGGAAAAAGGTTTTGCCATTAACGCCCGCCTTAAAAAGGGATGAAAAGAACCGTGGAGCTTTACCAAACCTAACAAAAGGTCAGCTTACCGCTGCAAATGCTCCTCAGAGGTCAGATGACATAAAAACTTTTACTTCCCATCGGTCATTACCGCTGATCAAACTTGAGACGAATTCCTCCAGCAGTACGCCCGCAGCTCGCACAGGTGGCACCTCGGACCAGGCACCCCCTTTGTCAACGTCTGTCCCTTCTGTTTCTGAAAATGTGCAAGTCAAGGAAGAGAAAAGTCAAAGTACTCCGGCAGTAGTCAACACAGCCGGTCCAGAGAAGCCAGAGGCTGCTGGCGCCGAGTCCGTAGCGGTAGACAATAAGTGGAAACCCGTCCAAGGGCCAACTTTTGGCCAACCAGTCAAGCCCATAACTACACCTGTAATTACTCCGTCAGAGGCGGAAAAGAAACCTCAAGGCTTAAGAATTGAGATCAAAAGCAAGAATAAAGTGAAGCCAGGGTCACTTTTCGATGAAGTCAGGAAAACCGCCAGATTAAACCAAAGGCCCAGAAACCAGGAAAGTTCCAGCGAAGAAAGGTCTTCGAGTCAAGAGGCAAAAAGCCGCTCAGGTAGCAAGACCAGGTCCAGAAGCAAATCCCGCTCTGCGTCAAGCCACAGGTCAAGGTCTCAGTCTTCCAGCAGGTCCAGAAGCCGATCCCATAGTGGCAGTTCTTCATCAAGGTAAGAAGTACATGATTTTGGGCAATCCATTTTACACACTGACAGAAAATAAGGCCTCGGGCACAGAGCCTCATTTTGTCTTCATTTTTGGAAACTATTTCATTCTGTAGCTCAATTATTAAAGCCTAAACCTGTCTAAACAATTTTTTGGGGGGGGGGCTTTGAGTAGGGAAGGGGAAAAAACGCCGTCAGGCTTTTATTGTCTGTGTCTCCATTGGGGAGATTTCACCTTAATCACTTGGAGATCAGACTCTTAAACCCCCTTCCTGTCCAGGCAATTTTTCAGTATTTATAGCTGAGCTACTTTGCCTTGGTCTGCAGCAATGATTAAGTAGGTGGTAGGAATTAGGGATGCACCGATACTAATACTAGTATCGGTATCAGTGCCGATACTGAGTATTTTGGCGAGTACCGATGCTGGAACTTCCGGTATTAGGAAGCCGGGCGGCGAATCATTACACGCTGTCTGGCTTCCAGATTGGGCGGGAAGCCGGCTCCATGTTCCCTCGTCACCAGGGAGTATGGAGCCAGCAGCTTCCCGGCCAATCAGGAATCCGGGGGGGGTGCAGCTAATGACTCGAACCCCCCCGGCTTCCTGAGTGTCCGGGAAGCCGGCTCTATGCTCCCTCTTCACTTGGTGATGAGGGAGGATGGAGCCAGCTTCCCAGCCAATCTGGAAGGCGGGCACCGTGTAATGACTCGCCGCCCGGCTTCCTGATTAGCGTGTAATGCCTTGCCGCCCGGCTTCCTGATTTGTCGGGAAGCTGGCCAATCGGGAAGCCGGGCGGCGAGTCATTGCACGCCATCCACCCAGCTTCTCGGCTAATCAGGAAGCCAGGCGGGTGAGTCATTGCACACCGCCCGGCTTCCTTAATATCAGCGAGTACCGGATAAAGAAATATCGGTACTCAATACCGAAAAAACAGTATCGGTGCATCCCTAGAAGGAATACATTGAAATTTCATCCGAAAATGGTACGAAGGCCAAAATGGCGATAGTCCCAGAAACAGCCGAAAGTGCAGTGCATTCCTAGCTTCTCTCCTCCCCTCGGGGCGCCAGTCTGTGTCCTCTCTGATCCCCGCTGCTTTCCCTCACCTGTGTCAGCAGAGGCAGCGGGGATCGAAGGGAACACAGAGCATATCCATGTGCTGGCACCCTGCAGGAAGGAGAGAAGCTGTCAGGTGGCTTGAGCGGCACAGGAAGGAGAGACTTGTCAGGATGCCGAGAGGTGCGGGGAGGAGAGACTTGTCAGGATGCCGAGAGGTGCGGGGAGGAGAGACTTGTCAGGATGCCGAGAGGTGCGGGGAGGAGAGACTTGTCAGGATGCCGAGAGGTGCGGGGAGGAGAGACTTGTCAGGATGCCGAGAGGTGCGGGGAGGAGAGACTTGTCAGGATGCCGAGAGATGCGGGAGGAGAGCTCAGCTCCTGTGACAGGCGGTGCAGTCAGGATGGAGAGCGGTGCACAAACACAGAGTAATCTACTGATCGCTGAGGGTTTGTAAAGGACTGAAGACACAGTAAGCTTTCTCAGATATAAATGAACAGGAAGTGTTATACATCATGCCCATTCATGACTGGGTTGATAGTAAATATTTACTATCTCCAGCTTGTGAATGAACGGGAAGCCTCTGTACTGAGAGCTTCCTGTTCATTGAGTGCTGGAGCTGCAGAAACGATGTTGTGTCCTCAATCTTTTATTCTATTTTAAAAGGGAAATATCAGGGGGCTGTTTAGATGATCCATTCATTTAATTTCAACTCTCAGTGGTCATAATCTTATGGCTGATGGATGTATACTCAAAAGAGTATAATCTGAGATCCCTTATCTATGACCCAGAGGTGTCCTCCCCGAAACGCGTTACTTTGGTCTGACAAAGGCAGTGTGGGGAACTGTACCTCCTCTCGGCTGCATTCTGTACAGCATGAGAGTGGGTCCTGTAGTCTCAGTCCCAGTGTCCCCGGCATGTTTCCAGGCTGGGAACGGAGGACGCCTCTGGGCCACAGATAAGCGATCTCAGAATATACTCTCGGGAGTGTATTTTTATCACTGTCTTTTATGTTTGTTAAAGGGTAAGTTCACCTTCTATATAAAAAGATCAAAACTCATAACCCCCTCCTCATCCTCGTTGCACTCAGCTGCAGGGATGACCATTGCCTGCTGCCACTTGAAAACTTAACTTCACAGCCCCGGAGGTTGTGCTGGCAAAGGTGAGTGCTCATTGGTCAGCGTGCTCATGTGACCACACTGACCAGTGAGAAGCTCCTCTTTTTTTCCAGGACGCCATTCTAGAATAAAGAAGGCTCAGAAAAGATTTTAATTGGCCACCACATTCAAGTCTTTTGCAAAAAAGGTGAATTACCAGGTGCAGTAAGTTGCTGCACTATGTTGGGTGCTCTCTGTCGTTTTCATTTTAGAGAGCTGCAAGTGACGATTATGGCCCTAAGTGGACTCGATCACCTTTGCACATTTGACTGTCAGTCCTTATCCAGGGTTAGAATTTATGAATATGGACTTGTCATATGTCGTCACGGCTAATGTGTCCAATTGCAGGTCACGGAGCTATTCGAGGAGTCGGAGCAGAGAACGGTACAGCCGCCGCCGTTCCAGGACTCGCAGCAGATCTTACGGCAGCTATAGAAGGTATGGGGTCTCCGTTGGTGTACGTCGTCACATTTAACCCCTTCATGACTGAGCTAGTTTTCCGTTTCTGTTCATAAATGACTGACACACTTTTTACATGTTTGCTGTGTGATTCTTCCACGGCAGTAATATACTTTCTTACTAAATGTACCCACACATATTATATATTGTTTTTTAGAGGACAGTTAATTATAGTATACAAATATATTTATATATAATTTTTATTTTACTAATTTTTTTTTACACTTTGTAAGAAAAAAAACACTTTTTTTTTCTTGTCAGTTTATATCAAGCAGTCACTATGACTGCTTGATAAATAACTTTTTTTTAATTTTTGGCTATTAAGTGGCTGCTTCAAACTTAGGAACAGCTAATAATAACCTTAGAGACTGATCCTGACTCTAGTCAGATCTCACTAAAAGCTCTTTGATCCGATCAGAACTGATACATTTCACTCAAAAGATATACATTGTATCTTTTGAGTTAAATGTATCTAAACATTGGGCTCTCGAGCTGTCAAAACAAATAGCAGAGAGGTGAGTCACTGCTACCTCTCTGCTATTTTCAGCTGTCAAATACAGGATCGCAAATTGCGGTCCTGTATTTGCATGTAACGGCTTAATTATTTCATCAATGAATGCCTCAATACTGACCCATCCATTAATGACTGGTAACTGCTGAGAATCAGCTGTTACCAACATTACAACGCCTGATATAACTCGTCAGGTACAGTGTACGCTGCCAGTCATATAGGCACAAAGTGCCGGGACGTACAGTGTACGTCTCCCGTCACGAAGGGGTTAAAGGGGCAGGCTGCCCAAATGTGGTATTTGTTTTGAGTGAAGATTGGTGGGTCAATGATATCTATTGGCTCGTTAAAGAAGAATTCGGGAGGGGCGGGGGGACTTTTTATTAACCCAGAATGTGTACAAACCATCAAGGCAGGGGTGGGCAACCTTGGCACTCCAACTGCTGTGAAACTGCGAGTCCCATGAGGCATTGCAAGACTCGGACAGCCACAGGCATGACTCGCAGAGGCATGGTGGGATTGGTTGTTGTAACACAGATAGAGCGCTGAAGCTGCTTACCCCTGCATTAGGGTAAAGTAAGCTGGAAATGACCCGCTCCTCACCTGGGCTGATCGTGACGGTATTTTGCTCTCTTTACAGTCGGACGTACAGCAGAAGTCGATCTAGAAGCGTCTCTTACCGTCGTCGCAGAAGATCCAGGTATAGTGTCTCCTCTCTCTCTCTGTTTTGCAGATTCCGGGCACTATGTGTTTACAGTAATACCTTGGTTTACAAGTAACTTGGTTTGAGAGCGTTTTGCAAGACAAGCAAACATTTCTGAAAAATGTTGCCTTGATATACAAGCAATGTCTTGCAAGAAGAGCAAAATTCTGCAGAAAAGCGCCACCGAATAAGGCTGTAGCAGTGCGAGCGATGAGTCTGTTTAACGATAACACAATGTCACATTGGATAGATTCCTTGTTATGGTTTCATGAAATGAGAAAGATTCCATTGAGTCAAGAGATAACAGTGATTCCGTTAGTGATAGTGAAAGTCGTCCTACACAATAATCTTCCTCTCTCTCGTCCCCCTCACACCAGCCACGAAGGTACCTGTAATTGGTTTATTTTCTTTATATTTTGTACAGGTTTATATTACAGTACTGTATTGTAATCATTTTTATATGAATATTTTTGGGTTGTGGAACAAATCATCTTAATTTCCATTATTTCCTATTGGGAAATTCGCTTTGATATACAAGCGCTTTGGATTACAAGCATACTTCTGGAACGAATTATGCTCGTAAACCAAGGTATCACTGTATATCACAACCTTGAAGAGTATCTGTGTAGATACCGCGGCTATTATAGAAGAGCCAATCCCAATCACTAAAGTCTCATGTAATATTTAAAGCTGGACTCCGTCCTTCCCTTCAGTCTTCTCTCTAACCTCCGTCCTCCCCTTCAGTCTTCTATCTGACCTCCATCCTTCCCTTCAGTCTTCTCTCTGACCTCTGTCATTCCCTTCAGTCTTCTCTCTGACCTCCGTCCTTCCCTTCAGTCTTGCACAGTTGTACTGGCTCCTCTCCTGGACTGAAATGGCTTCCTCTGTTATCACTGCACACTGCAAGCTTCTCATACTGTGCAATATAATCTGCAGCAAGCCAGGGCTTGCCTTGTTTTCCGGCATCATCTAGCACTTTCCTCTTCAGCCTGTCTGTCCTTGGTCTGTATCTTTTCATTCATTGGGTTTCGGTTCTTTCAATCATGGAGGTTCAGCATCACATGTGGGCGTTACCTATGCAAATACAGCCTGCTTAGGAACGCCCACTCCTCCAGACTGACATCCACCCATCAGGGCATTTTGATATTTGCATAACTCCTCCCAAGAGCCAGCCCACTGCTGTGATCAGAGCTGAGAATTCTTGAGGAGTACTGAGGCCACCCCCCTCCTATCAGCATGCATTGCACAGAGAAGCACATGGACCCGGTGATGAAATCACTGGATCTAAAATAAGATATGTAATGAAAACAGGTTTTATTAAAATATGTCATTGGCATGCTGATTCCAGGAGGAACCTGGAAATGCAAAATAAAAGGAAATTAAACATCAGCTTGAACATATTAATGTAATTTCAGAAATTCTATTGAATCTTCTAAAAGTTACAGTTTTTATTGGAAGAAGACTATGTGATTCTACTAATGAAGGTCTTTGTTTTTAGGCACTTCCTGTTTTGGGAGACAATGTTCTGTCCCTTCAGTTGCTGTTCTGTGTTGTCACCCTGTCACATGCACCTCCGATGGAGACTATAAGCTGCTAAGTCTAAGCTCATTGCGGCGGACTCATTCTTCCGCGGGCTCCATTGGCAAACCCGCCTGACAACACGGGAGAGCAATTGGAAATAGGGGACAGCGCATCAGAGAAGCAGAGACCTCTAATGACAGAGCGGACCTTTTAGGTGATTAATTTGGTCATTACAATCGGATTGTACAATCTTTATGTTCACAGACAGCTTTGTAGTGCGAGGCGTCATTCAGAGACGGGCACATCTACAGAGATTTGTACAGTCGTAGTGTAATGAGTGCGGATGGCATCAGGCGTGCTTCAATGTTCTTTACATTCAGAAGTCTTTGGCTTTTGTTCTGTGTCTTCCTACAGAAGTCGGTCACACACGTACGACAGCTATAGCAGAAGTAGAAGTCAAAGCAGAAGTCCAGCCTACCACCGATCACGCAGCTATGACCGGAGGTCTAGGTAGGTAACCAGGACCACGGAGTCTTAATAGAATATGTTAGGGATCCGCCGAAACAGATCGGCCGCAAAATGCCGTAAGTACTATCTTTCGGGCGAAATTGCACTGCGTCCATAGTTTCTCCTTCACACTGGACGCTGCCATCTGTTCCCTCTTACACAGCGCAGCATCCAGCAGGGAGGAGAGAAACTGTCAGGAGGCCGAGCGGGGCGAGGAGGTGAGCGCCATCATTGGCTTGTCACAGGAGGCTGAGCTCTCACCGCCCCGCTCAGCCTCCTGTGACCGATTAGGGTGGAGGGAGGAGACAGCTGTGAGCTGTCACATGAGGCCGAGCCAGAGGTGTAGGGGAGGAGTCGGCTGTCAAAATGGACCGATCTCTCCTCCCCGCACTGCCGGCTCACTCTCCTCCCCGCACTGCCGGCTCACTCTCCTCTGGCAGCCGATCCAGGATGGAGAGCGGTACAAGCAGTCAGTGATCGCTGAATGTTTGTAAACAACTGGATATCGTATGAGTTACTAAGTCCCAGTTATGAATGAATAGGAAGTAATCTACATCACTTCCTGTTCATTCATGATAGTGGTTATAGTAAACATACTCTGTCCTCATGTTATGTTTTTAAGAAAGGTTAGAAAAAATATATATTTTTGGTTTCGGCCTGACATTTTTTAATCTTTTTGGTTTCAAAATGTCATTTCGGTGCACCTCTAGAATATACGGAATTTTTTGATTTGAAAGATTGTTACAAAAAGCCTTGTGGTACCATAAAAATCAGAACGCGGACCCACAGAAACAGAAGAAAAGCTGTCCGCCCACCAGATTCCCCAGAACTTCAATAGTTTTGTGAAGATTGTACCACGTCACTGGTGTGTCCCGCTGAAGGTCCACCACTCCCTCACCCCCCCGCTCACGCGTTTCACCCAATCACGGGCTTAGTCGTAGAGATCATCTCTACTTCTTCTGTTTGCATGAGCTCATATTGGGCCAAGGACGTGCTCGCAGTGGCAAGTACCCGGCTCATTAATTTCCTGAGCCGTGGAGGAGCGGTGCTTCTTTTGTGTGTTTTCCTTGTATTCAGAACATGGAGACATTGAGTGGAAGAGAAGGTGGGGGGGGGGGGGGAGAGAGAGTCCAAAAGGTCTTTTGCCAGGTTCATAGGCAGGTCAGTCGTTACTTTCCTGCGTGTGGAAACGCACTGAGTATTACATATCATGTTAATCAAGGGAGAGAACATTCGTTGGGTGAGCCCCCCATAGCTAAGAAGTGGAGACCTTATGGAACCCAAAGAAGTGGCTGGGGGCGATTATTTCAAGGTAATGTATGGTTGGGTGGGGGTTCGGTATGGCATTGGTTGGTAGGTGGAGATGAGATGGGAGCCTAGGGTGGTAGGTGGGTGTGGGTTGGGGCAGGTAAGTGCCGAAATTGAGGCCGCTCCCATTTGGATTCCTGCATCAGGCTGTACCACACTGGACGTCCCGAGTGCCTGAAAAGTAAGAGCCGCCTATGGATGGGGGTCATTTATTTTTAGGGGTGGACACCAGATGTCCATCAAATGGGTGGGTATCTGTGCATTTAAACATATGCCACCTGTTCCAGGTCATTAGATTTCGGGACATATTGTCCTCATTTATGTGAATCAGATCTTCCATCTCAGCTGCAGCATGAATACAGGCAAACCATTCCCTTATGTTTTGGGGTGATTTCCGTTGTCTCCGGATTAATGATTTTGTGGCATAAGAAACGTTTGTAGCGTTTAACAGAGGGGTCGGGTGATGGAGGAGAAATCTTGATGGATGGCGGCATTAGCGCAGTCAGGTATCCCAGGGATGGGGTTATGTACTTGTAGCCAAAATGGGTTTTATAGCATTTGATTCTCCCTCAATTAAACATAAGGAGGCTCCCTCTAGTGGAGACGAAGGCCCACTGCAACTCCCCAGCTGTTGGGGAGCTACAACTCTTGCCAGTATTTGCACAGCTGAAGAGGAGAAAACACAGGTCTTGGGCAATGGCGCTGCACTCTTAAAATCCCCCTTCACGCTTTTTTTTTTTTTTTGTTACATTGGATCACCTTCCTTTCCTCCGTTTGTGTTCATAGAGGCTGCTGGAATCACCTTAATCTGGTTGCAACCATTGGCTTAGCACCATGAAGCACACAGTCTCAGGAGACAAGTATGTCCAGTAGTTCCAGTAAAAAAAAACAAAATTCGTTTGTTGGAAAATAATTTAAAGGACGGCAAAAACGCAAAATCGGAACTCCAGGCAGTTCCAAAATCATGAAATCCTACTCCCGTTTTAGATGATAAAGGAGTAAGTGTTCCTCTAGAGCAGTGGTTCTCATATTTACAAAAGTATTAAGAGTTTGGAGAAGTGAACAATCTAGGCCAAAATAGCTGATTTGGCCTATGGATGGGGTCATTTATTCCCCCGAGGAGATATCAGCACGGTGCCCCAAATCTACAATGTACTTGTGCACAGAATGGGGCTGATGTCACCACGTCAGCACCACTCTGCATCAGTAAGGACCGGAGAGGAGGCAGTGATGAAGAGGACCCCTGCGGCATCACCTGACCAGCCTAAAGATTCAGAAAAGGGAAGCATTAAAAAAAAAAACTAAAATACATCCAGCTCCCGACGGCCCTTAAGGAGATCGTAACTCCGGAGGGGATACATGGGCTCCCTGATTATGTGACCACTGTAATTGGGCCGTCTTATCGCCTCCCAACTGTCACTGTGTGCACCCCTGCACAAAACATTGATACCTGTGGCAGCATGGCATAAAGCCCACCGCCATTCTTCCAGATATACATGCGTACGTGTTAGGAAGTTAAACACCTTAACCCCTTCATGACTGAGCTATTTTTCAGTTCCTGACACACTTTTTAAATTTTTTGCTGTGTGATTCTTCCACGGCAGTAATATACTTTCTTACTAAATGTACCCACACATATTATATATTGTTTTTTAGAGGACAGATAGGGCTACATATTTATATCAAACAAGTACCTAACGCCTCACTTAGTTTGAATCAAATATAAAAAATGAGGGGGAAAAACCAGAAGAAAACACTTTTTTCACGTTTCATGTTTTTATTTTTTTTTTATTTTTTTGATAATAATTATAGTATAAAAATATATTTATATATCATTTTTATTTTCCTAATTTTGTTTTACACTTTATTTTTTTATACTTTGTAAAAAAAAACAAAAACTTTTTTTGTTAGTTTATATCAAGCAGTCATTATGACTGCTTGATAAATTAACTTTTTTTTTTAATTTTTGGCTATTATTAGGCTGCTCCAAACTTAGGAACAGCTAATAATAACCTTAGAGACTGATCCTGACAGCATGTCAGATTCAGATCTCACTAAGGCCCGGTTCACACCTGGTCTTTGTAGCGCGTTCCTACGCTCTGCAAAACGCTCAAACACCGAAATCCCATAATTTCCTATGGGTATGGTTCACACCTGGGCGTATTACAGGCCGTATGAACGCGCTACAAAACGCCCTACGCCCAAAGAAGTACAGGAGCTTCTTTGGGGCGTTTTTGTTGCGCGTTTCCATTGGGATACAGCCAGGTAGCCCTCGGAAACGCGCGTTTGTCGCACGTTTTTTTTTTTACAGCGACTCACACGACAAATGCGCATATTCAATACGCCTAGGTGTGAACCCAGCCTAAAGCTCTTTTATGGTGCCTAGACGATCAGAAATGATACATTTCAAGCAAAGAGATACATTGTATGTCTTGTATCTCTTTGCTTGAGATGTATCACATAGCTTCATAAACATGGGGCCAGTCTATGGAGCTGTCAAAACAAATAGCAGGGAGGTGGAGTCACTCTGCTGCCTCTCTGCTATTTTCAGCTGTCAAATACCGGAGCGCTATTTAGTGCTCCCGTATTTGCATGTAACGGCTTCATTCTTTCATTAATGAAAGGAAGAAGCTTTTACAAAAGCTTAGCTATCTCATCAATGAATGCCTCAATACTGACCCATCCGTTAATGACTGGTAACCGCTGAGAATCAGCAGTTACCGGCATTACAGAGCCTGATATAACTCGTCAGGTACAGTGTACGCTGCCAGTCATATAGGCACAAAGTGCCGGGACGTACAGTGTACGTCTCCCGTCAGGAAGGGGTTAAAGGTTCTCTTTTAGTTCTCTGCTTCTCCAGTCCCCTCATCCTGATTTTCTTCTTTTTTTTTTGTCTTTTACAGGAGCCGGCAGTCATCATACAGCGGCAGCGATCACAGTTACCGCCGACGCCACAGCGGTAGAAGTTAACAGTGTTTGTCCTCCTCTCTCTATCAAGCTGGACACGCATCATGTAGATCCCACCATTCATGTAACATCCTTCCTGTTCATTGGGCACATGGAGCTGTTTACTATGACGAGGACAGATTGACGCGGCATGGCGTGGATGAGATAGAAAAGTCATTATCGGTTTGTCCTGTATGAGAGTTTACAGATCTTCTGGGC
>NW_017306619.1:1295291-1304462 GCF_000935625.1 Nanorana parkeri | reverse complement strand
GGGGGGGGGTTGGGGTGCAGTCGCCCAGCGAGTGAATCTGTTGCAGTTTCTCTGCCTTTGTAGCATGAAGCTGATGACATCACTAATCACCATTCACATTTCATTGACATAGTGATTTGGGTTGCAGGGCTGAGCGGCTCCCCTTCCAATGTGACCTGAGCCATGTTCAGGCCGCACGGGAGAATTTCCTACTTGATAATCCTGGAGATTATTAAACGTTTACTGTGAATGAACTTCCTTTTACACGCGGGATTATGGCGTGTCATGCGTGTTCCTGTTTTGTCTCATGCGATTTCAGTGTTTTGCCCCACGAAGACTCCGCCGAAATGTGTACCGAAGTATCCAGGAAGACGCCCCTGTTCATCGTTCGCCGTCTGAGTTCAGACCAGGAAGATTCCTGGAAGCTGCTTTCTACACACAATAGGCTTTTGCTATGGCACACGGAAGATCCAAATTTTTGTCAGCCCCTATTCCGCCAACACAAATTGCTTTAAAAGCCCTTGATGCGCCCTTTGAAGGCACGGGTGACGTCGCCATGCCACCAGACAGAGCTGGGAGCCCGTTGCAAGAGCTGGGAGCTCGAAATCCCGCCAGTTCCACTTGTCCTTTACAGGTGCTGTAAAAAAATGCTTTCAGCTGCAGTACCTCTTCTTGGCCACAAGATGTCCTCAGTCTTCCAGGTTGAGTGACACTGGAACACTGAGGATTCTACGGTGAGCACAGAGTGTCATGGCCCTGCACCTTGAGGTATTGGCACGGTGCCCGAAATTTACAATGTACTGGTGCACAGAACGGGGCTGATGTCATCACGTCAGCACCACTCTGCCTCAGTAAGGACCAGAGAGGAGTCAATGATGAAGAGCGATGGGCTGGAGCGCAGGGCATTGAACTCCCAACTCTTTCTTTTTTTTGATCGGGACCCGCTTTAAACAGGTTCTCCAGATTACAGGGAAACGGAGCTCCGAAAACTTTTGTTTTATATAATTTGATTGGGGAAGAGTTGGAACGCCACTGGTAGCACGCACCTCCATGCCCTGTGGTGGGAATGAAAGGCATTGTGCAATCTCTGACCATTCCACGCATTGACCCTCATGCATTGACAGACCGCATAGGTCTACATGGGACCTTACACACTTTGAACCTCACACAGGGAGCTGTAAGCGATGAACTAATCCTGAACCCGCACTTATATAGAGTAGAGGGCTTTGTGACGTCCGATCCCCTATCTGAAATCAGCCAAGCCTAGAGAGACCGGATGGTGGTGGAATTGCTACATCCAACCAAGGGGAAATATTTTACATTACCAGTTTGAACCGTCCCTTCCCCCCTCTATATATAAATAATCAAAAATGCCTCTCGGGACCACTGGATCCACAACGCTTCGCCTTTGTGATATCACTGTATTGCAGGAATTCAGTGCTACAACCTCAGGAAGTTTTGCTCCCTGCCAGTGCTTTATCCATTTGTCTCTCTCTAATAGTCTCAAGAGGTATCTCCTCTGAATAGGGGGTTTGCCAATCTGTGGCCCTTCAGCTGTGGTGAAATTACAAATCCCATCATGCCTCTCTCTCTCTGGAAGTCATAGCTGTGTCTATCAGTCTTACAATGCCTCATAGGATTTGTAGTTTCACCACAGCTGGAGGGCAAGGTTTGGCTGCCCTCGTCCTTCATTCTATAGGGGTACAGTAGTCATTTGTAGGGTGTTTTTTTGTTTGTTTGTGGATTAGATTTATAAGCTGCAGTTGCACATTATTACTATTATACAGGATTTATATAGCGCCAACAATTTGTGCAGCGCTTTACAATATAGTGGAGACATTATAGTTACAATACAATAGGGGTTGGGAGGGCCCTGCTCGTGGGAGCTTACAATCTAGTAGGAGGGGCAAGTGATACAAAAGGTAATAATTGTTTGGATTGAGTTATTGGAGGAAGTAAAAGGCAGTTATGTTGAGATGAGGTAGGCTTCCCTGAAGAGAGGAGTTTTTAGGGATCGCCTAAAGGTGGGCACATAATCACGGCTATGCTGGACACGTTCTCCTTTAAAGGAGAACTATGGGGTTAAGGCTTTTCCCCATAGTTCTCCTTAGGGTAACGGGAGGACACAAACTAGCGTCCTCCCGTCACCCTAGGCTTAGTACACCGCAAGCTGTAGCTCGCGGTATACTGAGACGCTGCGGTATACTGAGACGCCGCAGCTGAAGCGGATCCCGACAATTGTGCCGGGATCCGCCCAGCTGCATGACTGACAGCTGGATCTGCCTATCTAGAGGCAGAGCCAGCTGTACCCTCCCCCGTCCGTTCCGCCAGTCAGGGCTGGCGGATTGGAGGGGGTAATCCAGCCCCTCCCCTGTCACGGCAGAGAGCCGTGACAGGATCGAGAGGTGAGCGAACGCCGGTATGTGTTCGCTCACCTCCCGATCTACTGAGCCGACCTGTGACAGTCTCATTGTAACAGGTCGGCTAGAACTATGAGGTGAGTGAAAAGCACCCCCCTCCCCCTCTCATAGTTCTCCTTTTAATAACTCCTTAGAAATGAGCTTTGATGTCAACTTATCAGCAGTAGTTGATAAGCTGAGGATAGTAACGGCCCCTCCACAAGTAAGTAGGACAGTTTAACTTGGTTTCTGGAGGAACACTTCCAATCAGCCCGCGTGTTCCAGACATCTGCTTGGAATTTTGACGTTGGCCTCCCCCAGGCCATACAGCCTCAGGTCAAAACAGAGGCTTTGGCAGAGACCAGAGGGGAAGTAGGACGTATCGGTCCTCTTCCTCTCTAGTGATCTTGAGGCATCCCTCTGGCACTGCAGCCGCCTGCACTTCACTCTGGTTGAAAAGACATCACTGGAAGAGCCCTTCCCAATGCCAAGTGTCTGCGGGAAGAGCGACCTCCGTTGCTGATCACTTACCAGTCAGGTGGTCTCTTTTGGGGACAATAAAATGGATCCTCTGGTTACTTTGAGTATAGAATGCAGTTGCTTAGAACAATGAAATATATGCGCGGTCTGATTCACACAGACCCCGAGACTAAAACGCGTATCGCATTAGTTTGGATGCATCTCACAGGCATTACCGAACGCATACCAGGCAACTTTAGCGGCGCACTTCCATTGACTTGCGCGTGGAGGCGCTTTGCAAGTTGTAACTGTCGAAGGCAAGATCAGAATTGTCCTGAAGCGACATAAACCTGCTGCGTGTTCTGTAACATTCGATATTCATGTGACTATCAGATATTTGATATGCAGAGAGTTCGGAAAGCTTTATTAACGCAAAACAAACTCCCGTTCTTTACAAGTTTTTATGTTGGAAACAATGGCGATAAAACTCAATCCCCGCTAGACAGTGAGCAATATACTCGTATGTTAGGGGGGGACGGTTGGGTCTCTTTTTATAGTTGGTTGCACTAGAAAGAGATGGATGAGCGGTGACCGAGGAAGCTACAAGTGTGAATAATGGTTCCGAGCCACCGGCAGGGGCGTGTGGGGATCACAAGGCTGGCTGAGGAGAATTGTAATGGTAAAATGGTAACTGTGTCGGGTTCCCGCTCTTCTTCTGCTGACTCTGAATTCTGCAGCCCTAGCCGATCTATGACGGCGCCAGATCTACACATTGGGCTTCAGAGGCAGGTAGAGTATTACACCCAGGCCGCCTCGATCCAGTCTATGAATAGTGTTGATGACGACGCTCTCGGAGAGCGCTGTGTATATATTTGTGACCTGCACAAATGTCCTATTTTGTAATAACTCGCCGCAAGACTTGCGTTACATGAAACGTCGCTGACGCCATCCATCCCTTTACCTCTTTTTGTGCCATATTTCTTGAGTATTCAAAGGTCAGTTCCATTCTCCAATAGGAAGGGATAAGTTAGGAATGACATTTGCATATGATATTATTTGTCGGAGACGGTTGTGAAGATGGATTGCCTTTTTTGCTTTTATTTTTTGCTTTTTGATGAACTGTACCTGTTTTCTGTTGTACCGAGAAGTTTAATTTTTAAGTTGTATCCATTTTGTGGAAATGGATTGGTTTTTTCTTCTTCATCACAGTGTTCCGTTTCTGGGTATTTTTAAAGGGATGTTCCATTACGACTAAAAAAAAAGTGTAACACTTTTTTTTAACGTCACGTGCAACAGCGAGGGCGGAGGACCCGAAAAGGGGGCCAGCCGTGCTCCGGAGTGATTTAGCCCTTGCTGGCTTCTGTTAGGTGAGCGACAAGCCAATCTTGGGGGTAATATTGGGCTAAGTGGGCAGCTCATTGAGAGGGGGAGGGGGAGGACTTCACCACTCTCCCCCCAACGCCCCCGCTGTTGCACTGAAGTCCTAGAGTGAGAGGGCCTTACACATTTTTTTTTTGTACAGTGGAATAGGAAAACCCCGTTTCATGAAATGTATTCTTAATGATCTGTAAGAAGTTGGGAGGGTTCTGTACTTTTATGTAAATATATTTTCAGCTTTCTAATCATTTTATGGTTTTCGGATACCTTGTATGTAAAATGGTATTAAAGATATTTACTCTGACTTGCTGTCTGCGTTTTGTTTATGACCGTTCAGAAAATCGTGAATATGTCTCACCGTACAGCAAGAGAGTCGGTAAGGGAAGATTGCAGGATGGATATTCGGCCAACAGATCGGAGGAAGCTGCCCGATGCTGTGGGAGAGAGTTACAGTTTCGGGGGCCTGTTGATGGGTCCTTGTATCTGACGGGTTTTGCTTCCCCCATGCAAGATTATGGGGATGCAAAAACCATTCGCAGCAGGCAGGAGGAGGTTAAATGCACCCGTCAATGAATTGGGAACGATCTCGGTAGAATCTCAAAGTGATGTCAGGGGTGTAACTAACCACTTGATGCTTAAAGGAGAACTATGAGGGGAGTGATTTTCACTCATCCTCCCAGTTCGAGCCTACGTGTGACAATGAAACTGTCACACGTCGGCTCAAAAGATCGGGAGGTGAGCGAACGCATACCGTTGCTCGTTCACTTCTCGATCTATCCCTGCAGAGAGCCGTGACTGTCACTCACGGCTCCCTGCAGGGATTCCCCCTCCCGATCCTCCAGCGCTGACTGGAGGAACGGACGGGGGAGGGGGCGGTTACAGCTGGCTCTGCTTCTAGATAGGCAAAGCCAGCTGTCAATCACGCAGCTGGGTGGATCCAGACAGTAATGTCAAGATCCATCCCGGCTGCGGCGGTCTCAGTATACAATGAGCTGTAGCTTGCGGTATATTTAAAAACATCAGAAGAGTCTCAAAGTGAAGACAAACTGATGTCATTGACACAAACCCAAAGCCTGTCCATAAGGCCCCTTATAATTTTGGGAGCTAGGATCCCTTCAGAAAGCTTTTGAGATGTCTTGGAACCCTGCCACTGGTTGGTGGATCTGCCTGGGGGGGAACCAGCTTTTTCCAACCAACTTGGTGATGGGAAAAAGGTTAAATAGAACTTCCTGGAGGACAGCCAGGGTGTCTTATCCCTGTGTAATTCTGTGGTGGTTGGTCGTCGGGACTTGGCAATGTGACCACATTGAAAAGGCACATGCGTTTTAACAATGGTTTTGATGGGCATGACATATTTCCCCCTATGGCAACCATGAGCCGATGGCAGCGGGCGACAGGTCAGTAGAAAGGGAGTGAATGGGAGCAGAGAGGTAGAACACGGAAGGATGGGAACCTTCAGAGAACTTGTCAGGAGGAGAAAAACGTAAGAAAGAAAGATCGGCAAAATAGAAAAAGGAGAAGGAAGAAAAGGCAGGAAGTGAGAAAGAGCCTAAAGGAGGAAATTCGCATGGATTAGAGTAAAGGAGAGCAGGATTGAGTGGGGTAGAGAAGAGCCAAAGAGGTCAGCATAGGGTAAGGCAGAAAAGGGCCGGGTCCCCTCAACCCCTCATCCAGTACAAAGGCCCAGAGGTAGAATGTGTCAGACAGCGTAAGCTGGATAAGGTCAGGGTTGGAAGGTCACGGGAGAGCCAAGGATCCCAGATCTTAAGAAACTTGGCATGAGAATCACGATGCACACTTGTCATTCTCTCGTTGATCAATATCTTATTCATGAGATCGTACTTCATGGAAAGGAACCCTGGGATTCTTCCATGCCTGTGCAATGGTCGGTTTTGCAGCCAAGAACAGCAGGTAGGCTAGCAAGGTCACACAATTTCCATTTTGGTAAGTACCCAACATGATTTCTCTAAAGACTTGTATTCGCTACTTACTAGTTTATCTTATAAAGATTTGGACCTCCTGTATGTTATTTGTGGTTGTTATGAAGCAAATTTAGGTATTGCCGGATTTTCTTTTAATCAGTTCCCAGGGGCGTAACTAGAAATCACAGGGCCCCATAGCAAAATTTTGTATGGGGCCCTGTGATTTCTAGTTACGCCCCTTGCAGAGCCAACCTGAGAGTGACCCTGCAAAGCCCACCATAGACTCTCTCTGGTGGGCTCTGCAGGGTCTCAGGTGGGCTGGTCGCACACCTCTTACCTGTCAGCCCCGATACACTGTCAACCTCCTCCACCGCCGTGCCCCGCCTCCTCCTCCATGGTCGCTGGCGTGCCCCGCCTTAGCTGCCAACGCTGGGCCCCACCTCCTCCGACACCGGGCCCAGCCTCCTCCTCCTCTGCCGACACCGGGCCCAGCCTCCTCCTCCTCTGCCGACGCCCGGCCCAGCCTCGTCCTCTGCAGCTGCTGGCTGTCACTGACTCAGCAGAGGCTGTGAGGATTTACGCACCGCTGCACAGATGACAGGTGGTCAGTAATATGAACACGGCGCGTTCCTCCTCACAGCCGTCAGTGACAGCCAGCAGCCTGAGATGCCATAGCAACCCAGGCGGCCTGCAGGGCATCAGGGGGACCCCTTTTGTTCCTCGTCCTGGCCGGGCCCCCCTGTGCCCTGGACCCCATAGCGGGCCGCCTGTGTCGCTATGGCGATTTTGCCGCCACTGTCGGTTCCAATACTTCCTTTCAAATTTCTTCAACTTTGTCAGAGTCGATGTGATAAGCGGTAATTCATCTAACGTTGTCCACTTCCTTCTTTCATACAAAGCTTTTCTTTTTGGTTTGTTTCTTTTAATATGTCTTTGTGTCTTTGTAACCACGTTTCCTCAAATGTTTTTTAAGCTGTTTCCGCTTCATGTTCAAAGTCATTTTCCGAAGTGCAAGTTCTTTTCATTTGTAAATGCCGCCCTCATGGATAGTCCTAAAAGGGGCCATTGTTGAAGAACAGGAATTTGTGGTGAAGTTATACATTACTGTGTGTGAATGACACAGTTTGTGACAACATGCGGTGATGTCATGCAGCACATGGACCCGTGATTGTATACTTTCTATTAGGAGTCCTTTTGCCACACACAGATTTCGGAATAGAGTATGTGCAGTGATATCTTTGATGTTTGTGATTATGCGAGTACAAGTATTGGACATTCACTCTCTTTGTACTTGACATGTCTATGTGTTGACACCTCAGAGAAAAGGAGGAAGTGTGTTTAACAACATTCCTGCTCAATGAATGGGATCCCAACTGTAGTTCTGTATATTATTATTATTATTATTACTACACAGGATTTATAGAGCGCCAACACTTTACAATATAAGGAAGACATTACGATCTCAATACAATTCAAGACAAGATGGTAAGGAGGGCCCTGCCCCTGAGGGCTTACAATCTAAAAGGGATATAGAATTTGAATGATAACAGAACATATTGCTGATTATCAACAATCCAAATCTATGATATTGTCTGAAGGGAACCATAAAATACCTTTTTGAGTTTATAAAAATGAATTTCCAGCTTGAGTCCTCTGCATTTTTTTTTGTGGAAACACCTTTTGGCTTTTATATCCGGTTACATGGAAATAGTATGGGGATTGTGTAGCCGTGTTATACACTATAGAGTTATGTGTGGTGATTCAAGGTACATATGGGATACATTGTTTATGGTGAATCCACCTTGTTCTGAGGTTTATAATCTTTTTGTAGTTTTAAATGATGGATTCTTGCTTCAAATTCACCATTTGGACAGAAGGCCTCGCATTTTCATCAAGCACTTATGATCTGATGTAAAACTCTTAGTTGACTCAATACAAGCTGTGCAGGCCCGGAGGCACAAAGCAATCCCAAATCATAACATTTTCACCGCCGTGCTTCACAGTTGGTATGCGGTTCTCCTGAACTGCTGTCTTCAGTTTGCTCCACATATGTCTACTGCATGACCAAACAACTCAGTCTTTGGTTCATCAGTCCACAGCACATTGTTCCAGAAGGCCGGTCCTTGTCTATATGTTTAATGGCAAACTGCTGTCTTGCTCCCAATGTTCTTTCTGGACAGCAAAGGCTTTTTCATGGCACAGCTCACATGCAGGTTAAGATGGTGCAATCTCTTTCTGATTGTGGATGCAAATTGTCATCAACTGTTGCAAGAGTTACCTGCAGGTACCATGATGACATTTTGGGGTTCGTGGTGACTTCTTTTGGAAACAAACCATGCCGTACTTTTTTCAATGCACATCAGTGGTGTAGCGTGGGTTGTCAACACCTGGGGCATGGCAATGATAAATTCCCCTTCCTCCCACCCCCCACATCCTCTCTGATCAGTACTCCCCTTCTCCCAACCCCCTAATTCCTGTTCCTCTCCCATCCCCCCTTCCAGGGTTACCTCCTCAGAGGGTTGGATGAGCCCCTTCTCCCCGGTTGGTAGAGCTAGAAGGGGAAGTAAGAAAAAGGCCGGGCAGTTGACAGTCTGGAAGAGCTCATCAGTCCGGAGGAGGCGGCGTGCGGGAGGCGGCCTCTACAACTCCGCTGACCTCTCCTCTCCATCCCCATCCTCCTCCTCACTGCTGCTGTCTAAGCTGCCATACTTCAGGGGGAAGACATTCCCGGGTGCAAACACTCTGTTATGGAGGAATGGGGTGTCCTGCCGCCAAGTAGCGCCACCCACTGGCCTCATTACAATGTGGTGGTGTGAACTGAGCCACATTGCCTTTTCTTGCATTAGGGGCTGTGCTGGGAAAAATGGGGGGGGTGTACTTACTTTTTCCATATGACACATCTGCATTTTTTATTAATCTCATGAAATGAACGCTCTGTGTGAATGTTTTTGTGTCATTTGGCAAGTACATCACCTTTATCTGCAGGCACTGATAGAATAAACATCCAGTGCTGCTCAAATATGGTGAAAAGGCAA
>NW_017306619.1:1291295-1291835 GCF_000935625.1 Nanorana parkeri | reverse complement strand
GATAAATTCCCCTTCCTCCCACCCCCCACATCCTCTCTGATCAGTACTCCCCTTCTCCCAACCCCCTAATTCCTGTTCCTCTCCCATCCCCCCTTCCAGGGTTACCTCCTCAGAGGGTTGGATGAGCCCCTTCTCCCCGGTTGGTAGAGCTAGAAGGGGAAGTAAGAAAAAGGCCGGGCAGTTGACAGTCTGGAAGAGCTCATCAGTCCGGAGGAGGCGGCGTGCGGGAGGCGGCCTCTACAACTCCGCTGACCTCTCCTCTCCATCCCCATCCTCCTCCTCACTGCTGCTGTCTAAGCTGCCATACTTCAGGGGGAAGACATTCCCGGGTGCAAACACTCTGTTATGGAGGAATGGGGGGTCCTGCCGCCAAGTAGCGCCACCCACTGGCCTCATTACAATGTGGTGGTGTGAACTGAGCCACATTGCCTTTTCTTGCATTAGGGGCTGTGCTGGGAAAAATGGGGGGGGTGTACTTACTTTTTCCATATGACACATCTGTATTTTTTATTAATCTCATGAAATGAACGCTCTGTGTGA
>NW_017306619.1:1290625-1291183 GCF_000935625.1 Nanorana parkeri | reverse complement strand
GGGGGGGTACTCACTTTTTCACATGTACTATACATGTAAGAGAGACCAACTAGAATTCGCTGGAAAACAAAACATTGGACCGTCTGATGAGTCCGGAGCCACCAATCACCATCCAATTATGGAAAGAGCATGGGATCACCAAACAGTACTGCCAGTGTCTGCACCTCCCTCTCCCAGTAGTGCCAGTGTCTGCACCTCCCTCTCCCAGTAGTGCCAGTGTCTGCACCTCCCTCTCCCAGTACTGCCAGTGTCTGCACCTCCCTCTCCCAGTACTGCCAGTGTCTGCACCTCCCTCTCCCAGGAGTGCCAGTGGCTGCACCTCCCTCTCCCAGTAGTGCCAGTGTCTGCACCTCCCTCTCCCAGTACTGCCAGTGCCTGCACCTCCCTCTCCCAGTACTGCCAGTGTCTGCACCTCCCTCTCCCAGTACTGCCAGTGTTTGAACCTCTCCCTCCTCCACAGGTCTGGGTCTCCTCTCTCAGTTTAATGTTTCACAGTTCCCAGCCTGCCTCTCTCCCTCAGTTACAATGTATCACTATCCCCCCACCGCCTCTCTCTGT
>NW_017306619.1:1283821-1290540 GCF_000935625.1 Nanorana parkeri | reverse complement strand
CCCCTCCCCCGCCTCTCTCTGTTACAATGTATCAATATCCCCTCCCCCGCCTCTCTCTGTTACAATGTATCTCTCTCCTTGTGTGTTTCTCTCTCTCCGGCCCCTCCCCTTTTATATTTTTTTGTCTCTCCGAGGCAGAGGGGGAGGTCCCGGCTCCTCAGGCCATGTGACAGTGGCCATCCAATGAGGAGCGGGCCCCGTGCAGCACACCCCCAGCTCTGGAGAGGCCGGGCAGAGCCGGGAATGTAACATGGCGCTGGCAGAGGGATGCCCGGGAGGGAGGCGGCATGTAGGACAATAAGAGGCGCCAGCGGAGCGGGGGGCCCGAGCAGCCACAGGCCGTACATGGACAGAGGGAGCCCCGTGTGGAGCGGCCCGGAGCAGCTTTTCTTCCCTCTGCCCTGTGTGAGACGTCGGCACAATGGTAGGAGACCCCCCGGCTGTGTGTGAGGCCTGAGCCCGGGGAGGGGAGGGGGGAGCACTGACAATGGAGGCAGCACTGACTGCACCGAGGCTGCACAATGTGATGACATGTCGGGGGGGGGGGGAGACACTTGTCTGAGCTGGGCCTCTGCTCCATGTCCACCACTATTGTCTGCACCCCGCACACAACTTACCCCAGCCTGCAGACCTCCCATCCTCCGGCAACATCCATCCTCCAGACCCCCTCTAGCAGTTACTGCATGGAGGACAATGGGGCAAGTTTCCTCAGATCATCCTCCATATGGGTTTGCAGCATCACTCTTATTACCATATGTGTTCTGATGTCTGCAGGACAGAGACCCATCATCATCCCAACCCCCATCATCATACCTATCCTTATCCTCAGAAGTGATACCCATCTTCATCCCTATCCTCATCCTCGGGACAGAGACCTATCATCATCTCTATTCTTATTCTCAGCATTGGCACCCATCCTCAGAACTGAGACCCATCTTCATCCCTATTCTCATCCTCAGGACCGATACCCATCACATGCTCAAGACTGAGACCCATCTTCATCCCTATCCTCATCTTCAGAATTTAGACTCATCTTCATCCCTATTCTCATTCTCAGAACTGAGACCCATCTTCATCCTCAGCATTGGCTCCCATTCACAGACCTGAGACCTATCTTCATCCCTATCCTTACCCTACGTATCAGTACCCATCCCATCCACAGAACTGAGACCCATCTTTATTCCCTTCTCCATCCCATCTCCAGAATTGGTACCCATCACCATGCTTATCCTCAGGACCTGCACCCATCCTATCCTCAGAACTAATACCCGTCTTTTTTTCTGTTCTCCATCCCATCTTCTGGATTGGCACCCAACACCATCTTTATCCTCCTCAGGACTGGCACCCATGCCATCCTCAGAACTGAGACCCATCTTTATCCCCTTCTCCATCCCATCTCCAGGATAGGCATCCATCTTTATCCAATCTTTGTACCTACAGGGCTGGCTGATACCCATCTCAAAACTTGGTACCAAATCTTATATCATCTCCAGGGCTGGTACCCATCTCACATCATCATCATCCCCATCAGATGTCTAGATCTGGGACACATCTCCATCCCTTCCTCAGGGCTGCCACACATCTTCATCCTGTCTTCAAAGCTACCTTAGCCAAGCTCTGGAGCTGGCACCCATCTTTGCTTCTTTTCATCTTCATCCTTGGCTTCATCTATAGCTAGTACCCGTCTTCATTCAGTCTCCCAAATTTGTACCAAACCTTACACCATCTCCAGGGCTGGTACCATCTCGGTCCCTCCATGGCATCTCCAGGGCTGGTACCATCTCGGTCCCTCCATGGCATCTCCAGGGCTGGTACCATCCCATTGTTAAAGCTGGTGGACATCTGTCTTCTCTTCATCCTTAATTCATCTCATCTGCTGGACTGGTACCCAACTTTCTCCCATGTTCATTCCTACTTCTTTCTATTGTCAGGAATGCCACCCACCTGCATCCCATATTTAGGACTAATACCAGTCTCCATCCCTATCCTCTCTTAATCCTTGCTTCTTCCCATCTTCAACACTAGAATCCATCTCCACCCCCGCTTCATCCAATAACCAGCCTCATCCTTGCTTCAACCCATCTCCCTTCCATCTGAGATTGGCCAGCAATCTATCCCATCTCCAGGTGGGCGGTACCCATCTCCAGGGGGCCGATGCCCATCTCCTAACCATCTCCATCCCATCTCCAGGGGGTCGATACCCATCTCGTACTCATCTCCTACCCATTTCCAGGGGGCCGGTGCCCATCTCCTACCCATCTCCAGGGGGGTCGGTACCCATCTCCATCCATTCTCCAGGGGGCCTCTACCCATCTCCAGGGGGGCGGTACCCATCTCCAGGGGTGCGGTACCCATCTCCAGGGGTCGGTACCCATCTCCTTTCCATCTCCAGGGGGTCAGTATCCAGCTCCATCCCTTCTCCAGGGGGCCTCTACCCATTTCCAGGGGATCAGTACCCATGTCCGTCCCATCTTCAGGGGGCGTTGCCCGTCTCCGTCCCATCTCTATCCTCATCCCTGTTCAAACAATCTCTACAGCTGGCACCCATTTCCATCACATCTATCTCCCTGCTGTTATCCATCTCCATAATATTTTTATGACTGGCACCCATCTCCTTCCCTTCTTCATCCCATCTCCATCCCGCCTCTGTCCCCATCCTCATCCCTGCTTTAACCCATCTCCAGGGCTGGCAACCATCTCTTATCATTGCTTCAACCTGTCTCCAGGGCAGAAATCTATCTCCATCCAGCATTGTCCGACCTTGTCTCTGCTTTGACCGTGTGGGAACATTTCTGGGTGTATATTAGTTCTAAAAACCTAAAGATCAATGAACACGTTAGATTTTGTCCTCTTCATAGGGAGATAATTTAATATATCAGGAAGTCATCAGAGCAAAGAATATTATAGGAAGCACCATGGGAGCTCCTAGTAGCCTTGCTGTCTCCAGCTTCTGGACAGTCTGTCACTGACCTGGAACCATCGATCAGATCACAAATGTCCTGATGTTGATGCTTGTTCCGGCTATTAAAGCTACAAGATCAGAGTGACAACAGTCCGGAAGCATCAGCGGCAGCCTCTGGTTGAGGAAACTTTTAAACGAAGGTGGGGAGAGATTTTCAGGAACACCGCTCACTTCCTGTCTGCAGAAGAAGGCCTTTGGTTGTCACCTTTAGGTCTAAAATATCAGCTTGCATTGAACAGTTTCCTGTAATGTTGTCACTGGCGAATGTTAGATTTGTATCTGCTTTAAAATATATATTATTTTCCTTTCACTTATCGTAACACTTTTCTTTCCAGGGATGCCGGTACGTCGCAGTTGTCTGCACCCTTTCAGACAGTTCGTAAATAATGCAAACTAGCTAAAATGTTACCTTTCAAGCCGACCTTTACCCCCTTTCACTAA
The DNA here is from genome assembly GCF_000935625.1 of Nanorana parkeri. Taxonomy (NCBI): domain Eukaryota; kingdom Metazoa; phylum Chordata; class Amphibia; order Anura; family Dicroglossidae; genus Nanorana; species Nanorana parkeri. The sequence continues at coordinate 1,287,137 of NW_017306619.1, read as the reverse complement.
AGATCACATCGCCGTTCAGCTCTCCATCATCCGACATTCATTAGTTAAACAAATATCTTTTTATTTTACTTCCTGTTGCTGTTTTTCCACTTCCTGGTCCTCTTGGGTACAAATGATGTAATCTGTGCCTAAGCGTTGCATCCTGGGAAGGTTACATCGGCAGAGCATTGCTGGCAAATCTCATCTGTAATCTCACGAGATCTCAGGGAAAAGGCATTGTCCTCCCCTGAGATGATGTGCATGGTCACATGTCCTGGTCACATGTACTAGTCACATGTCAGAGTTCCAGGAAGTAAATGGAGATATAGCAATCTGCCCTTAGTAAAAAAAAAAAAATGGCCGCTGTGAGAAGACTGGGGAGGAAAAGAGAAATAAGATATGCAAAGAGTTCAAAGCCGGTGTTCTATCAAAAGTTCCAACTTGTCGACCTCTCCAACTGGTGACGTCACATCCGGTGGCTGCCAGTAGGAGATGTACAGCAGAGGGTGCTAGTCTAGTGCGCATGCCCAGGAAATCCTTGTCGAACTGTCTTAACTATTGCCACAGAGCCTGCGTGGCTATCCACTTCTATAACCTACTGCAGTTATATTTTGTCCTAGGTTATACCGTGTTTCCCCGAAAATAAGACACTGTCTTATATTTTTTTTGGCTCAAAAAAAACCCACCAGGTCTTATTTTCGGGGGTAGGTCTTATTTTTTTTTTTTATGTATAACAATCCAAAGTTAATGCAAATCCAAATTAAATAATCCAAAATGGCAAAGTTACGAATAGGATGATCAGGGCAATCAGGGGTGCCGTACCTTTCCAAGAGCAATTTGGTAACCAGAATGAGCAAAGCGCATTTTCACTATCGATTCCTCACAGGCGGAGTGCATTTGGTATCACTCCGCCTGTGACAGGAGCCGGCGCTATAGAGGAGGCATCGGCTTATGGGGCTCTGCTCCCTCCGCTGCCACCTCACTTCCTCGAGCGCTGGCTTAGTTGGCATCGCTGATTCTTTCCTGCCTCTCCCGCGGCTCTTCAGGTTCCCCCTTATGCCACCACCAGCCCTGGGAATGGTCATAACTAGGTCTTTTTTTCGGGGTAGGTCTTATATTTTAGCTATTCCCAAAAATAGTACTAGGTCTTATTTTTGGGTTAGGTCTTATTTTCGGGGAAACAGGGTAGAAGCCGATAACCGCGCAGGCGCAGTGGCAGCCGAGGTTGTAGAAAGAATCATGTGCCCGCGTAGGTGCTGTAACATAATATAACCTTTGACTAGGTTATAGAAGCTGATGGCTGCGCAGGCGCAGTGGCTATTGTCTCATCGGATTCTATAACCTAATCAAAGGTTATATTATGTTACAGGGCCTGCGCGGCCACATGATTCTTTCTACAACCTCGGCTGCCACAGCGCCTGCGCGGCTATCGGCTTCTATAACGTAGGACAAATCTAAGTTTGTACGAGGTTATAGAATCCGATGAGCCGCGCAGTGGCAATAGTTAGACAGTGCGAGAAGGATTTTCTGCCCATGCGCACCAGCTCCATCTATGTACATATCCTACTGGCAGTCAGCGGACGTGACGCGCCCAGTCGGAGAGCTCGACAAGTCGGAGTTTTCGATAGAACACCGGCAATTATCTAGAAGTCATTACTGAACATTTCTCAAGGTGTCTTTGTTGGGTAAAGTTCCTTTTGAATGGCCTCCCTGGTGCGGACATTGAAAATCCCGGAGACTGCTGCTGGGCGGCACCATCTTGGATGCGATGTCAGCGTCACCAGACTCGAGAGCTGTCACTCAAGTGGCCCTCTATAGCAGGGGTGGGCAAATTTCGGCCTCCAGCTGTTGCGGAACTACAACTACTGTAAGGCATTGCACGACTCTGGCAGCCACAGGCATGACTCACAGAGGCAGATGTTTAATGGGGATTGTAGTTTTGCCTTAGATGGAGGCCAGAGGTTTGCCGACCCCCCTGCTGTATAGTATTCCCCCTCTCTCCTCTCCTGGCAGCTACATTCTTTTTATGCCGGGAGAGGTGGAGGAGCTGGGCCAGCATAGAGAGCAATTTGACACTTCTAGAAGAGATGGTGTGCAAGGAGGGAGGGGGCGGTGCTAGGGAACTGACTCTTCCTGGAGTAGTCAAATTTTCACTGCAAGTTTAGTCAAATTGCAAGTAAATTAAAATCCTATGTAAAAGGAAAAACACTGCAAGAAAGTGTCTACAAAGCCTGAGTCTGAGTAGAAGCGAGCTAGGAAATGTTTATGCTTGTGAGGTCCTACGTGCCAGTTGTTCAGGACTGGAGTGGGGCGGGTACAGCTGGCTCTGCCTCTAGATAGGCAGAGCCAGCTGTCACTCATGCAGCTGGGCGGATCCCGTCGTCTAAGTCGGGATCCTTTCCGGCTGCTGCGTCTCAGTATATAGCGAGCAGCAGCTCTCGGTATACTGAGCCTAGGGTGACGGGAGGATGCTAGTTTGTGTCCTCCCGTTACCCTAAGGAGAACTATGGGGAAAAGCCCTAACCTCATAGTTCTCCTTTAAAGTGCATTTCCACTTTTGCAGTCAAGGTCAGGAAATCCCCCTCTGTAGGTCCATGTGCTTCCACTCATGCATCAGTCCTAAACATTGTTATTTCAAAATGATTTCTTCCCTTTTTAGATGCGTCTGTGTAGCCGGAGCCATTGCAAGCTTCCAAGTCACAGGAATCTCTGGGTCTCCCCATAGAAAGACTAAGCACCACCTCATTAGCATACAATGCTCCTAGATCGTTAACCCTTTTGCTAGTACAGACGGTGTTCATGTCTACTGATAGATATCTGCCATCACAGCACAGACAGGGTTAAAGGAGAACTATGGGGTTAGGGCATTTCCCCATAGTTGTCCTAAGGGTAACGGGAGGACACAAACTAGCGTCCTCCCGTCAGCCAAAGCTCAGTATACCGCGAGCTACAGCTCCCGACATTACTGTCTGGATCCACCCAGCTGCGTGAGTGACAGCGGGCTCTGCCTATCTAGAGGCAGAGCCAGCTGTACCCGCCCCCTCCCCTGTCAGTTCCGCCAGTCAGCGCTGGATGGGGGGAATCCAGCCCCTCCACTGCTAAGGCTCCATTCACACATAGCGGTAGCGTTTTCCCGTGCGAAAAACTGCGTGAATGTTAACATACGCGTGGATTCAGCACGTTTGCGGCTATTACTACCGGAACATGCGGAATCTGCCCGTAAAATCTTACTGTCGAGATCCACCCAGCTGCGTGAGTGACAGCTGGCTCTGCCTATCTAGAGGCAGAGCCAGCTGTACCCGCCCTCTCCCCCGTCCATTCCGCCAGTCAGCGCTGG
>NW_017306619.1:1275422-1283679 GCF_000935625.1 Nanorana parkeri | reverse complement strand
CTTTTCTTTCAGAATAGAACACGCATTGTGCTAATAAATGATGTCATGTGATTGAGGAACACGTAACAAACATACGATTGGTGTTTTCCTGATTTGCCTGCAGAAGTAGACATACACTTTTAGCAAGTAAAAACGCCTCCTGATTTGGGATCCTCGTTTTCCCAGCTTCCCGTTTGGCTCGAGTGGCGTCCGAGTCGCTTGACCTAGAACAAGTATGGAGACGAGGAATTCTGACGTTTTTCCGGGAACCAGTTTGGAGCGTGCGCGTTCTGTGTCTGTGATCCCGGAGTTCGGACACGGCCGGGCCGTCTAGCAGTTTTAGGTCTACGTCTCCCGTGACGGGATCACTCTAAGGATTTCGAACCGGCACTCAGCAGCTCAATATGGAAATAAAGTTAGTTAAGTTGCAGAGTCACGTCGCGTAGGTCAATAAGCCAATGTTCCTGGGCCGTGCGGGGTCCCTTCCTTATGTTGTCACTGTGTGGGTTTGAGGAAGGGACCCTGTGCGGCACTGAAATGTCACATTATTGATCAATGTGACGTGATTATCCAATAAAAGTGACTTTTATCTGCATACTGAGCTGCTGAGTCTTGGTGGCTTATCTTCGAATTCTTGAAGTTCTGCACAGCGACACAGCAGTCGCTAAGAGCACCTTCCTGTTTACTATTGGTCACTATGAGCACCGTCCCTGTTACTATTTGTCACTACGAGCACCGCCCCTGTTACTATTGGTCACTACGAGCACCGCCCCTGTTACTATTGGTCACTACAAGCACCGCCCCTGTTACTATTGGTCACTATGAGCACCGCCCCTGTTACTATTGGTCACTAGGAGCACCGTCCCTGTTACTATTGGTCACTAGGAGCACCGTCCCTGTTACTATTGGTCACTAGGAGCACCGTCCCTGTTACTATTGGTCACTAGGAGCACCGTCCCTGTTACTATTGGTCACTAGGAGCACCATCACGTTTACTATTGGTCACTATGTTGTATGGTGTGCAGCGGGTATCTACATCGATCGAAGATTCACTCTAAAGACATTCCATTTTCCATCATATACAGGTGAAACTCGAATAATTAGAATATCGTGCAAAGTTCATTTATTTCACTAATGCAACTTAAAAGATGAAACTAATATATGAGAGAGACTCATTACATGCAAAGCAAGATAATTCAAGCCGTGATTTGTCATCATTGTGATGATTATGGCTTACAGCTCATGAAAACCCCAAGAACCCCAAATCCACAACCTCAAAAAAGTAGATTATTACATGCAATCAATAAAACACGGATTGTACATAGAACAATATCGGACCTCTGAAAAGTACAAGCATGCATATGTACTCAGTACTTGGTTTGGGCCCCTTTTGCAGCACTTACTGCAATTACTTTTGCACGATATTCTAATTATTCGAGTTTCACCTGTATGTCTCAGCACAGATTTATATATATTGCAGCTTTAGTTGCAATGTGTTTGCGTTGTCAGCCTGTGTTGCAGTTTGTGTTGTTTCTTCCTGTCTCGTGATGTTGGGTGTTGTGCGCCCTTCGGCGTCACAGAGTTTGAAACGGCAGTAAAAACGCGTTCAGGACGCTCAGCTCAGCGTTATCCGTCTTTTCCTCGTCCAAGTTCCGCCGCTGTGGAAAGTTGTGCAACAGAATGAACTTGTGTATAATTCATGAGGCCGTCCGGCGGTGTGCGATGTGCGCGCTCCGATTTATATTGCGAGCGCCGGGTGAATCGCACGGGGATAATGTTGCGCATCCAATTAGGAAGCAATATATGGAGACTTTCCTAATCTGCGCGCTAATAAGCGGCCGTCCAGGTGTTCCATACAAAGTGTAATCTTCTTTTATTGAAAGAGAATCTCTTCCCGGTTCTAAAGTTTTTATCTAAAGCGAAAATGTTTTTTCATTTTTGGATGGCTTAGGGGCAGGGGGGCCCGTTAGGTAGATGGTGATCTAGCAGTAGCTCTCAGAGCTGATGCTGGTAGATCAGGAGGGGAATGGCGGCCCCTTTATTTCATGTCGGTATATTTATTTCGCTGTGCACACATGATTACCTATTACCCTGAGACTGCTGAGCCGAGCTCCCCGACACCTTTCTGGGGGATACTGGGGGTTGTAGTGCTACGTATTACGTCAAAGAATATTAGTTTACACAGCAAAATACAGCAAGGTGAGCCAGGAGAGAGCGTGAGGAGAGGGAGCGTGAGGAGAGACAGCCAGGAGAGAGAGCGTGAGGAGAGTAGGATGAGCAAGGAGAGACAGCCAGGAGGATGAGCAAGGAGAGACAGCCAGGAGGATGAGCAAGGAGAGACAGCCAGGATGATGAGCAAGGAGCGACAGCCAGGAAAGAGAGCTGGGAGAGACAGCCAGGAGGATGAGCAAGGAGAGACAGCCAGGAGGATGAGCAAGGAGAGACAGCCAGGAGGATGAGCAAGGAGAGACAGCCAGGAGGATGAACACGGACGCACTGCATAGTGTGAACGAGCCCTCAGGGCCTGTTCACACGACGTCCATTTTCTGTGCTGACCCGATCCGTACGCTCCTGCACTAAAAATGCACCCCAATGTATCCCTGTGTGTTTTATGGGCTCCAGTTCTCACGTGCGCAGTCCGTTCAGGTTATGACAGAAAAATACTGCATGTCACATTTTGTACGGTCCGGAAACGCAAAACGCGTCAAAACCGCACTGCAGCTAGCATACTGACAGCCCCACTCCAGAATTTTTTAACTGGAACGCATCAAAAACGCGGCAAAACACATAGCACCGCGTCTGCAGATCCGCACCTGATCAGGGCCTGAAAATCATGTGAACAGCTGGAAAGGCCGCTGGTTAGACAAAATATTTGTGATTCTGTTCAGTCGCTCCCGTGGTCCGTGCACTTGTGCAACACTACTCGGCCATGTGACGTCTGTGTCCTATCATGGCTTCCCTTAGCCGTGCTGTGTCCCTGTCTCCCGGGTTCTGCTCTTGTGTTGTCACACGGGCTGTCAAAGGAGACTACAAGCGGCAGTTATGGTAAAACTTACACAGGCAGGGGTCCACTGTTGTCACCATCGGGCCACCCACCCTGACAGAAGGCCGTCGCTGGAGTGCGTATAGGCAGGAAGCGGCTGCAAATAAGCGGCAGGAGATCAACAGAACCGAAATGGAAAAAGGATTAAAAAAAGCGCGAAGGAAAAGGTTTTATTGTTTGACAAAGCGCCTCGTATCACTCAGTCAGGGTTCAGATCTTCTGAAAGCGGAACTAAATCTTTGGAATGTTGGGGCCCCCAGGAGCATTTACCAAAATGTGTAAGTGTGCTGAGCATATTTTCACATTATGGTACCAGGTGAATACGATGGCTGCTGTTCCCCCCTCGTCACCGCCGCTTTCTTTTTTACCCGGTCGTCTTCCAGGTTCATGGTCCTCGGCCATCTTGATTGGCTGGGCTGGGATGTATGCGCACAGGAGGAGTTCGCGGCTCAATGTACACGAGGCCAATGGACAAAAAACAGAACAGAAGAGACATACGGGTGGGGGTGGGGGTGGTCTAGAGCCACTGTGTACGGTAACCAATCAGCTTCCATCTTCAGCTTGTTCAGTCCAGTTTTTAGAATGAAAGCTGGAAGCTGATTGGTTGTCACGCACTCGGCTCCAGATTCTGCCTGTTCCAGGCTTAGTACATTCCCTTCACGAGTCTGTGTCATAAAGTCCTTCATGTCGGCGTGTTTTGGTTTTTATATAAGTTTAAGTATAAGGATATTTTTGCTCTTCTGTGATTTTCTTGACCATGTGGCATTGTACAAAACCTCCTTTTATTTTCCTGGATCTCTTCTACATCTGTCTGCTGATATTTGTGTGCTTCCGGTTCCTCTTGGTGATATTATGTAATAGGCAGACAGGCCCTCCAGCCAGAGCGATGCTGCTCCCCAGCCGCTTCTAATCATGTGTCACAGCCAGTGAGATCTCTGCTACATTGTGATCTGCGTGTCTCCAGTCACTTGTAATGATGACCCATCTCTGCTACATTGTGATCTCTGTGTCTCCAGTCACTTCTAATGACCCATCTCAGCCAGTGAGATCTCTGCGACATTGTGACCTCCGTGTCTCCAGTCACTTCTAATGACCCATCTCAGCCAGTGAGATCTCTGCGACATTGTGACCTCCGTGTCTCCAGTCACTTCTAATGACCCATCTCAGCCAGTGAGATCTCTGCGACATTGTGACCTCCGTGTCTCCAGTCACTTCTAATGACCCATCTCAGCCAGTGAGATCTCTGCGACATTGTGACCTCCGTGTCTCCAGTCACTTCTAATGACCCATCTCAGCCAGTGAGATCTCTGCGACATTGTGACCTCCGTGTCTCCAGTCACTTCTAATGACCCATCTCAGCCAGTGAGATCTCTGCGACATTGTGACCTCCGTGTCTCCAGTCACTTCTAATGACCCATCTCAGCCAGTGAGATCTCTGCGACATTGTGACCTCCGTGTCTCCAGTCACTTCTAATGATTACCCGTCTCGGCCAGTGAAATCTCTGCTACATTGTGACCTCCTGTGTCTCCAGCCACTTCTAATGATGACCCATCTCAGCCAGTGAGATCTCTGCGACATTGTGACCTCCGTGTCTCCAGTCACTTCTAATGATGACCTGTCTCAGCCAGTGAAATCTCTGCTACATTGTGACCTCTGTGTCTCCAGTCACTTCTAATGATGACCTATCTCAGCCAGTGAGATCTCTGCTACATTGTGACCTCCGTGTCTCCAGTCACTTCTAATGATGACCTGTCTCAGCCAGTGAAATCTCTGCTACATTGTGACCTCCGTGTCTCCAGTCACTTCTAATGATGACCTGTCTCAGCCAGTGAAATCTCTGCTACATTGTGACCTCTGTGTCTCCAGTCACTTCTAATGATGACCTGTCTCAGCCAGTGAAATCTCTGCTACATTGTGACCTCTGTGTCTCCAGTCACTTCTAATGATGACCTGTCTCAGCCAGTGAAATCTCTGCTACATTGTGACCTCCGTGTCTCCAGTCACTTCTAATGATGACCTGTCTCAGCCAGTGAAATCTCTGCTACATTGTGACCTCCGTGTCTCCAGTCACTTCTAATGATGACCTGTCTCAGCCAGTGAAATCTCTGCTACATTGTGACCTCCGTGTCTCCAGTCACTTCTAATGATGACCTGTCTCAGCCAGTGAAATCTCTGCTACATTGTGACCTCCGTGTCTCCAGTCACTTCTAATGATGACCTGTCTCAGCCAGTGAAATCTCTGCTACATTGTGACCTCCGTGTCTCCAGTCACTTCTAATGATGACCTGTCTCAGCCAGTGAAATCTCTGCTACATTGTGACCTCCTGTGTCTCCAGCCACTTCTAATGATGACCCATCTCAGCCAGTGAGATCTCTGCGACATTGTGACCTCCGTGTCTCCAGTCACTTCTAATGATGACCTGTCTCAGCCAGTGAAATCTCTGCTACATTGTGATCTCTGTGTCTCCAGTGACTTCTAATGATGACCTGTCTCAGCCAGTCAAATATCTGCTACATTGTGACCTCTGTGTCTCCAGTCACTTCTAATGATGACCTGTCTCAGCCAGTGAAATATCTGCTACATTGTGACCTCCTGTGTCTCCAGCCACTTCTAATGATGACCCGTCTCGGCCCGTGAAATCTCTGCTACATTGTGACCTCCTGTGTCTCCAGCCACTTCTAATGATGACCCATCTCAGCCAGTGAGATCTCTGCTACATTGTGACCTCTGTGTCTCCAGTCACTTCTAATGATGACCTGTCTCAGCCAGTGAAATATCTGCTACATTGTGACCTCCTGTGTCTCCAGTCACTTCTAATGATGACCCGTCTCGGCCAGTGAAATCTCTGCTACATTGTGACCTCCGTGTCTCCAGTCCCTTCTAATGATGACCTGTCTCAGCCAGTCAAATATCTGCTACATTGTGACCTCTGTGTCTCCAGTCACTTCTAATGATTACCCGTCTCGGCCAGTGAAATCTCTGCTACATTGTGACCTCCGTGTCTCCAGTCACTTCTAATGAGGACCCATCTCAGCCAGTGAGATTTCTGCTACATTGTGACCTCCGTGTCTCCAGTCACTTCTAATGAGGACCCATCTCAGCCAGTGAGATCTCCTACTTTGTGACCTCTGTGGCTCCAGTCACTTCTAATGATGACCCATCTCAGCCAGTGGAATCTGCTACTTTGTGACCTCTGTGGCTCCAGTCACTTCTAATGAGGACCCATCTCAGCCAGTGAGATTTCTGCTACATTGTGACCTCTGTGGCTCCAGTCACTTCTAATGAGGACCCATCTCGGCCAGTCTTACACCGACACATTACTCGTCAGGCACATAACATGCGAATGTATATTTAAGTGTGGTGGAAGGTGAGAAGAGCCCAGCAGGGAACCACCTCTGCCATCTTTCAAGTGTGACCTGAAATCCTTGAAGAGGAAGCTTCCCGCCGCGCCGCACTCCAAACCCGAAATAGTAGATTACTTTTTTTTTATTATTCCCGCCAAGTTAAAGAACTCCAGAAGAATATCTAAAATTACCATTTAGTCCGTTCCTTCTCAGCACCAGCCTTCAAATACTGCCAGCGGGTCATGTTTAATGGATGGCGGCTGGAGCAATTACTTTACTGATCGTGAGACACCGATGAAATGCTGGGACACAAAATTGGGGGGAATGCCAAGGCAGAAATGTACTAAGACAAAAGGGAACAGCTGGATCTGGTCTGCGCACTGTGTTGGTAATATTGGTGAAAAACAAGGAAATAGGGATGGTGGGAGCCCCTCATAATGGGCACAGCAGGTGTACAGACCTCGGAGCTCAGCAGAGAGAACGCTGGGGGCTGTACGTAGCTTCCAGAAAACATAGCGCTGGGTGCTGCACATAGCTTCCAGAAAACATAGCGCTGGGTGCTGCGCGTAGCTTCCAGAAAACATAGCGCTGGGTGCTGCACATAGCTTCCAGAAAACATAGCGCTGGGTGCTGCGCGTAGCTTCCAGAAAACATAGCGCTGGGGGCTGCACGTAGCTTCCAGAAAACATAGCGCTGGGTGCTGTACGTAGCTTCCAGAAAACATAGCGCTGGGTGCTGCGCGTAGCTTCCAGAAAACATAGCGCTGGGTGCTGCACAAAGCTTTCAGAAAACATAGCGCTGGGTGCTGTACGTAGCTTCCAGAAAACATAGCGCTGGGTGCTGCGCGTAGCTTCCAGAAAACATAGCGCTGGGTGCTGCACAAAGCTTCCAGAAAACATAGCGCTGGGTGCTGTACGTAGCTTCCAGAAAACATAGCGCTGGGTGCTGCGCGTAGCTTCCAGAAAACATAGCGCTGGGTGCTGCACAAAGCTTCCAGAAAACATAGCGCTGGGTGCTGCGCGTAGCTTCCAGAAACTCTGACTTTGCTGCAGCTTCTAATGCACATTGTGAGAAGCTCGCAGTGTGCAGTGAAATCGGAGGAAGACATTTCAGGAGAGGAGCCGGTACAACTCGGCAAGGGAAGACCAGAGAAGGATATAGAGTACAGGTGTCTAGTTCGGTGTTGCTGTCTTAGAACCTGGCAGACATTTTTGGAATGTGATTGTTGTGATTTGATACAATGTTGCTCTAATTCTACAATTCCCGGTCTGCAGAAAAATCTGATACATTGTTGCACAGAGAACATCGGTGTCTGGTTTGGTGACTCCGCACCGCCGTCTGATCCGTGGATCCTCTCTATCTGCGTTTTTTCTTTTATAGACGGTGAACCTGCCCGGCGTCTAATTTTAGATTTCCGAGGCCCGGAGGACGCTGATGCTTTTCTTCTCCCGCTTTGTTTCCCTGCGTGCCTGCACGCCGCCGCTGATCTCTCCTGATTATTCGCAAAGCGCTTTGTGTTTATTGTCCTGCATCATTTATATAATTCGGGAGTGGCGATGCGGAATGACCCCGCCGGTCAAGGACTTTCAGCGAGGAATGTTTCTGAATGATTAAACCGCCGCCATGCGCGGAAGATTCGCTGAACGGGGAATTCTTCTCTGGAGCCTTAAAGACCAATTCCGGGGACATTTTTTTATTAGCACTTGTGGTGGAGCTGCCCCGGCACTGCAAGGGTTAAGGGCTCATTTTGGTCTAGGGGATAAAATAATACTCGCCCGTTCCTTGTTCCAGTCTGGCTGCTAGAGCGGTCCCCGCAGCCTCTTCTCCTCCTTGCTTCTGGCTGTCTAAGGACCTGTGATGTCATCATATCCATACACTTGCATTGGGCG
>NW_017306619.1:1272126-1275399 GCF_000935625.1 Nanorana parkeri | reverse complement strand
TTTGTACATGTAGTTTTGATTGGGGGGAGCGCATGACAGGGTGACAACGCAGGAGGACAATTGGGAGTCAGTGACGGAACGTTGTCACCTGGTAACAGGAAGTGCCTGAACAAGGACCTTCATGGCAGGATCACCAGGGAGTGTTTTTATTGAGAACTGCAGATTTAAGGATATTACATGAACACATTGAAGCTGATTAGATTGCAGTGATTGGGGTTCAAATCAACATTAAAGTAGAACTATGGGGTTAAGGCTTTTCCCCATAGTTCTCCCTATGGTAACGGGAGAAGGAGGCTGTAGCTCGCGGTATACTGAGACGCCGCAGCTGAAGCGGATCCCGACAATTATGTCTGGATCCGCCCAGCTGCGTGAGTGACAGCTGGCTCTGCCTATCTAGAGGCAGAGCCAGCTGTACCCGCCCCCGTCCGTTCCGCCAGTCAGCGCTGGCAGATTGGAGCGGGGAGAGGGGAATACAGCCCCTCCCCCTGTCAAGGCAGAGAGCCGTGACAGGATCGAGAGGTGAGCGAACGCCGGTATGTGTTCGCTCACTTCCCGATCTACTGAGCCGACCTGTGACAGTCTCATTGTCACAGGTCGGCTAGAACTATGAGGTGAGTGAAAAGCCCCTCCCCCTCATAGTTCTCCTTTTATGGGCTCGTTCACACCAGATGCAGTGCGTTCCAGCCCGATTCTGGCCACAACGCACTGCATCACATTGCGGCCAGCTCACTTTTTGTGGGGCAGGAGGGGCCTTTGAAGGGAATAGCACCGTAACCACGCCCTCCGGCCGCAATGCAATCCCGTGCGGCCAATCGCATTGCGGTCGGAGTGCTTGGCTACGGTGCCAGTCACTCCAATGGCCCGTCAGGCCACCTCCTGCCCCACAAAATATTAAGCCGGCCGCAAAGCGATGCAGTGCGTTCTGGCCAGAATAGCAGATCCGTTCACCGGCCAGAACGTCTCGGGTTGCAGATTTGGGTCCGCGATAAATAAAATGCATTCATAGGAGAAGCTGTGCGTCCCCAGAAACCCCGGCAGATATCTGCACCCCTCCCCCCCCCTGCCCCGGGGGCTGTTAGTGGGAGTTTGTACCGCTCTGCCCTCCTACATTCTGCAACATATGACTATAAATCTGTGTGCGCGTACTTCAGAATCTCCCCGTATATCAGCAGGCTCAGGACGTTATTCATTATAATATTCAACTTCTTAGTCCCAGTGATGTCATCACTGGTTCTCTATGCAGTGCAGACAGATCATGGCTGGTGGGTGGGGCCTGCAGGGTACTGTACATACAAGACCAGTGACCCTGCACAAGGAGAGAGAGCAGCAGTGACCGGTCTTTATTACAGGAGGGGGGCGGAGACTAGACCAGTCACCCTGCACAAGGCGAGCGCAGCAGTGATTGGTCTTTATTACAGGAGGGGGCGGAGACCAGACCAGTCACCCTGAACAAGGCGAACGCATCAGTGAGCGGTCTTTATTACAGGAGGGGGCAGAGACAAGACCAGTCACCTTGAACAAGGCAAGCGGAGCAGTGATTGGTCTTTATTACAGGAGGGGGCGGAGACCAGACCAGTCACCCTGAACAAGGCGAACGCATCAGTGAGCGGTCTTTATTACAGGAGGGGGCAGAGACGAGACCAGTCACCCTGAACAAGGCGAACGCATCAGTGAGCGGTCTTTATTACAGGAGGGGGCAGAGACGAGACCAGTCACCCTGAACAAGGCGAACGCATCAGTGAGCGGTCTTTATTACAGGAGGGGGCAGAGACGAGACCAGTCACCCTGAACAAGGCGAACGCATCAGTGAGCGGTCTTTATTACAGGAGGGGGCAGAGACGAGACCAGTCACCCTGAACAAGGCGAACGCATCAGTGAGCGGTCTTTATTACAGGAGGGGGCAGAGACAAGACCAGTCACCTTGAACAAGGCAAGCGGAGCAGTGATTGGTCTTTATTACAGGAAGCTGGATTACTGCACAGATCTGGAATAAATACACAAAGCTCACCGAGATTTAGGAAGGACACACTGGACAATATTTGGTGATCCCGGAGTTCATCTGTAACATAGTAACACAGAATTCCGGAGTCTACAGGTCTATTGTAGTCACCGGCGGTCTATCGGCTCGTTCACAAAATGCATATTTTCTACGCACGCTTGAAATGTGCCCTTTAGTTGTGTTAAAATGCGTCGTGTTGTTGTGTCATTTCCATATCGAGGCCGCAGGGAGATCTCGCCCGGGCACATCAATCACTGTGGCGGGAAAGTGTCTATTAATGTGGATTGATGTGCGTTTTTGCTCAATTCAGCACTTTTCCCTCTATGCCGGATGTCGCAGTGCGTAGAGCGCACCGACCGCTCACTGTACTGCTTATATTTTAATGGCATCCTGTCCCTTGTACAAGAACTGGGTAAGCGACGGGTTTCCATGATGGCCTCCCCCCACCCCCTCCTTTCTCAATAGAAAAAGCGCATTGCGGCACATGCATTAGGCCTCGCTTTCACAAGGACGGAGTTTACGTGGCGTTCCGCCCAATAAACATCTTGCCCCGCTGCGATCATATGTTACGTGACGTATACATGGAAGCAGCAGCTTTACGTTGGTGGGAGGAGCCGGCAGGGTGCCGTCCATCGCTTCCTGAAAACACCACAGCACCCTGCCTCGGTACTCCTCTCGGGAGACCTTGTCCCTGATGCAAGCAGTGGGAGGAGTTATGCAAATATGGGTGGGGGTACGTCTGCAGGAGTGCGTGGAACCGCATCCAGATCTCCTTAGATAACGCCCACACGTGATGCTGAGCCTCCATGATTGAAGGGAGTGAGTTCCAATGACTGAAAGGGGGTGGGGCCAGAACAGTCAGGCTGGGGAGCAAAGGGTCAGGTGATGCTCGGAAATGAAGCGGGCTCTACGTGACCTGCAGCAGCTTCTAATGCACATTGTGAGAAAACGCACAGCGGCGCACTCAAGGATGGCAATGCATAATACTGAATATAAAAGGACAATATACAGAAGGACGGATACGGCTGTGATCGGCGCCATAGCACGGGGTGGATGATACACGGAGCCGGTCCAGGTTATACATGACAGGTCCACTTTGAATGCAAGGTTTTCTCTGGACAGACTAATGAGGATTCCCAGCAGGCTTTGCTCCGGGGGTCTCATTGCTCTCGTAGTGATGAATGGTCTCTTCTTCTTTTCCTGACCCGATGACCGAGACTCTGGGAAAGGCGGCTCATTAGCGTGGTGACGAGGACTTGTTCCTGGAGGGGAAG
>NW_017306619.1:1271536-1271888 GCF_000935625.1 Nanorana parkeri | reverse complement strand
CATTTAAAGTGATATTAAAGTCAAAAAGTGATGAAAGACATAACATACAATGGAGGCTGCTGCTTGAGTTTCAGTTTCCTGCGGCATCAGCTGGTCCCCCGAGCACCGGCCCTGATATCCTGTGTTTTGTGTAGTTCCTTTCCCTTGCTGGGTCCTATGGAGCCACCCTTGTGTGTGCTAGTAAGCTGTGTACATCTCTACAAAGGCACGGGCAAGGCAAACCACCCACTTCCCCCACCTCCTCGTGAGGGTCTCGGGAGGTTGGAGACCTGTGTGGAGGGTCTCGGGAGGTTGGAGACCTGTGTGGAGGGTCTCGGGAGGTGGGAGACCTGTGTGGAGGGTCTCGGGAGGT
>NW_017306619.1:1260614-1269973 GCF_000935625.1 Nanorana parkeri | reverse complement strand
GGAGGGTCTGGGGAGGAGGGAGACGTGTGCAGGAGGGTCTCTGGAGGGGGAGACGTGTGCGGAGGGTTCGCGGAGATGATTTGATAACGCCTGGCCCCGTTTATGGAGAAGTGACGATATACGCTCATTGTACATTCTGGATTCTAGGAATGGTCATTAAATTCCGCTGACCCCAGGCTGGCGCTCGTCCTCTGTGGGACGCCCGCGCTCCCCTCCCCTCGCTGCGGGTGGGCAGGAATGAGCGCGGGGTCACAGATGAAGCTTCTCCCGGCCTCGTATGCGTTTTGCCTTTCCAGCTGGCTTGTTGTGCGCATCTCATTATTGGCTTATTAAAACGCAGAACTGCGCGACTCTTTACCCTGCGATCGTCTGCGGCGCCCTTGTATGTAGGCTGAAGAATTTCAACCCAAAGCAGATGTAGACCCGAACTGATTGACATTTTGTCCGCTTAAAGGAGAACTATGGGGTCAGTGTTTTTCCCCATAGTTCTCCTTAGGTTAACGGGAGGACATAAACTAGCGTCCTCCCGTGACCCAAAGCTCAGTATATAGCGACCTACAGTATACTGAGACCGCCGCAGCCGGGACGGATCCAGAGATTACTGTCTGGATCCACCCAGCTGCGTGAGTGACAGCTGGCTCTGCCTATCTAGAGGCAGAGCCAGCTGTGCCCGCCCCCTCCCAAATCTTTAAAGTGACAACAAAGGCACCTTTAGAAATTAGTAATGACATTCTACATACACATACTTCTAGTTAATTGCCGGCTTTTTATTCTTTGCATACCTTATTTTTTTCCCCAGTCCTCTCACAGCGGCCATTTTTGCTAAGGGCAGATGAATCCATCTCCCTTTACTTCTTGGAACTCTGGCCCATGTGACTAGGACATGTGGCATTGCACATCATCTCGGGGGAGGAAAATGCCTTTCCTGAAGATCTCGGGAGATTTTGCGGTTTACTGATGAGATTTCCCAGCAATGCTCTGCTGATGCAACAATCCCAGGATGCATCTCTTAAGGCCGTGACACACTTCGCGCAGAGCGGTGGCGCACTGCCTTTTGCGAGCAGCGTGTCATGTAATTTTCTCCTCGGCACGTCAGCTTGCAAGAGATGAAAAATGTCATCTTCAGCCAATCGGCTCACGCGTATAAACGTGGGGGTCAGGATGCGACGTCTGGCTGGTTGTTAGGCACGTGCCGATTGGCTGAAGGTGCAGTCAATCATCTGACTGCACTCGGCTCACGCATTGCACTCAAAGCTCCGTGCCGGACAGCTTTGCTTGGCTCTGCACGGCTTTGTGTGCAGTGTGTCAGGGGCGTTAGGCATAGGCTACTTCACTAGGCCAAACAGTCATTGTAAATAAAATAAAAATATTTTATTTAATAAGTTGATTTCATATCAGCGCGCAGAGCTGCATTCTGATGTGATTTTCAGTAAAAGGGGGTAAAGGACCTTTTTAAGGACCAGAAGAATGCAATCATAAGATCTTTTATTCCAAATCGAGGATTGCAACGTTGTGATTATTTTCCTTCAGGTTAAGATTAGGTTCAGGTTGAGATTATTGGCGGTATCATTCTCTTCTTAAATTGAATCGCACCGTGTGTAGTGTATCAAATCAATCATTTTATATTATTCAGTTGTTGCACAATAATGGTTTTCTCTATAAAGAACAAGTAGTAGGAAGCTCGGGATCTTTGAGTTATAATAGCCCAAAGGATAACATTCAAAGTATTAACTGCTTGAAGACCAGGTGTTTAGATCCCCTACCTACTGCGTCCAATGTATTCCAATGGTATTTTTAGCACCAGTTCACATCGCAGCGTTCCGTTCCAGAGCAGGTTAAAAAAACTGCAGCAGGCCCTATTTTACCTGCTCAGGACCTGCTCTGGAACGCCTGCAAACGCATCAAAAATGCATGCAAACGCCCTGGAACGCACTGAAAGGCCATTTTAAACTAAAAGAAAACGGCTCGGAACGCATCAAAAAACGCGGCACAACCCACTCCACTGCGTGTGCAAAAACTCGTGCAGATCTGGTCTGCATTTGGTGTGAACAAGGCCTTAACCGTCCCCTCCGCTTTCCCAAACACCTCCTGCTTTCTTGCTCCCTCGTCAACTCCTCCCATGCTCGCCTCCGGGACTTCTCTAGAGTCTCTCCTATCCTCTGGAACTCTTTACCCCAACCTGTCCGTCTATCTCGAACTCTGACTGCCTTTAGGCAATCCCTAAAGACTCATCTCTTCAGGGAAGCCTATCCCACCTCAACCTAACCACTAAACCATCCCGTTCTCAAACAATTCATCCCCACACAGCTACCTCCTCATGTATCACTGGCCCCTCCCTTTTAGATTGTAAGCCCTCAGGGGCAGGGCTCTCCTTACCATCTTGTCTTGCATTGTATTGAGATCGTAATGTCTTCCTTATATTGTAAAGCGCTGCGCAAACTGTTGGCGTCATATAAATCCTGTATAATAATATAGTCTAAGGCCGAGGGGTCCTCTTTGGAGCTTAACATATTATAAGGAATAAAGGCAAGAACTTCCATCCAGTAGGGGACAGGAATCGACCAGCAATCTATATCTAATATCGAGCTAAATTGTATAAATGTAATCAGTAGCTGAGGATGAACCTGCGATGCAACAGGTAATTTATTTGAGTGATTTCTAGAATTTAGGGTTGGAAGAACTCCAGGAACCAGGTAGATGAAATTCAGCTGGCCTATCACTATTTAGGTCTTCTGCATTCGTTGCTCTGGAAGCGCCAATTCCTTGACATCCTATAGAAGTATCCAGACTCCCAATCTTTATATTGCTTTTGTCAGATTGTTGTATTTTAGATGTTTTTGATGTATGTTATCTGCTGCTTTTGATCCTGTCTTGTATCTGATTTACTTACACTCCTCTCTCTGATCTTACAGTTGATAGTGGAGAAGACGACGGATTACCCCTCCACGGAGTATTCCCTGGTGGAAGATGTGGCCCTCCACTTCACCTGTTTGATGGACAGACTCAACGAGCAGCGCCTGTTCCAGCCCGACCTCTGCGATGTGGACATTGTTCTGGTCCAACAGAAGAGCACTTTCCCTGCTCACAAGGGTGTCCTCGCTGCCTACAGCCAGTTCTTCCATTCTCTCTTCACCCAGAACAAGCAACTTCAAAGGGTGGAACTGTCCCTGGAGGCTTTGACGTCTCGAGGCTTCCAGCAGATCCTCAACTTCATCTACACCTCTAAGCTCTTAGTCAACGGCTGCAATGTGCAGGACGTTTTAAATGCTGCTGCCGTGTTGCAGATGAACGAAATCGTCACGTCGTGTCAGGAGCTCATCCACAGCAGGTCGTTGAACCTGGCGATGGCCAACGAGGTTCTGGACACGGAGGACACTAGGACCAATACCACCACGGTCATGCAGCCTCAGTTCTATAGGGAGATCAAACAGGAGGTTGATGCTCCTTCAACAAAGATTTACGCCCGGGAAGGGAATGATCCCTACTCTGTTCGGGTAGAGGACAGTGTGAGCAAAGGACATCTGCCCAATGCCGCATCGCCTAAGCAGTATTTTAAAGATGAGGATAGGAGTGGGAGTAGGATCTGTAAAATTGAAGGAGCCGACTCTGAGGAGGACATGGAAAGCCAAGAGTCCTACAACAGAGAACAGATCATTGTGGAGGTCAACTTAAATAACCAGACACTAAACGTTTCTAAAGGGACTGAGAATAAGGGGTCAACAGACACGGTGACTGTCTTAGACCGGTCAGATGGCGATGAACAGGGATCGGAAGAAGAGGGCGATGATGAAAATGAGGAAGAAGAAGGTGGGATGGAGGAAGAGGAAGATTTTCTTGACATGTTGGAGGATGACGACGATGACCTCCTCCCAAGCGAAGAGGAAGATATCGGAGAACCCCGGCAGGATGAAGAGGAGGAGGAGGAGGAAGAGGAAGAAGAAGAAGAGGAGGAGGAAAAGGACAATGATGAGTCGTCAGAGATGGCCAAAGATGAAAACTCTCCCGGCGAGGGGAGCAAGTCGCCGGGCAAAGACAAGACCGCCAACCTGAGGAAAGGAGCGAAAGCATCCCGAAATCGGGGAAGCAGCGGGAGGAGGAAAAAGAAAGGACAGGATGTGTTGGGGCAAAAGGCCAAATTTGAGGAGAAGCAGAACTTCCCTTGTAAAAAGTGCCCTAGGGTTTTCAATAATAGGTGGTATCTGGAAAAGCACATGAACGTCACCCACAGTCGCATGAGGATTTGCGACAAGTGCGGCAAGCGGTTCCTTTTGGAAAGTGAGCTCATGCTCCATCACCAGACAGACTGTGAAAAGAATATTCAAGTAAGTTTTTTTTTCTTTGTGCAAACTCAAAACTTTGAGTAAACCATTAAAAAAAACAAAAAACAAAACATAAATGCTGATGGAGAGTCTATTAGTCAAGGGTAAGTTTTGCATTCCTCGATTCAGCTTTTCTTTGCTTGTATGCCTCGGCAGGTTTTGCTGATGAAGTCACGAGAATTTTTTGGCTTTCTGTGAGAGGTGATTTAGAACTCTGTTGTCTCAGCCACATAGTAAAGAGTCAGGATAATACTGAATACAGGGAGCCTAAAGGTGCCCATACACTGCACGAGAATCGCGGGAAATCCCGCGATCGTACGAGAATCGTGCAGGGTATGGAAGGCGTGCGACAGTTTCTACTGTACGGTCGCACGACTTTTGTATATCGAGCATGTTGGAAAACCAGCCGAGAATCGTTCGGTTTTCGGCTGGTTTTTAACACGATCGAGAGATCACTGCCGAACGGGCCGGTGTGCCCGTTCAGCATTGCAGTCATCGGAAGCCCGCCCCTCAGGGGGGGCGCGGCCTGCGATGATCGCAAGTACGATCTGCCTGTCCAAGATGGGCAGATCGTACGTTTTTTTAAGTACTTTACAACCCTCGCAAGACAAAAGTCTTGCAAGGGTTGTAGAGTGTATGGGCACCTTTACACTCACAGTATGTCCTCCATCTTCCAGGTGGAGTAATGGGTGTCATTCAACATGGATGACTGAGGACATCTTGTGGCAGAGAGTTTGTAACCGAAGCTGCCTTTTTTATTTTAAACGCTGGCTGCGGCTCCTTTTATTTTTTTTTTTTTTTACTTTCATACGGTCAATATAAAATTACAAAATACTGTAAATGTATCAATTGGACAATAAAAATATACATAAAAGGAAATATTAACCGGAGCAGTCCCACATTTTAACAGTCATATTTAGAAGTTAAAGTGACATTAAACCCTCAGATTTTCTAACATAAACCAATACTGTAATGTGCGCCTTACTGTAATCCATGGTAGTTTCCCTTCTCTTTGCTGCTCTTCCTTTTAAATCTGTATCTGTTCTCATGCTTGGGGAGAACTTCTATTTTGCAGCAGACTGCCTTGTCTCTGGAATGGATACACGGTGTCTGTGTGTTGGTTTGTAACCTGAGCCAGCACTACAGGAAGAGGCACTCAGCTGCAAAATGGAAGTTCTCCCCAAGCATGAGAAGACATGAGGATTTAAAAGGAAGAGCAGCAAAGAGAAGGGAAACAACCATGGATTACAGTAAGGCGCACATTACAGTATTGGTTTATGTTAAAAAATCTGAGGCTTTAATGTCACTTTAAGTAACACAGCCGTGGACCAACTCTACAAATGTAGAGTAACGGTGGTTTTAGACACCAACCTGCACTCTAAGTTTCTACAAATAGACCACTCGGGATAAGCATTAATCCGATCTTTCAATTAGAAAAAGATGCATGTCGAGCCTGTTTATAGCAAATATTAATCACAACTCTGTGACTAAACTGTATGCAACCAACATGGTATACACATGAAGTAAAGTCATGAACAAACAAAACATCAAAATTATATGTAGATCTAAGCCATAAAGGCTTTTCAAAATAGTTCTCCTTAGGGTAACGGGAGGACACAAACTAGCGTCCTCCTGTCACCCTAAGCTCAGTATACCGCGAGTTGTAGCTTGCGGTATACTGAGGTGCGGCAGCTGAAGCTCAGGATCGAGAGGTGAGCGAACGCCGGTATGTGTTCGCTCACCTCCCGATCTACTGAGCCGACCTGTGACAGTCTCATTGTCACAGGTCGTCTAAACCTATGAGGTGAGTGAAAAGCATTCACCTCATAGTTCTCTTTTAAACTTGCTTCGGCCCCGCTGATGTTAGACCCATTGATGTGAATTTTAGCGCTACGGGCCTTATCACCTTGGCAACAGTAACTGGTCTTCCATAGAGTTCCAGGCTTTCCATACCTTTTCATAGACATGTAAAGTATTATTCAACTGAGCCGTCCGGTGTTCCAACCCCTGCACCTCCTTGACACGTTGATACAGCTCCACTTCAGATGGAGGGGTCTGGCGCTTCCATTGGAGGGCTATGAGGCAGCGAGCTGCCGTCAAGATATGAGAAGCCAATTTACGTTCATGTTTATGGAGGTGCAGGAACGGAAGGCCCAGTAGATAGTGAATAGGCTCTAAAGGAAGCTTTCATTGTAACAGGCAGTGTGTTTGGGACCAACTTCCAGAAAACCCGCAAGCGCGGGCAAGACCAGTATATATGATACAGGGAGCCAACTTGACTTCAGTGCACTTTCATTGACCATGCTGAAGCATTTTCATTCCATTCAGGAGAACACTTTACCCTCAAAGCACACCACAGCAGCATCCATGAATTTATCATTGCTTCCAAAACACCTTCCTTGCAAGCAGGGCCGGATTTCCCACAAGGCCAACCAAGGCCCGGCCTTGGGGCAGCAGGGAGTAGAGAGGCATCAGGGGTGTGGAATTCCTATCTCCTGGGGCGGGTAGTTGTTTGGGCAAGCAGAGCTAAAACTACAGCAGGGAAGTCACCGCTTGTTTTGTTCAAGTGATCTCAGCGACATTGTATGCAGCCTGCAGGTCTGCCATTGTTTATGTTGGCGGGTAGGGGGGCGCATTGAGGAACCTGGCCTTGGAGTAAATTCGGCCCTGCTTGCAAGTGTTCCTTCAGTTTTTAGAAGAGGGGGTCAAAGCCTGGAGAGTATCGGGGGTGAGCCACTAGTTCAATCTGTGCTTTGGTAGTCAGACCAATGAAGGACTTGTCTGGTCTCTTCTCCATGATGACTTCCCACATATAGACCACAAAGCTAGGACACTTCAAATTTGGTAGACACCTTAAAAACAGGGGTGCCCATTAGGTAGATGGTGATCTAGCAGTAGCTCACAAAGCTGATGCTGGTAGATCACCATTGTAAATTGGCTCACTATCCCGAGAACCCTCCTACGGTCGGTTTAGCCCCTCCCCATCTGCTGCGTTTGACACATGAAGGCAGAGGCCGACAGCATGAGAGCAGCAACTTTAGGATGGAGGGCCGAGCACGAAAGGAGAAGTACGAGGTCTAGCTTCCCGGTGTTCTGTAATATTGCAGAGCAGCGACTTTAGAGAGGGCAAGGAGAGACAGCCAGGAGAGAGAGGAGAGACAGCCAGGAGAGAGAGGAGAGGCAGCCAGGAGAAAGAGGAGAGACAGCCAGGAGAGAGAGGAGAGGCAGCCAGGAGAGAGAGGAGAGACAGCCAGGAGAGAGAGAGGAGAGGCAGCCAGGAGAGAGAGAGGAGAGGCAGCCAGGAGAGAGAGCGAGAGAGAAGGAGCGGGTGGGAGGTTTGTTTTTGTTGGTAGATCTCATGTAGCTCGTCATTTGAAAAGTAGATCTTAACACAAAAATTGTGGGCACCCCTGCCTTAAAACTACTTTACAACATTGGCTTTGTTGAGTTAATAGTTTTTTCTTTTATGGTAAGCTCTGGTGTTATGCTTTTTTCTTGTCCTAATTGCTTCCCTTTATTGGCTCATATTTATGATTGCTTAGGACGGAGTTGGAGGGATAATGAAAGCTGGGCCACAGACTATAGAGGGTTATGGGTGAAAAGGAGATGAGTCCTAGGAGCTTGTAGTAGTAATACATTTTTGCCATCGGTTGAAAAGCTCTTTTCTGAACTCTGACAATTTATACAACTTCGGATATCTAAATTATGACATGGAACATGCAGAGTGCATCCAGCAATGAGGGTCTGCACTAGCAATCAGGAGCAAGTCAGCATGGTTCCTGATTAGCTATGACAGTGATCACATGACTTTGTAAACAAAGACGTGCCAATGACAGCTGCTATTATCAAGCAAGGTTCACACCTCAGCGATACCCGGGCCGCGCGATCGTGTGGCCCCATTGATATCAATGGGATGACTTCCGCGTGGCAATCGCTAAAAAAAGTACAAGTACTGTATTTGCTGGCGTATAAGACTACTTTTTATACCTAAAAACATCCCCCTAAAATCGGGGGTCATCTTATACGCGGGGTATACAATGTATACCTTTAGTTCGTTTGGGGCAAGCTGGCCCAAAACGAACATCCCTAATCTGTCAGCCCGCTGGATGTGCGGTAATACTGTATGTACGGTAGCTTTGGCTACATACAGTAGCTGAGCCAATCACGGCGAGCGATGTACACAACCTCTGCCAATCCAAGCAGGCTTTGTATTCATTAATAGAATACTTCGCTCGCCGTGATTGGCTCAGCGCGGTATACTGTATGTAGCTGAAGCTACCGTACATACAGTATTACCGCACATCCATCCATCATGTTTATAAATGGAAGTGGGGTAGTCTTATATGACGAGTATAGCCCAAAACCTATGTTTTAAGTGGAAAATTAGGGGGTAGTCTTATACACCCAGTCACCGTATACGCCGGCAAATACGGTACATTTTTTTTTGCAACACACGATGCGCTGCTTTTTTTTTTTGCAGTGACCGTCTTCAATTGCGCGGGCTGAATAGCGGCGGTAAACCACATGATCGCCCCGCGCGACTGGGGTGCCATTGTGCACGATTGCCGTGCGGTCAGGAGTCGCCCAGGTGTGAACCTAGCCTTTCTTAGTGCCCAATGTCCATAAATCTTGTAGCACTCCTTACCGGAAATCCCAAAAGAGTTGATGGGTGCTAGGAATGACCGCGGATGGCGTCCGCACACAGTACAACTTTGTATAAAGATGTCATCGGCACACCAGCACAACCGAGTCAGTGCAAATCCATTTATCGATGGATGTCACTCCACATATCTTGATATCAAGAAAAGGATTTGCACTGACTTGGACTCGGTCGTGCTGGTGTGCCGATGACATCTATATACAAAGTTTCACTTAGGGCCCATTCACACCAGATCCGTTCAGTTGCAATACGTTTTTCATTGGATGCTGGCAGGCCCGGCGCTACCGCAAGGCAAGCGGCCGCCTGAGGGCGGAAAAAACAGGGCATTTTGACAAGTACTTGTCAAAATGCCCCGATGCTTGCGCTATGGTTTTTTTTTT
>NW_017306619.1:1246850-1260531 GCF_000935625.1 Nanorana parkeri | reverse complement strand
TATGCAAATATTTTTAACACAATGTAATGACACAGTTCCAGTGTGAACTAGGCCCATTCAGAACCATTTATTTTTTGGTGCCCTTCCATTAGCGTCCATTAAAAAAGGGATCACAAGGAAATCGGAAGGTCCAATTGCATGTCAATGGACCCACCGTTGACTGGTGGTTCCCCTCAGGTTTTGGTGTGAAGTAAACACGATGTGAATAAATTCTTAAAGCGAGGACGCAGTTTGTTCATTTGTTAGCTCATAATAAAATATCTGAGCAAAGAATATATTAAAACCGATTACCAGATAACTTCATGTCTTTAAAAACAATGTAACATTGTATGTAATGTATTGAGGAAGGCAAATTGTCTATAGTTACTATATAGAGTTTTTAGTGTTGCATGTGATCTCTGGGCATCGGAGTCCTCTCCCTTGTGGCCTGTGGAGTGGTGAGGTTCCTTCTTCAGGGGCCCACATTGGTTCCTGTGTGACATGGACACTTGTAATTGGCTGTCCAGCAGAGACGCCCTCCAGGCAGCTTTTGACAAGAGGACCGATGGCCGGCAAGAACAGACTGCTGTGCTGGATTGCCATTCTCCATTTGGATTTAGGTTACTAAAAAAAAAGGGTTTTAAAGGGACAGTGTCAGGAGAGAGTAACATTGGCCGCCATTACTGAACCCTGCTTTGGGAATGCTAGTTCCCCCGGCTGTCATTCTGATGCTTTGCTGTCTTAAAGTGATATTAAAGACAAAGGGGTTTTAAGCTATTCCAAATGCTGATAAAAACCCTTATGGATGCTGCTGCTTGATGTGTAAAAGTTTGTTTCCTGCACAATCAGCCGGTCCCCTGAGCACTGGTCCTGACTTCCTGTTTTAGGCTAGGTTCAGGGCCGGTGCACACCTAGACGATTTTATCGCGCGGATTGGATTGCACATTGAAGTCAATGGACTAAATTGACACGCGGACTAAATCGCCTGTCGTGCGAAAAGGTGCAGGAGCTATTTTCGCGGTTTGGGTCCCATAGACATCTCTACGCATTGACAACCGCGCAATCGAAAACAGCCCCGCATCTGAATCGCCTAGGTGTGAACCTACCCTTAGAGTGACTCCTTTCTCAAGCAGAGTGCTATGGAGTCACCCCTTGCGTGTGCTAGTAAGCTGTGTGTGTTTCCAAAAATACACAACAGCAAAAAGCTTCCCGGCACAGTCACCAGCCAGCATGCAACAAAAAAACTTGTCTCATCGCTAAGGTTAAAAACCGAGGTTTTAGACATATGTGAAAGCCGCACTGCCTCGTCGAGGCACCTCTGTGTACTGCGGTCCTAACTCTAACCTATGAGAGTCTCCATCTTGGAGCACATGGGGCAAAAGGTTAGGTCATAGTTTAGAGTTACACACAGAGGTGCCTTGACGTGGCTGTGCGGCTTTCACATATTATGCAGAAGACATGTATCTAAACCTCTGTTTTTAACCTTAGCGGTGAGACAAGTTTTTTTTGCATGCTGGCTGGTGAGTGTGCCAGGAAACGTTTTGCTGTTGTACTGTTTAAAACCCTTCCATGTGCACCGCGCTTAAAAAAAGCTGGTTATGAGTTGATGAGTGCGTTTGCCATTTGTTTTGTTTCCACAAACACACAGATGCAGCAAATCAAGCTACTTTCCTCCCCCCTGGCCCTTCTTCTCCCAGTCTAGTAGATGAACAGTTTCTGGAGTCTGCTTTGTGATCTTGTACTTGACAGGAAGTTTAGGGAAGCTGAGCTGAGAGACTTGGAAGCAGCTGTTCAGAAACATGATGATTTTAAGTGTTTGGGCAAAAATGAAAAGCAATGCTTTGCTGGGCGATGTATATTTGTTTTATCTGGATTCATTATTGAAAAAAGTTTGAGAGTTTTAGGCCCCATTCACACTGGAATCGGCCGGCACGTTCAGCTCCGTGATGCGTGTACGGCCGTATCGGGCCGCTCCCGGGAGGGACAGGTGCTGCGTGTGATTAGTACGCAGCCCCCGTCCTTCTCTATGGGAGTATGTGGCCGTACACTGCACTACGCTCACCCACCCTGCACGTCCGTGCGGGTGTCCGTACGCTGACAGGATGGAGCTGGGACACCCGCACGGACCTGCACTTGAAGTGACCGTAGGGGGGCGTACGGCCACATGCTCCCATAGAGAAGGACGGGGGCTGCGTACTAATCACACGCAGCACCTGTCCTTCCCAGGAGTTGCCCGATATGACCGCACACGCAGCACAGATCTGTACATGCCGGCTTATTCTCGTGTGAATGAGGCCTAATGCTACTTTAATCGCTGACCCGGAACTAGTACAGAGATCAGAAGTTCTGACACTCATGTTTCGACCAAAACTTCTGGAAGTCGGTATCTGTAAAAGACAAATCAAGGCAACTGGACTTGCTGTATTTTTCTTGACGTTTCGCTGGTCATCTGAATAGCTTTCTCAATTCAGGAATGCTGGTTGGATGAGCAGTGAAACGTCTTTAAAAAAAAATACAGCAAGTCCAGTTGCCTTGATTTATTTTGTTACAGATATACCATGTGACCTGGATGCATGAGAACCTTCACAGACCAATTGAAGTCAGATACAGCCTAGCATCTAGCATTTGTTCTGCATTGCAATGGCAGCAAGTCTAGTTCTCACACTTATTTTTTTTTAAGTGAAAGGTCAAGGTCAAGGGGGGGGGGGAGGTGGCTTAACTTTGCACGGAGATGGGCTTTACCCAATGCATAGTGACACGGCTAAATTTAGTCTGGGCATCTAGACTTTAGTGACCTCTGGCCATGAAAGGTTGAGCATCAAATTTGGCCGCACAGAGTTAACTTAAAGGAAAACCGTACCGTGAATATAAATGTTCCATGTACTGGATGCTGGGTACCCCCCCCTCCCCTGGACCGAGTTTATCAAACCCATGGCCTCTCCAGCCCCAGCAAGGAGGGTGCATATAGCATAGATCTTAGAAGCTTAGACCGTTCCTTCCTCTAGCTTTCATACAATTGCCTACGTTTCCTTAAGTGTAAAATGTATGAGAACAGGGACAGCGGAGTCCTAATTTATAGTGATCACCATAAAAGGTGGATTCCGCCTCCGAGCGTCTGCTTCATCCTTCATAGAATTGCTCAGCAAGATGAAACGGTGTCCATAATGAGGAGCCTTTAATGAGCTGCAAATACCTGACATCCCGCCGAGAGAGAAAACCGCCTGCGCTGCGCACCCCTAATTGTGTGAGATGCTCCAGACGATTGCCCAACATACCTGCAACTTAAAGAGACAGGCGCCTCATTTATGGCTTAGTGTGTGCGTGAGGATCAGTTATCAGTTATCTTCAAGCTTTAGGAGTATGTATTTGTGAATGTGTAATGCAGATCATCATGGAGTCTGTCCCATCCAGGCGCCAACCAGAGGAAAACTCTATTGGGGCCAACATTGGCCACCTGGCTCCTGGGATTTGCCCAGACCTGCTTTCATGTGTTTTTTGGGTGAAGTGACCCCGCTAATTTTCGTGTATTTACCCGCTTGCTTTTCCATAGTTTGGTGCTTTAAGGGTGTGTCCAAACATACCCAAATGTACCTTCAGACTTCTCTCTAGAGCAGCGTTTCTCAGCCTTTTTTCGGTCGTGACACCTTTTCTAAAAATGCAAAATCTCAAGACACCCCCCAAGTTTAAAATGTAAAAAGCATAAATGTTAAAATTGGAGAAAAGTGACCTGTGGCCTCTCCAAAATTCATAACAGACCCCTATCTCAAACAGGGGTCTGGTATTGATTTTAAGGGGGAATCCACACTAACACAGAAAAATGAAGTTTCCCCCTTCACAGCAGAGTCCCCCCTTCAAATGAGGAGCGCACCGTTACATCAGAGCCCCCTCCTATTACACCAGAGCCCCCCCTTCAAATGAGGAGCGCACCGTTACATCAGAGCCCCCTCCTATCACATCACCTATCACCGGCACTGATTCGGTACCGGATCGCATCCCGGCTGGCTCACTGCGTTGTGGACTGTGAGGGGACGTGACGGTGAAGTCAATGGCACCCCCCTCCCCCCACTGCCGCAGTGCGATCTCCAGCACCGGAACGCATGACACTTCATTGCCTGCGTTCAGGTCCAGTGCAATCACAAAAAATGCTGCATGCACTATTTTTTTCGATCGCACCGCACTGGGACAGAGGCAATTTTATTACCACGTGTTCCTGTGCGGCCGATCGTACTGCGGGCGGGGGGGGGGCTTGTCTGCAGTGCCATTGATTTGAATGGCACTGCGACGCCCCAGAACGCGAGGAGACGTTGTGCATGCGATCCCTTGCGTTACGGGCATTGCGGTAGACGTGCAGGCTGGTGGAAATAAAAGCATTTAAAGTAAACTCTGTTGTGGCAGGCTACATATTTCTCTCCTAACACGGCGGCGGTCCCTTTAATTGCAGATGTAGAAGATCTCTCTGTCTCTGTTCTAGAAATAAGACAATACAAAGGTGAATTTGCAGCTTCTGAAGCTTGAATGACCTCCGTCACCTTCTCTTCTAATCTCCGAATTCACAAGGAGCAACAAAGCCCATTGTGTCCGCGTTCTGTATGTTCTTGTGCAATGACCCCTTTTACAGCTTGCATATGGGCTGTGTAGCAAATGTCCAGTTTTGTGAAATCTCCAACAATAAAACCTTTCAAAACTAAAACGCACTCGAGTAAGAAAATTAACATTTAAAGAGGAAGTAACGTAAAAAAAAAAAAATTGGCAGCGGAGTCTGTGTAAAGCCGACCGTACGCTGTGCAAATTTCCACCCCCATGTTGATGAACTGGTTGTAATTAGTTCAGTGGGTGACACCCTTCCCTCCAGCATCCTTTTGATGTTCCGCACCTCCCGGTGGCGATGCTTTGTAGCTCAATGCTCGATGCCGTGCGTTGCGGTGAAAAGTATTGCATGCATTCACCACAATGCACCGTATTGCAGTACTGCGTGCGTTGGTGTAATGTACTGCTGCCCGGAGGTGCGTTGGGGTGCCATTCAGATGGATAGCAATGCACCTAGTGCTTGGTATCGTGCGCTGTGTGATGGCAGCATTTAGCGCAAAGCTTAGGTGGTGACCGGCCCTTAAAGTGACACTACACTCAGGACCTAGGCTGGGTTCACACCATTTCCCGGACCAGATCCGGAATGGAGTGGATTGCGTTTTTGCAGCGCTTTTTTTTTGGTCATTCTGTTTACCTGAAGAAGGAACCGCTGTTGTTCCCGAAACGTCGCTATATGATGTGATAGCGATTGAAACAATAAACCGGTTTTGACTTGAAATTCTATTGGAGATCGAGTGGCTTTCTTGGTCTGGTAATGATTTAAAATTTTCCTGTTCGATTAATAAATTTTTTTTCAATAGATTAATTTCGATTAATGATAACGCACATGCAGATCCAACTACATTGGCCTATACACATACTACACAGCAATGAAGTAATAACATGAACTAGGATCACGCCAATCCAGCACGTTATTAATCTCACGTGCCCCACTCAATATCTCCCGGAAGCCGGCGGAGAGGTGAGGGTTTTCATTAGCGATAATATAAAATAATTTTAATCGATCAAAACGTTAAACGATTAATCGAGAAATGAATCTTTAATTTCCCCTACTTTATACATACACTTATCTTGGATTGCAGAGGCATCTGCAGTCACTTTGGCACCCACCCGACTCTAAGAGTATTATTTGGTCATGAGTGCGATGGGTACGCTGGATTTTGCCACATTCCGGAGCTTTTTATTTTTTAACTTAAAATGGGCTCTCAAGTGCATTCCAGACCAGATAGAAGGAGATATGCAGTATTTGTCTGGTCTGGAACGGACTGCGCTGGAATGAACAGAGGCCAGAAATAGCATAGGGATACATTAGGATGCATTTTTGGGTCCGGAAAACAATCTGGTCTGGAGATGATGTGGTGTGAATGGGCCCTTAAATCTTAAAAATACATTCAAGTCCCTTAACTCTGAACAACAATGTATCTTATTTGTGTATCACTCGGCTGTAGATCCTCCCAATCATCTCTGAATTGGTGCTGACACTGTCCTTCCTTCTGGAGGGGGGCTACGTCTGTTCCCCATGGTCCCTGTGTGTGTTGTAAAGTAGTCACCGCTCCAAGCTCGCTCCCGAGATGGACTACAATCTCAATACAAATGAGTAAACTAAACATGAAATTATAGTGCGGTCCACGCAGCTCCTTCTCCCCTGGACTACAGCACTCTAAGGACCTGTGATGTCGTCCTGTCTAATGCAGGTCCATTGACTTGTATTAGACGTGAGGACGTTGAGGGTGAATCCAAAGCTGGAGTGGAGGGAGAAAGGTGAGTGCTGACCGCGGATCCGGTGAGTATATCTGCTTTCTTTGTGCCCCCTAGGCCAAAACGAGCACTTAACCTTTGCCATGCAGGAGTAGGGCCTACTTACTTACTGTAAGGGTAAGTTTCTTCTTTAATAGTGATGTCAGAATGAACAGGCTGCATGTCCTGCAGTGTCTTGTTGCAGCCTCCTCTTCCATTTGACTGCCCCATCAATTCACCCGGCAAGCTAACAGGGTAAGAGGCCATAAAATAGGCACCTGTCGGCGGAAGGCATTTTCCCATCTATTATGTCACCCCTTAAAGGAGAACTATGAGGTGGGGGGTGCTTTTCACTCACCTCATAGTTCTAGCCGACCTGTGACAATGAGACTGTCACAGATCGGCTCAGTAGATCGGGAGGTGAGCGAACACATACCGGCGTTCGCTCACTTCTCGTTCGGCGTTCGCTCACGGCAGAGAGCCGTGACGGGAAGGGCTGGATTCCCCCCTCCCCGCTCCGATCCTCCAGCGCTGACTGGCGGAACGGACGGGGGAGGGTCCAGCTGACTCTGCCTCTACACAGGCAGAGCCAGCTGTCACTCACGCAGCTGGGCGGATCCGCTTCAGCTGCTGCGTCTCAGTATACAGGAAGCTGTAGCTTGCGGTATACTGAGCCTAGGGTGACGGGAGGACGCTAGTTTGTGTCCTCCCGTTACCCAAAGGAGAACTATGGGGAAAAGCCCTGACTCCATAGTTCTCCTTTAATAACCTTTCGTACACAAACCCATTAAAAGTACTTTCCAGCAGAGATGATGGGGGAATTTTTCGTCCCGTCCTCCCTCCCTCCCGCCTGCCATTCATTCAAGGACACGAGTTCGGTGTGCTTTGGGTCACAATCTGTCGCCCGTCTCGCCGCCTCATTGAGCAGGATCATTTTGTGTTGAGGCATGGCTAATGTCCCATGAAACGTCCGCTCGGCCCCATCTGTTTCCATATGTCTCCTGGTATTCCGGCTCCATTTCCAGCCCCCCCTGTGCGTTCTCCACGAAGCTCTCGGTGACCCCTCTGCGTAATGTTATGTCGTACGAGTAACTGGAGCGAATACAGATTTGTGACAATGAAACTCCGATTTATAAATCATGTTACAATTATTCACTTCAAATGGATCTAAAGATTGGGACAAAGAGAAACAGACTTGTTTCTCTTTGTCCCAATGAACGTTATCAGCAAAATGTTACAATTGTCATCAGAACAGGAAGTGAGGGTATCCAACTGTTCTAGTGTCGGCTGTCTAGGAAGGGAACTACTTCCTGCTGCGTTTCGTGGACAGGAAGTTTAAAGGAGAACTATGAGGCAAGTGATTTTCCCTCCTCCTCATAGTTCGAGCCGACGTGTGACAATGAGACTGTCACACGTCGGCTCAATAGATCAGGAGGTGAGAGAACACATACCGTTGCTAGCTCACTTCTCGATCCCGTCCCTGCAGAGAGCGGTGGCTGTCACTCACGGCTCCCTGCAGGGATTCCCCTCTCCGATCCTCCAGCGCCGACTGGCGGAACGGACGGGGGAGGGGGCGGGCACAGCTGCCTCTAGATAGGCAGAGCCAGCTGTCACTCACACAGCTGGGTGGATCTCAACAGCAATGTCGGGATCCGTCCCGCCTGCGTCGGTCTCAGTATACAGCGAGCTGTAGCTCGTGATATACGGAGCTTTGGGTCACGGGAGAACGCTAGTTTGTGTCCTCCCGTGACCCTGAGGAGAACTATGGGGAAAAGCACTGACCCCATAGTTCTCCTTTTAAGGGAAATCTCCCAAAGAGGCTGCAGGACAAGAAATGACCGCTTTCTGCTTTTATTGTGGAAATAGTCATATTTAGTACATGTAGCGCTGACGATTTACGCAGCACTTTACACAGTGCACATGCACATCAGTCCCTGCCGTCAAGGAGCTTGCAATCTAAGATCCCTATCTCGCATACAAGGGCCAATATAGACAGGAGCCAATTAACCTTCCAGCATGTCTTTGGAGTGTGGGAGGGAACCGGAGAACCCGGAGGAAACACACAATCACAGGGAGAACATGCAGACCGGGATTTGAACCGGGGACCCCCTAGTGCTATGAGGCAGAAGTGCAAAGTCTTTTATTAAAATAGTGCTGACGCAGCTCAGCGTGCTCCTCGCTGAGAGAAAGTAACGCCCCTGCACACAAGTCAGTCAGGCCCAGCCAATCAAGTGGCTGAAGACTCGGCTTGAAGAAGGTTTGGAAGCGTTGTCAGCGGTAGGGAGCGTGGGCATGGCGGCGCTGGAGGGGAATGCTTTGGCAGGCAAGACTTTTGCTAATATATTGTGTATGCTGGTTCATTGAGGTTATAAGATCCTGGGGGCCCGTTTAGTTTTTTATGATGATTTTAGGAATGTGTTACCTTAATGTATCCAAACCTAAAACATTTTTTTGGCTTTACCTACCCCAATTGATATCAGCGTCTTGCAGTCCCCCACATAGCTGAGCTCAGAGTGTAAGAGGGAAAAAGCAGCAAAAAGAGCCAAATCAGTTCTTTTGTTGACAAGGTAAATACTGATGGCAGGAGAGAACAGAGTGACCTGAGGGATGAGCTCATCACTGTGCTGCTTCTCCTTTCACTGTCCAATCACAGGCTGAGGGGGCTTGGCTGTGACGGCCTGGGTTCGGAGGAAGTGAAATGAATGATGCTGGTTGTCATTTAAACTGGAAGACTTGAGGACACCTTGTGGTGGAAAAGAAGTACTGCGGGTGACAGCTCTGGAGTAAAGGCGAGTAATTCAGCAACACTCGCTTTTTTATTAATTTTTTTCATGGGCTATTTATTTTATTTTTATTTTTGGCTGCAGTGCTGCTTTACATTTTGGTGAGCAGGTTCTACAAGTGAGAAGCAGCTGTAGGGATTTATCAGGGACAAGCAAAAGTAGGACCTTCCTGTATTTGAAAACCGCATTATATTTTCCGATTCATCCCTGAAATCTCCGAGCTGGTATTAAACTGTAAAGGGTTATAGAAGCACAATAGGTGGAACTGTTTTTTTTCAGCGGCGACTCTAAAATCATTGGTCACAGAGGTCTCCTCTCTCCGCTCGTTCACTGTGCTCATGTATGGGCTTGGGTTATGGGACGAAACCGGAGCACCCAGAAGAAATACGGTCACGGGGAGAATAAAGACTCCACGGAGACCGTTGGCCATTGAATCCAAAACGTCAACATTACAAGGGCCTAGTGCTAAAAGCACTGGACCCGCTGAGCGCGGCTCGGCGCGCTATCTCCGCCGTACAATTCCATGAGAGTCATTGGCCTGGCGGGCCGGTTTTGTTTTGTGTTGGAAGGCAGAATATTTGGGTGCCTTTGTCGTTACACATCCTGACAGCTGTGTATAAGATGGGGTGTAATCACGTCATTGTTACCGCCTTACCATTGTACAACTTCCTGCTACAGAGGCTGGGCATTCATTGTGTACATGGGCAGCCCTAGCACAGTCCATACATGTATTTATCCCGCTGTTACAGAACTGATTGTTTCCATATATTGCATTGCAGCAGATATTCATTCTTCTTTTTTTACCAGAACCAGAACTTCAACCACTTTGCATTGACTTACTGATTTCACATTGTAGATTGAAACAGTTGCGTGCAATTTTTGGGTCAAACATGCAAAAACGCAATAGTTTTGTCCCAGCATAGTTTCTTAAAGGAGAACTATGGGGTCAGGGCTTTTCCCCATAGTTCTCCTTAGGGTAACGGGAGGACACAAACTAGCGTCCTCCCGTCACCCTAGGCTCAGTATACTGAGATGCCGCAGCTGAAGCGGATCCCAACAATTGTGCCGGGATCCGCCCAGCCGCGTGACTGACAGCTGGCTCTGCCTATCTAGAGGCGGAGCCAGCTGTACCCGCCCCGTCCGTTCCGCCAGTCAGCGCTGGCGGATCGGAGCGGGCAGGGGGGGAATCCAGCCCCTCCCCTGTCACGGCAGAGAGCCGTGACAGGATCGAGAGGTGAGCGAACCCCGGTATGTGTTCGCTCACCTCCCGATCTACTAAGCCGACCTGTGACAGTCTCATTGTCACAGGTCGGCTAGAACTATGAGGTGAGTGAGAAGCACTCACCTCATAGTTCTCCTTTAAACCGGCATAGGCTCTTCCACCATTGGGTTTGGCGCTCTATTGCGTTTTGAGAACAACATAGACACCGACACTCCCAAGTAATGAATCAATGGCGTCTGTTTATTGACGCACGATGCATCAAAGCAACGTTTTGGGGTCTCAGGATCCCCTTCATCAGGCAGAATAATAATTTTGCCTGATAAAGGAGATCCTGTGAGACCCCCGAAACGTTGCTTTTGATGCATCGTGCCATGTTTCGTGCGTCAATAAACAGACGCCATTGATCCGTTACTTGGTGTGCCGGTGTCTATGTTATCCTGTGATTATAGACGGTTGCCATTCGTTGACTGCCGCAGCACCCATTGTTTACACTATGGAGCAGCGGTTTTGAGTGCGATAGGTGCATGGAGTGTATCCTCTTGTGTTTTGAGTCACATTCTGGCTACTCACCGGTGGGGGAGCCTCTGTTCACGTGAGCAACGTTCTCAGAGCCAATGAGCTTGTTTAATAAATGTGTTTTCTCTATGGTATGGAACAAATACGTTTTTGATGTCCTGTCACCTCCTGAATGTTTTTTTTTTAGGAATGTAAAAAAAAAAGGATTCCATTTATGGGTGTATTAGGGCAAAATGAGCTGTATTGGCCCAGGATGGTTTTCTTCTCTCCTTCTTGAACCAAAACTTCTGTATTGTGAGAACACATTTTTCTAATTTTTGGAGCTTTGGTATTTGGCACTGCTGTAAACACTCAAGAGCTGGGAGACACGTTTGTGCGATCAGGCAGTTGACCCAGAAAGGGAGCTCTCAGACCTCAGGTGACCTCTGACCCCTGACTCAAGTTCAAGGCTTTCACTAGACACACGTTACTCTCAGATTGCACCAACTACCGTGTTTCCCCGAAAATAAGACACTGTCTTATATTTTTTGTGGCTCAAAAAAAACACACTAGGTCTTATTTTCGGGGTAGGTCTTAATTTATTTTTTTTAATGTACAACAATCCAAAGTTAATGCAAATCCAAATTAAATAATCCAAAATGGCAAAGTTAAGAATATGGTGATCAGGGCAATCAGGGGCGCCGTACCTTTCCAAGAGCAATTTGCTAACCAATCGCTGGCCAGAATGAGCGAAGCGCGCTTTCACTATGGATTCCTCACAGGCGGAGTGCATTTGGTATCACTCCGCCTGTGACAGGAGCCGGCGCTATAGAGGAGGCATCGGCTTACGCGGCTCTGCTCCCTCCGCTGCCGCCTCGCTTCCTCTAGCGCTGGCTTCATTGGCACCGCTGATTCTCTCCCGGGGCTCTTCAAGTTCCCCCTTATGCCACCACCGGCCCTGGGAATGGTCACAACTTATTTTTGGGGTAGGTCTTATATTTGAGCAATTCCCAAAAATGGTCTTAGGTCTTAATTTTGGGGTAAGTCTTATTTTTGGGGAAACAGGGTATGTAGTGTGCGGGCCCTGATTGGCTATAAGTTGAATGGATGGTTCAGACCAGTGGTTCTTAAAGTGTGGGTCGCGACCCCATATGGGGTCCCGCAAGTGAACAGGGGGGGTCGCAATCTGAGTCCCCGGCCAGGACCGCCATCACCGCTGGGGGGGAGAGAAGAGGAGAGAGACACTGACCGATTTAAAAATGTCCTCGGCCAAAAAGGGGTCACGAGTGGAGAAAGTTTAAGAAGGCCTGGTTTAGACGGTCCCATTCAAATAATATTATTTATTGCTGTTTAAAATTCTGAAGATCTTTTGTACAAGTTATCTGAAGTCACCACACAAGTTACAATCAAAATAAGTGAAGCCCTTGAACTGGACAAATAAAAATCATTCACACAAGTCAGAAAAATGAGGGTTCATGTTGACGAGTTTCCATCTTAACGCATGGGCTGTGTGAATGGAAAAAGCTTCATGTGACCAGCTGTGCCTGCAGTTACCTCAATAGGACTTTCTGCACCTGAAACGCAGAACAGGTCAAAGCCAGCCGCTGGACTTCCATGTGTGCTTCTCGGTTAGTCGGGGATCTTGCTTGACCTGGTGCGTTCCAAATGACTGTCAAATGCAGGAAAACACCCATCAACGTGAGCTCTACAACATTCTGATCGCGCAGTCCAAGTGATTCTTTTGAAAATAATACATTGGCTTGTGGTTTTAAGGTCAGAAGTCTGCCAATCACTTGAACAGGCAAACTAAATGATGTGCGTTTATGTTGTTGACTTCTAAGGGGTCTGTAAGGGTCCCAATGAAAAAAGATTTACCTTATTTTATTACGAAGAGTTTACATATATACATTTTATGTTTATGAACTGGTTGTATAACATTGGAGAATTAAAATGAAGATCTTAAAAAATGATCAAATATGTAACACTCAGGGGTAGTAATGGGGTCCAGCGTGTGCTCCTGGACCCCATTACAGTCCCTTGCATTGGGCTACAGCGCAATCGAATCATTACTATAGTACAGGGGTGCCCACAATTTTTGTGCTAGGATCTACTTTTCAAATGACGAGCTATATGACATCTACTAATTTAAAAAAACCTCCCTCGCTCTCTCTCTCTCTCCTGGCTGTCTCTCCTGGCTGCCTCTCCTTGCTCATCCTCCTGGCTGTCTCTCCTGGCTGTCTTTCCTCGCTCTCTTTCTCTCTCCTGGCTGTCTCTCCTCACTCTCCCCCCTGGCTGTCTCTCCTCACTCTCTCCCCTGGCTGTCTCTCCACCTTCTCTCCCCTGGCTGTCTCTCCACCTTCTCTCCCCTGGCTGTCTCTCCTCGCGCTCTCTCCCCTTTGCTGTCTCTCCCCGCGCTCTCTCCCCTTGCTGTCTCTCCTCGTGCTCTCTCCCCGGGCTGTCTCCCCTGGCTCTCTCCTCCTGCTCTCTCTCCTGGCTGTCTCTCCTCCTGCTCTCTCTCCTGGCTGTCTCTCCTCCTGCTCTCTCTCCTGGCTGTCTCTCCTCACGCTCTCTCCCCTGGCTGTCTCTCCTTGCGCTCTCTCCCCATGGCTGTCTCTCCTAGCGCTCTCTCCCCTGGCTGTCTCTCCTGGCAGTCCTCACGCTCTCCCCTGGCTGTCTCTCCCCGCGCTCTCTCCCCTTGCTGTCTCTCCCCGCGCTCTCTCCCCTTGCTGTCTCTCCCCGCGCTCTCTCCCCTTACTGTCTCTCCTCGTGCTCTCTCCCCGGGCTGTCTCCCCTGGCTGTTTCTCCTTGCGCTCTCTCCCCTGGCGCTCTCTCCCCTGGCTGTCTCTCCTCGCGCTCTCTCCCCTGGCTGTCTCTCCTC
>NW_017306619.1:1216206-1246803 GCF_000935625.1 Nanorana parkeri | reverse complement strand
CTCTCTCCTGGCTCACCTTGCTGTATTTTGCTGTGTAAACTAATATTCTTTGACGTAATACGTAGCACTACAACCCCCAGTATCCCCCAGAAAGGTGTCGGGGAGCTCGGCTCAGCAGTCTCAGGGTAATAGGTAATCATGTGTGCACAGCGAAATAAATATACCGACATGAAATAAAGGGGCCGCCATTCCCCTCCTGATCTACCAGCATCAGCTCTGAGAGCTACTGCGAGATCCCCATCTACCTAACGGGCCCCCCTGCTGTAGTACATTCTGTCTCCCTTCAATTGCTATAAGTGGCATTTATTTGTAAATGTTGTGCTTATGTTGGGTACATTTTGGTATTCCCGCTCGTCTGCTCATGATGTCTCGCTCTTTCTTCCAGTGTTTAACGTGTGGGAAGACCTTTAAGAAGCTCTGGTCCTTACATGAACACAATAAA
Organism: Nanorana parkeri; assembly: GCF_000935625.1. Classification (NCBI taxonomy): domain Eukaryota; kingdom Metazoa; phylum Chordata; class Amphibia; order Anura; family Dicroglossidae; genus Nanorana; species Nanorana parkeri. The sequence goes on along the minus strand of NW_017306619.1, from coordinate 1,246,361 downwards.
ATTGTACACGGGTACGCAGAGAAGAAGTTCTCCTGTGACATCTGTGAAAAGAAATTCTACACGATGGCCCACGTCCGCAAGCACCTTGTCGGTGAGTATCGAGATAACAATCTCCTGTGGAAGCTCGTAGAGGCGCCGCGATGGACTCGTTCTGTCAGAGCTCTTCCAGATGCTCAAAGTGACTCTAACTTCAAGCAGCCAATCGGGTTGCTGTATTCTGCTGATGGCACTCATGCGATCTGTTGCTTTTGAAGCTTTGAAATGTTTTGATAGGTGGTTTAGAAAATGACATTTAGCTTCCTGCTTCAGTACTCCTTTCTAATGCAAGCAGTGGGGGCGGGCTCGTGGGCGGGGTTATGCAAATATAAAAATGCCTTGCTGGGCGCAGGTCAGCCTGGAAGACTGTGCGTTCCTAGGCAGACTGTATTTACACGCAGACCACCCTAGGTAACGTCCACATGTGATGCTGAGCCTCCATGATTGAAATAACTGAAATCCAGTGAATGAAAGGGGCGTGTCAGGGTCAGTCAGGCTGGGGAGGAAGTAGCTAGATGACGCTGGATGTCCTCCAGCCAGGAAATGAAGCGGACTTTATCTGTGTTGCGGCAGTTTCTAATGTAAATAATGAGAAGCTCGCAGTGTGCAGTGACATCAGAGGAAGCCATTTCAGTATAGGAGAGGAGCCGGTACCACCATGCAAGACTGAAGGGGAGGCCGGAGGTCAGTTAGAAGACTGAAGGGGAGGATGGAGGCAGGCCCGGCGCTAGCGCAAGGCAAGTAAGGCGGGCGATGTTTGCGCTATGTTTTTGTTTTTTTTTTACTTACCTTCGTAGGACGGAGGTCAGATAGAAGACTGAAGGGGAGGACGGAGGTCAGATAGAAGACTGAAGGGGAGGACGGAGGTCAGATAGAAGACTGAAGGGAAGGACGGAGGTCAGATTTACGTTCTTTTTCTATACGCTGTGCAGATTGAATTTGTCGTCTCTGTAGGAATGTTACGTTGACTCCTTGCTTTCTTTCTGCTCTGACAGCCCACACGAAGGACATGCCATTCACATGTGAAACGTGCGGAAAGTCTTTTAAACGCAGCATGTCACTGAAGGTCCATTCTCTGCAGCACTCCGGGGAGAAACCCTTCAAGTGTGAGGTGAGCGTTCAGAATTCACTCCAGCAGTATGTGTGAAGTCGGCGCAGAGCTTTCATTTCAAGGTACAAAAACCAAAATGCCTATAGGATCCATGCAGGTCCCCTTTTTCCCATGCCTTGTTCTGCACCATGTGGTTTCGGCCATCTTTGTAGGAGAGCAGGGCTTTGCTTCTTCATGCCAGAGCAGCCCTGCTGATGACTAGTGAACTGGTGACTGGGGGGTAATGATGATGAAGTAGCAGCGGGAGCGGTGGAAGAAGCACAGATTCACATAATGATTGAAGCAGGGAGATCCTTGCACTGCAGGTCCTCAGGTACAGCTTCCCCTCCAGCAAGGAGAACACTGAGCAGCACAGTAGTGACATCGCCCCGATCTGGTGACACCAGCAGGCAAAGGACGCAATGCCTTAGATCAGAGCTCAAAATTTCAAGTCCTGAGGTACTAGCCAGGCCTTAAAAGTTACCCGCCACCAGTTGCCCCACCTAACCCCAACCCGGCCCGGGCCTTAACTCCACCAGGTCAGCAGTGCAGAGGTCAGCAGTGCAGAGGTCAGCAGTGCAGAGGTCAGCAGTGCAGAGGTCAGCAGTGCAGAGGTCAGCTGCCTTAAAAGTTACCCGCCACCAGTTGCCCCACCTAACCCCAACCCGGCCCGGGCCTTAACTCCACCAGGTCAGCAGTGCAGAGGTCAGCAGTGCAGAGGTCAGCAGTGCAGAGGTCAGCAGTGCAGAGGTCAGCAGTGCAGAGGTCAGCAGTGCAGAGGTCAGCAGTGCAGAGGTCAGCAGTGCAGAGGTCAGCAGTGCAGAGGTCAGCAGACCTGAGGACTGATAAGTGGGAGAGGCTAGCATGCCCCCTCATAGCTGGGAGCATCAGATATTTTGCACTAGCCGAGGTGGAATAGTGATAATCGTGTACCTATCACACTCCTGACCGCTGCTCCATCAAGATAAAGTGGGTGCAACGGTAATCGACGTATGGCCACCGTCCCTGTGATACGAAGAATATGGATACCGGCACTCCAATGGTAGATGGAACACGCCGTCACGTAGGATCCCCTTCATCGGGCAGAACAAGTGAAGTTTTGTTGTCGCTCTGTTGTTCTTGTTCTGCCCGATGAAGGGGATCCTACGTGACGGCGAAACGTTGCACTAGTCGTGTAATGCTCTTGTTGCATGTAGGTCAATAAATAGACGTGTTCCATCTACCATTGGAGTGCCGGTATTCATATTCTTGGAGTAGAGATAAATCGGATTTCCAAGTAGCAATCTTTCAGGTTTACCAGACAAATCTAACTTCTTGCCCATGTACAGAGCTGAAGCGCTATAAATGAGTATACTGAGCTTTGGGTGACGGGAGGACGCTAGTTTGTGTTCTCCCGTGACCCTTAGAAGAACTATGGGGAAAAGCCCTGACCCCATAGTTCTCCTTTAAGTCAGAGGAGAGACTTCCTCCCTCTCTCTCCTTAGTCTGTTCGGCCACATTTATGGCTTTTTCACAGCAGGGAAAGCTCAGTTTGCACACACAGCTGATTAAAGGAGAACTATGAGGCGAGTGAAAAATCACTCATCCTCATAGTTCTAGCCGACGTGTGACAATGAGACTGTCACAGGTCGGCTCAGTAGATCGTGAAGTGAGCGAAAAACACACCGTCGCTCGCTCACTTGTCGATCTATCCCTGCAGAGAGCCGTGACTGTCACTCACGGTTCCCTGCAGGGATTTCCCCCCCCCTGTCCGATCCTCCAGCGCTGACTGGCGGAACGGACGGGGCAGGGGGCAGAGCCCGCTGTCAATCACGCAGCTGGGTGGATCTCGACAGCAATGTCGGGATCCGTCCCGGCTGCGGCGTCTCAGTATACCGCGAGCTGTAGCTCGCGGTATACTGAGCTTTGGGTGACGGGAGGACGCTAGTTTGTGTTCTCCCGTGACCCTTAGGAGAACTATGGGGAAAAGCCCTGACCCCATAGTTCTCCTTTAAGTCAGAGGAGAGACCTACCCCCTTCTCCTCCCTCTCTCTCCTTAGTCTGTTCGGCCACATTTATGGCCTATTCACAGCAGGGAATGTGCGTTAAGGTGCACAAAATGCCTGCGGCCTGGTCTTCGTTGTGCACATGCCTGCTGCTGTGTACTGTTATGTATGTCGTTTTTTCTGGATCTGCTCTGGGTATAGGGTTCTGTATAAGCAGCTTTTCACTTGATTTATTCTTTTTTTTTTTTTTCTATAGGTTGAGCTCAATAGACCTTCTTTTTTTTGTAACAGTGTATGTAAATTTTCCCTTTTTTGTTTCCCCCGACCAGAATTGTCATGAGCGATTTCAGTACAAGTACCAGTTGCGGTCACACATGAGCATACATATCGGTCACAAGCAGTTCATGTGTCAGTGGTGCGGGAAAGACTTCAACATGAAACAGTATTTTGATGAACATATGAAGACCCATACCGGTAAGGAAAGTAAGGAAATTCATTTAATATCGTTTTTTCCCCTTTCCCGTGACACTACCCCCCTCCCCCTTCCCTTAATCAATCCTCATTCCAGTGTCAGACCATCCCATGAGCCCCGACCCACATGGTTTACTGGACCACGCATCTTGGCCATTAAAGCTGAACTCTGGACATGAAACTTTATTTTAAATGTATTCCTTAATAGTAACAAAAGATTTAAATTATCTTTATGTGCACCAAATTACCCTGCACAAGGAGAGAGAGCAGCAGTGAGCGGTCTTTATTACAGGAGGGGGCGGAGACAAGACCAGTCACCCTGCACAAGAAGAGAGAGCAGCAGTGAGCGGTCTTTATTACAGGAGGGGGAGGAGACAAGACCAGACACCCTGTACAAGGAGAGCGCAGCAGTGAGTGGTCTTTATTACAGGAGGGGGCGGAGACAAGACCAGTCACCCTGCACAAGGAGACAGAGCAGCAGTGCACAGATCTGGAAGAAATACACAAAGCACAAGAAGAACACACAGGACTCTTGTAGGAGGACAATAGTTACTTATCCCGAAGTTCAGCTTTAAAGTAAACTTGGGGCAAAACCTTTTTGGTTAGAGCGGGGGAAAGGTTAGAACCTCTGTCATGTTTTATTCTGTCCATAGAGCAAAGTGAGGACACCTCTGCCCAGCAGGGACACAGACCATATTAAAAACGTTGGCACATGTTCTGACCTTTAACCCCATTATATCCAAAATTATAAAAAAATATTGTCTGGCGTTCTGGTTTAAAGATCTCACATGACCTCACAACAGTTGCCATTCCCAAAGCAGAGGCTTGCGCAGGTGGATTAGAGCTCTAGTGCTGCACCCAACCCGTCATCAGTCCGCTAATTCCTGCAACACACCTGACGACAAAAATCTGTATCCGTAGGCTGAATGAAGCTTAAAGTTGTCACTGTTCCCCCACATGGGCACATGGGCATGGCAATACACTGAACAATGCAAATTCACCTGACGCAGAGCGGATAGATACAAACCTGACTGTTCCCCTATCACATGACCAGTCACCTAAAAATGCGTGGAGAAAGCTATAGCTCTGAATGACAGAACCGTCAAATCCAAGGGAAGCCATGCGTAAATTGTATTGCAGCCCGAGTGCGCAGCCCGGTTTTTATTTACGCACCTGAGGATTTTGAACACGACATACGTCCTAAAAAACTTAAACAACATCATCTCTTAGGGCTTGTTCACACCAACTGCGGTTTACGCCCCCCCCCCCCATCTGCAGTGTGATCGGATGCGTGGCAAAACATTGCCTGCGTTCCATTCCACTGCAAAAGGCAAAAAATAGTCTGCCCTATTTTTTCTGTTTGAAGTGGAACGGAACGCAGACAATGCTTTGCAACGTGTCCGATGGCACTGTGGGCAGGGGTGTGTGGCTGCGGTGCCATTGACTTCAATGCACTGCCACGCCCCAGAACGTGGGGGGAGGGGGAGTTTTTTTGAGCGATTGCGGTGCTTTCCAGCAGCTACTGCTCTGGAATGCACCGCAGTTGGTGTGAACAAGCCCTTACGTCCTGCCGCTGCTATTACCATCAATTACCGCCTCTTAAAATGTAAAATTGACAGCCCGGAGTTATATTGCACAACAGGGCGCGGCTGTCAAAATTCAGCTCTGAAATGACACTTGTAGTCCACAAGTGTCACTGAGAAAATACAATGAATCAATGATTTGTTACATTGTATTTACGGTTTCAGTCCTAAGGTGTGACCTTCCATCTGTATATGACATCACTTATAGAACCCTGACAAGTTATTTTTAATAAAATGTATTCTTTTTTTAAACCCCTTATTAAAGTGACACCAAACTATGATTCAATAGCCTGAACTAATAACAACAATGTATCTTATTTGTATCACTCGGCTGTAGATCCTCCAATCACCTCTGAATTGGTGCTGACACTGTCCTTCCTTCTGGAAGGTGGCTACTTGTGTTCCCCATGGTCCCTGTGTGTGTTGTAAAGTAGTCACCGCTCCAAGCTCACTCCCGGGATGGACTACAATCTCAATACAAATTAGTAAACTAAACGTGAGATTGTAGTCCTTCCCGGGAGTGAGCTTGGAGCGGTGACTACTTTACAACACACACCGGGATCATGGGGAACAGACGTAGCCCCCCTCCAGAAGGAGGAACAGTGTCAGCACCAATTCAGAGATGATTGGAGGATCTACAGCCGAGTGTTACACAAATCAGATACATTGTTGTTCAGAGTTAAGGGACTTGAATGTATTTTTACGCCTCATTCAGGCGGCCATACATGTCCGTGTTGTGTACATGCCCATAAACAGGCCGGTTCCAGGAGGGACAGGTGCTGCGTGTTATTGCATGCAGCAGCCTGTTCTTCCCGTGTTGGTCCCAGTTGCCGCCCTTGGATGCCACACTGTCTGCGTCCAAGTGCGGACCCGCACACATGTGCCGTTCGACTGTGCGGATGACAGCATACAGCTGCGTCCCCCCATAGGGAAGAGCCAGTTGCTGCGCGCAACTACATGCAGCACCTGTCCCTCCCGGGATCGGCCGCGCATGGCCGTCTGAATGAGGCCTAAAGGTTTAACTACCTAGTTTAGTGTCACTTTAACACTTATTTAACCCTTACCAGCCCTAATAGACTGCATCCTCTTCCCCTTCCCCAGTCTACGCCGATAATTCTTAGGGGCGTAGACTGTCCTACAAAAGATTACCGTATTCATAGTCAGTTCTGATCTTTTTTGTACTGTTTTTAATTGGTCGATAAGCAGAGATTGGCCATGTCTGTTGCTCCATTTTATATGAATAAATCCTTTTTCTAAGAACAATGTCAAACCTTTGGTCTGTCCCGATCTTTAAATTAACCCTTGGACTCCCTATACTCTATAGGTAGCCCGAACCTTTTTTGTTTGACTTATGCTTTATATCGGTTATTGATCTGGTAAGACGGACCCATCTCCAAGGGTAAAACATTCAGAGCTACTGTATCTCCAGAAGTAAAACAATGCCATTCTTTTCTGCATCCTCTCCCTCCCCTCCCCTCCCCGCCCTTTAGGTATCATTTTTCTGGGTTCGTCATTTTATATTTTTTTGATCTTTACATTTTTTTTTCCCCCTTAATTTTATTCATTTTGTTTTAATTTTTCCGGCATTGCATAGAAACAAGAAAATGCGCATAATTCATTTACAAATAACTTTGATATGTTTTGTACCAGTAACATCATTTTTACAAAGGGTAAATTATAGAAAAAAATATAAAAATATCCTTTTTTTTTTTGTTTACAGTAAAACTGCTGGTTTTTTTTTAAACACTGGTCAAATCAATAAAAAAACAAATTTTCATTTTTTTTTTTTTGTCTATAGTACGGATCGCGACATTACTGTCCAGATCCGCCCAGCTGCGTGAGTGACAGCTGGCTCTGCCTATCTAGAGGCAGAGTCAGCTGTACCCTCCCCCGTCCGTTCCTCCACTCAGCGCTGGAGGATCGGAGCGGGAAGGGGGGGAATCCCTGCAGGGAGCCGTGAGTGACAGTTTCATTGTCGCACGTCGGCTCGAACTATGAGAATGATTTTCACTCACCTCATAGTTCTCCTTTAAATCTCATTGAACTCTGCTGAAAATAACTGTCAAGAAAAGAAGGATCCTTCTCCGGGTGTTTTTAGCTTTGCGAGTTGAGCTTTTTGTCCTAAAATAATGACAAAGTATCACAAAACAAACGTCAGAAATGTAGAACTTCCTCTGGTCCAAAAGGGGTGTACAGGTGTGTGCGGTGAACTGGTTGAGGTGACCCCTGCAATACTCATTCTGTGTCATGCCCACTGTGTCTACTTCCTCTCCTGTGTGTCCATCATTTTGGTAATATATTTGTCTCCAGCCCGGGTAAAGTTCATCCTGTAAGGGCCCAGTCACACCTCTGCTTCTAAATCCCACATCCCAAAGAACGTGTGTTACTTTTCATCCTGTTCCGAGATTTACACAGCTCTGTCGCACAGCCCTGCCTGGCAGAGCAGAAGACCTTTAACTTTTCTCTGCTTCAGTAACACTCGCATGTCTTGTCCCACCCTGTCCTTGCACCGCATAGTGCAAAGAGAAGCAGCAACCTGATGAGCTCTGTCACTCTGCTCACTCCTTTCATCAGCATGCTCCTTGTTGGCACTTGAGCAATACAGCACAGTGCATTGCCTTCCAGTGCTCCTTCTCCCGGTCTGAGCTCTGCTGTACAGGGACTGCAGGAGGCTGATGCCAAGTCGAATTTCGGATCCATACACTGCTTGCATTTAAAAATAGATGTCATAATTACAGAGCTGCATTATTTATGACTTTTATATCTGTTTTAGGCTTCCCTCATTGGTTAGTAAGACCAGCCTATCACTTTAGGGGCCAATAGAGAAAAGCAGAGGGTCACACGACCAAGTGACGATTATCATAGAGTTACATTCAGTCTTCCCTAAAGGTATCCTCGGCTTATGTATGTTTGTATTATTGCTCCGATCGCCTCACCGGGGGTTGTCACAGGTTTACTGTCGTGTGACGGAAATCTTTGTGATATGCTGTAAGTCTTTGTGTGACAAGACAGTCACTGACGCACTTCTGTAAATGCCCATCATCTGGCTTGCATGCTAATCCTCTGCCGTCACTGCTTAGCCGTTGACTTACAATCGGCAGGAAGTTCTGACTTCCTCGTCTACATACTGCATTTTAGGTCCGAGTCCTGCCAAGTAACGAAGCGATCGAATCTGCCAGGTAAACTAAAAAATTTCAGAATGGGGTGAACTGCACGCGGCTGAACACCGACGCGTTTTGCTGATGTAACCTATTCATGAGCTGATGACTCTGCATCTGCAAAACGCGCATTATGCTGTCTCTGCTTTTTAACTGAATCCACGTGTGTTCATCTAATTCTGGAAGACATATCACAGCAAAACGTAGAACTTTGCAGGGACTCCAGAGTGGAAGTGAGCCGATCTCGCTCACAGTATTCAGAGGGGGCTGGAAATGGTCACTTTGGGTGTTCCTGCTTGCTGTAAATACATTTTTGATGCAGCTAGATGAATCTGAATTTGAAGCACCGCACCATGGGTTGGTAGTATATAAATATATATATATATTCACTGACTGGCCACCTTGCTAGTACCGGGTTGGACCCGTTTTGTCTTCAGAACTTCCTTAATTCTTCCTGGCATAGATTCAACAAGGTGCTGGAGACATTCCTTGGAGAGTTTGGTCCATATTGACATGATGGCATGACGCAGTTGCTGGAGATTTGTTGGCCGCACATCCATGATGCCAATTTCCCGTTCCATCACATCCCAAAGGTGCTCTAATAGACGGAGATCTGGTGACTGCAGAGGCCATTGGAGTACAGTGACCTCATTGTCATGTTCAAGAAACCAGTATGAGATGATTTTAGCTTTGTGACACGGAGCGTTATCCGGCTGGAAGTAGAAGATGGGTACACTGTGGTCATGAAGGGATGGACATGGTTAGCAACAATACTCGGGTAGGCCCTGGCGTTTAAATGATGCTCCTTTGGTACTATGGGGCCCAAAGTGTGCCAAGAAAATATCCCCCACACCATTACACCCCCACCACCAGCCTGAACCGTTCATACAGGATGGATCCATGCTTTCATGTTGGTTATGCCAAATTATGACCCGACCCTCCGAATGTTGCACCAGAAATCGAGACTCCTCAAGCCAGGCAACATTTCTCCAATCTGTTATAGTCCAGTTTTGGTGAGCCTGTGCAAACTGTAGCAGTTCCCTGTTCTTAGCAGGCAGGAGTGGCACCCGGTGTGGTCTTCTGCTGCCGTTGCCAATCTGATTCAAGGTTGGATGTGTTGTGTTTTCAGTTTCAAGGTTGGATGTGTTGTGTTCTTCTGCATACCTCGGATGTAACGAGGGGTCATTAGAGTTACTGATGTCTTTCTATCATCTCGAACCAGTCTGCCCATTTTCCTCTGACGTCAATAAGGCATTCTTGCCCAGAGAGCTGCCACTCACTGGACATTTCCTCTTTTTCGGACCATTCTCTGTAAACCCGAGAAATGGTTGTGCGTGAAAATCTCAGTAGATCAGCAGTTTCTACTAAGAAAGTTTCTCTCAGCAGTTTCTACTAATACTCAGACCAGCCCATCTCGCACCAACAACCACGCCACATTCAAAGTCTTTTAAATCAGCTTTCTTCCCCATTCTGATGTTTGGTTTGGACTTCAGCAGACCAACTTGACCACGTCTAGATGCCTAAATGTATTGACTTCCTGCCATGTGATTGGCTGATTAGATATTTGTGTTACCAAGCAATTACCTAATAAAATGGCCGGTGAGCGTAGATTTTTCCAATGTAAGATCAAGTACAAGAATATTTGAGCGAGCCAACTCATTTTGTTGCCTTCATCAGGGCTTCAAAGGATACAGTGTATACAGACTGGAATAAAGATACAATGTATGTGATATTTTAACCAAATGAAGTGACGTCAGCAGCTCATTGGCGCAGCTTTGACTCTTTCATATATCTTACATTGGAATAAATCTATATCTGGACTATTGACCCGTGGTGTGGTCCTTCAATCACATCGGCTTAGTTGCATCACAAACCAAGAGATCTTTAGGTGCGTGGAAACCGCCGGCCCAGAATCCAGACACCTTGTTAAGGCAACACTAATGGATAGAAACACCAACAGGACAACCTTAGGGTTCCATTGCTACTTATCCATTCCATAAAGACATTTTTGGAAGCTATGAAGAAAATAAGAACGACTCCTCAAAGGTTTAGGAGGACGAGAATTTATGTCATTATAGAAGTCCAGCGGACACAGCTTCAAAACGGAATACAAATCTAAAAAAAATAATATAAATTGATATTTTTTTGAAGGGAACGTCCACCTTTATGAAGTGTGACCATGTTCCATGTGTTACACGCTCGTAAACTTGGCCTTTAACCCTGATGGAGAGGGAATGCTGTAGCCCCTGAGACTTGTTGGGTTTGTTCTATTTGGACTTCTATGATGAAATAAATACCATTGGGCTCCTACTACTTTTGTGTGGCTCTCTTGCACTTTCTTTGTTCTCCATAACTGCCTCTGAGGCCCAATTAAGTTTGTTCTAAAGAGGAAACAAAAAGGAGGAAGAAGCGCAACGACTTAGCGCAGAAAAAAGATGGTAGAGCGGAGGGGTGAAGAATGGGTGAGATGATTGTACTCGCATGTAATCAGGTGGGTCTGGGAGTTGTGGGTCTCTTTTGAGGTGGTGCGAAGCTTGATATGTCGAACTTCAGGTGGGGACTTCCAATACGGTGACGTGGAGATCAACAGTTTGTTAGCTACGTAACTGGAGTCAGACTCTACAGTATGAATTTTTATGTTCGCACTAAGAAGCAGAAACTGGATCAAGCTCCTCCTCTCCACACTTTATTAAATAGTGACAATTATGGCTTAAAGGGAACCTGTGGTGTGGGCATGCAGGAACTGCTTTCCTCTTCTTCTGGCACATACATTTGTTCCTTTGCTGACCGAAAGGAGACCTTGTGTACGGTCCATGTGGCAGGTGGAGCGTACACAGGGCTGAGGGCTCTCTCCACGCCGCCATGTGACAATGCTGGGTACCTGAGTGGCCAAGCACCATCATGGTCACGTGGCATGAAGAGGATTGAGTCAAATGCTCCCCCATACCTGGAAGTACCCGGAGGCTGAGCAGAGTGGTTGGGGAATATGGAGAATGTGTTTATAGGCTGCCGCAGGGGTGGCATTACATGGTACTTGTTGCTTTGTCCGGTATCGGCAAAACAGAGGTTCATTTTAAAGTGAATCTGGAGGTTTTATTCTGCATTTGTTTTTGATGTTTTTGTTCTCCCCACCTTAACACGTGGCTTTATTTCATACTGGAATACGTGTTGACCTTGCTCCTCTTTATGTTGCAGGAGAGAAACCCTTTATCTGTGAAATCTGCGGCAAGAGCTTCACCAGCCGACCGAACATGAAGCGCCACCGCCGCACCCACACCGGCGAGAAACCTTACCCCTGCAACGTGTGCGGCCAGCGCTTCCGTTTCTCCAACATGCTGAAGGCCCACAGGGAAAAGTGCTTCCAGGGAGGCAACCCTCCGACCCCCGGCAGCCCGGGGACAGTGGCCAGCCTCTCCGCCTCCTCACAGAGCGGCAACTCGCCGGCCCAGTCGAGCCCGGGCCTCTCCCCGACCTTGCCGCAGCACCCCCTCTCCCTGCCCCTGCTCCACTCGCTCCCCAGCATGCCTCCCCCGTCACATCACCTCCCGCCACCACCCCCGCTCTTCCCCGCCGGCCGCATAAACAATAACTAGACCAATCCGGGAAGCGGCCTGACCAATCTGTAGTTCTCCTCAAGGCAAGACTGTGGCACCGCGGACGTCTTGGGGTTTTTGTTTTTTTTAGTCTCTCGGCTTCCTTCTTCCGTCAGACGGAGTCCGGTTGCGACGGCGAGAGGGGAAGCCATCTTGTTGACACTCTCTTTAGCGCTCATGTTTGCACACGGCGTACCCTCAGCATTGATATAGCAGGGCGTGTGAGGCCTGCAAGCCTGTCCCTATTTGCTACTGTGCTTTTTTTAATTTTGTTTTTATTCCCTATTTTAATACGGTCAGTCCTTCATATCATCGGCTCTTGTTTTGTTCTTCACGTCTAACCCCCGAGTGTTCTACAGAAAAGGTCGCACCTTGGTTCGGCGTCGCTCAGGCCCGGGAGAAGCGGAATCAGAAGCTGGTTTTAGTTTTTCTCCTGTTTTTGGTCTGGAGCGATCATGCAAACGAGGAACAGCGAAGGTCAGCTGTCCCTGTTGATGGAAGAGGAATCCTCGCAGACGGCAGATGCCCGCGCTCAAGAGGAGCTGGAAGTGTCCCGGGCATAGTTGCTAAGCAACCGTGGCTAATCTCTGCGCCCGTGACCGAATCACCTTCCCAGTACGGAGATAGGAATGTGGAGACCAGGAATCCGGATCGTCTCTTTCCTTCACGCCGTGCGTTTAATACAACGCTGGTCTTGGCACCCCAGCTATTGCTTCCTGGAAGTAATACCCCCCCTACCACCACCACCACCATCCCTACCACCCTTCCCTCCAAGACATTCTGTCCTCAACATTTAATCATGGCTGCAATGCAAGGAATTGTATCCCGTTACCAGTTAATGACAACAAAGATCATTTGACTTGTTTTTGTTATTTTTACCTTTTGTGTTATATCTGTGTCGTGTTGAAGCTTTATGCTTTTCTGTTCTCATGTCTTGGCTCTGGTGCATCTGTTACTGGAGGAAGAATGACTGCGGTAGAAAAAGGGGGCGATGCAGCGTTTTCAAGAACCGGTTGCAGTTGGGAGGGGTGTCATGCAAATCTCTCAATATTTTGGCTTAAGAAAGAGCCCCAGCAAATGTATTATTAACCCTTGCAGTGGGGCTACCGCAACACTGCAAGGGTTAAGTGCTCGTTTGTGTCTAGGTGCTAAAATAACACCCGAAGCTTCAAGCCCGGCCAGCTGTCACAGTGCTCCCACTCCCTGCAGCATTGGATTCTTCCTCAGCGTCCTCATGTCTATACATTCGCGGTAAAAAAACGCGCGACAAACGCGCATTTCCGAGGGCTACCTGGCTGTATCCCAATGGATACATTGCTCCTGTATGGATATATGGATATAGCTCCTGTACTTCTTTGGGCGTAGGGCGTTTTGCAGCGCGTTCCGATGGGACAGGTGGGAACCATGCCAATAGGCAATCATTGGTTTTCACATGTTGAGCGTTTTACAGAGCGTAGGAACGCGCTGTAAAACGCCCAGGTGTGAACCAGGCCTAACTTGAAGGTGGAGGCTGTGATCCCTGACTCTCGAGCTGAAGACTGAGTATAGCTAAATATCTGGGCGATTTCTAAATGTTTCAGAGGTAACCCTAACGTCTCGTTCACACCTAGGCGTATTGCATATGCGCGTCTGTCGCGCGTTTTTTACCGCGAACGCGCTACAAAACGTTCAGGTGTGAACGTTTTGTACCGCGAACGCGCTACAAAACGTTCAGGTGTGAACGAGGGCTAACCCATAATTAGAATTTAGTATTCAAGTATGAACCCATCATGAGCAGTACTTATAAGGACAACCCCAAAAACTTTACATGCCCCGTATGCTGTGTAATCTGGAGCGTATGCACCTATGGGTGCAGATATGCACATGCTTTGCACATATCTGCCGCATTGGAGGCTGCAGGGGACATGATGTGATCAGAGAGTACCACGTGACGGCCCGACTGCTTAACCCGTGTTCCCTTATTTGCATAGACCGCATAAGATTTCCTAAACTCCTCCCAGGGCAGGGGGTGGCTTTAAGGATCTTCTGTCTCTGGCGGCAAACACAACACAGACAACCTGAAGCCGGCTTGTAACATTTTGGGGATGCTTGTCAACGTTGCTCCCGCACAGACTAAATCAGAGGTAGGCAACCTTGGCACGCCAACGACAAATCCCATCGTGCCTCTGCTTCCCGGGAGCCATGCATATGGCCGTCAGTCTTTCAGTATCTCATGGGACTTTGTGTCCCTTAACAGCTGGAGTGCAAAGGTTGCCTACCCCCCCCGGACTAGATAGTGGGAGAAATGTGCGGGCTTGGTTACAATTCCAAGTGTTTTTTTCCAGCCTACAGTCATGGCCAAAAATATTGGCACCCCTGCATTTCTGTCAGATAACGCACAGAAAATTGCTGCGATTAAAAATGTTTCGGCATTCTCATGTTTATTTATTTTGTTTGTATGGGTGACACAAAAAAAGTGGAGGAAAAAAAGCCAAATCTGGACAAAATTATTGGCACCCTCCATTAATATTTGGTAGCCCAGCCATTGGAAAAAATTACTGAAATCAATGGCTTCCTGTTACCATCAATGAGTTTCTTACACCTCTCTGCAGGGATTTTGGACCACTCTTTCGCCAACTGCTCCGGGTCTCTCAGATTGGAAGGTTCCTTTTTGCTGTTTTGAGATCTCTCCACAGGAGCTCTACGGGATTCAGATCTGGACTCATTGCTGGCCAGTCCAGTACTCTCCAGCGCTTTGTCTGAAACCATTTCTGGGTGCTTTGGGTCATTGTCCTGCTGTAAGACCCATGACCTCTGACAGAGACCCAACTTTCTGACACTGGGCCCTACATTGCACCCCAGAATTCTTTGGTAGTCTTCAGATTTCATAATGCCATGCATGCAGTCAAGACCTCCAGCGCCTGAAGCAGCAAAGCAACCCCAAAACATCAGTGACCCCCCCCCACCATGTGTGACTGTAGGGACTGGATTTTTCTCTTTAAAGGCCTCATTTCTTTTTCTGAAAACAGTAGAATGTTGGGCTGCACCACAAAGCTGCCATTTTGTGTCATACCAATACCAACAAAAGAAATAAACATGAGAATGCCGAAACATTTGTAATTGCAGCAATTTTCTGCACAAAGTGCTGCATTGTCTGACAGAAATGCAGGGGTGCCAATATTTGTGGCCATGACTGTTTAAGCTGAGAAAACTGCCTGTTATCAGAGGCTGGATAGGCCCTTTACACATGGACATGTTAGTCTAAAGAGTGTTTGATAAGCTTTAAAAAAAAAAAAGTATGCATAACTGAGCATAATAATTATTGGCACAATGTAATATCCTGCCATTTAAAGCACCTTTACAGCTCCAGTCTGCTGAGTGAGGGCTGCAGCTTTTAGCAGGCCAGTAGGACCTGTATTCCACATTTTCAGGCTGCAGCTAAAGGGTGCTTTGAGGTCTTCAAGGAAGCAGCTTAAAGCTTGTTAAATGCTTTGCACGTGCTTGATGAAGTTGTTGCTCTTTAGACAAGAGTTTATAATTTAAAGGAGAACTATGGGGTTAAGGCTTTTCCCCATAGTTCTCCTTAGGGTAACGGGAGGACACAAACTAGCGTCCTCCCGTCACCCTAGGCTCAGTATACCGTGAGCTGTAGCTCGCGGTATACTGAGACGCCGCAGCTGAAGCGAATGCCGACAATTGTGCCAGGATCCGCCCTGCTGCGTGACTAACAGCTGGCTCTGCCTCTAGATGTACCCGCCCCCTCCCCTGTCCGTTCCGCCAGTCAGCGCTGGCGGATCGGAGCGGGGAGGGGGGAATCCAGCCCCTCCCCTGTCACGTCAGAGAGCCGTGACAGGATCGAGAGGTGAGGGAACGCCGGTATGTGTTCGCTCACCTCCCGATCTACTGAGCCGACCTGTGACAGCCTCATTGTCACAGGTCGGCTAGAACTATGAGGTGAGTGAAAAGCACTCACCTCATAGTTCTCCTTTAAGGTAAAGCCCAACTTCTGCCAGAACATTGTTTTTTGGATAGAGCAAGGAAGAGTTCCTATCTGGACAGGAAGTGTTGTATCATCTAGTTCTTATACAGGTGTCACAGCTACAGCAAGTGAAAGACGATCTCCCTCATGAGTTCCCAGACAGATCTTAAAAACAAGGGAAACCTCAACCGGAGCACCGGGACAACCGATGAAAGGGTCCAAATTGCTTTAATAGTTGAAAGTAAATCTACATGAAGCAGCCAACAGGTTTTCGGGGGCCAAAACAAACCACCCTTTACCAGGGCCACAAAAGATATGGCAAAGATAGATCTATTGTAGTCCAAACGAAGCCGGGGGGGGGGGGGGGGGGTTGTTTTGTCCATGAAAACACGTTGGCTGTTTTATGTGTTCATACATTATACATACTTCATACAACCTTTTAAAGGCATTAACAAATTGAAAAAATTGCGTGTGCTACATTTCTGCATTGATGACTGCAAAGCATGGCAACTCTGATCAGTGCATGGCGGGTGCAGTGCTCGGGCTCTTACATAGTTTACATGCCAGCCCCCGGGTCCGGCTGGAGCAAGTAAACAATGTACTACAAGTTCCCTGGCAACACCAGACTTGTGGTGGTGCATTCTGTGAGGGCCTCTGCCTTGGTGGCCTATGGGTCTTCTGCTCCTTCCGTTCCCAGTTCCCCCCAGTGCATGGATGACACGGCTAAACACACCGCCTGGCCAGAAAACAATCAACATATCATTGGACTGCATTGACCATTCGCCATGGCATCATTTCTATAAGCTTATGCAATGCCACAGCATTTATTTCCATCCTGAGTTGCACTACTTTTTCACCAAGATCTTGTGATGATGATGGGGGAGTCAGACCACCTCATAAAGTCTTCTCCAGCACAAAGATTCTCAATGGGGTTAAGGGCTGGACTCTGTGGTGGCCAACCCATGTGTGAAAATTTCTGATGCTCCCTGAACCATTCTTTCACAATGTGAGCCCCATGAATCCTGCCATTGTCATCTATGCCCAATGTGCCATTAGGGAATAAAAAAATCCATTGATGGAAAAACCTGGTCAGTCAGTATTTTCAGGGAGGGGGGGGGGGGGGGGTTTTTTTTTGAGCAACTGACTCAACCCCAGATCATAACACTGCCCGAAATCCAGGTGGTAACTTTTGTTTGGCCAGGCAGTGTAGCTGCGCTAAATTAAGAAGTAAAGAGCACCTGAGTAGCACCCCTCAATTCAGGTGGGGGAGTTGGATGATTTGAGGGTGGGGGTTGGGGAATGCGACCATGTTACATCATAATTGTGGGTGTAACATAAAAAATAGAATATGCCTTTAAAGCAATATGGGCTCTTATCAGTTGGGCTGACACTCCGGTCAACTTTTCCTTGAGTTACATCCTGGGTTCCCACTGGAAAGGAGCCCTGTTTTTTATGTGAGTGGCCTCATCAGAGCTCATCCAATGGTTATGCCCACCTTACCTTTTTGAACAAATAGGTCTCAACGGGCCAGCTCCTCTTGGGGATCGCTCAAAACCAGGCAGACATTTTAACTTTTTTTCTACTCTATCCAAAACCATTGAAAACAAATGGCTGGAGAAAAGCTTTACCTGTGTGTTCAGGGCCCTCTTGTATCTGGTACACATCAATAAAGGGTTTTGGTTTTTTTCTGTGGTTTCAATTTTAAAATGTTGCTACTAAACTGAGCCACCATGAGTCTTTTGTACTGTTACATATGTGTGGCCCTCCTGTTGTCTTGATGTGGCACGTACACTTCCATTTCTGTTCCAAAGCTTGTTTAGTGCAATGGATACCCCTTGCTTTTGTCATCCATATAATTGCCTGTGGATGGTGCAGGAAAAGGGGGAAGGTGGCTGGTCACTTCTCCCCCTCGAGAAATTCTAGCTGAACGCAAAATATAAAAGCCTGATCTGTAGTTATTGAGGAAACGTAAATTAGGATAATGTTTACTGCAGAAATCATTCAGCTCACTTGGACTCTTCAAATGTTGACAAAGTGTTGCAGTAGAATGATTCTGGTCTGCAGGACCTCAGAGTCTGTGCTATAGGGATTTGTGGCAAGGCATAACCCTACTTGAGGGTTCCTTAGACACCCCACTGACCATGGCCTGCTAAAAGCACTAAAGTGAGATATTTGGAAGATTAGGTGAGAAGATATAGTTGCACGTCATCGCCCAGATCGGTGGTGTTGCAAACAGAATCTCCATTTCCTCACAGAGACGTTAAAGTAACATTAAAGCCTCAGATTTTTTAACATAAACCAATACTGTAATGTGTGACTTACTGTAATCCATGGTAGTTTCCCTTCTCTTTGCTGCTCTTCCTTTTAAATCCTTATCTCTTCTCATGCTGGGCAGAACTTCTGTTTTGCAGCAGACTGCCTTGTCTCTGAAATGGATACATGGTGTCTGTGTGTAGGTTCACAACCTGAGCCAGCACTACAGGAAGAGGCACTCAGCTGCAAAGGGAAGTTCTCCCCCAGCATGAGAAGAGATAAGGATTTAAAAGGAAGAGCAGCAAAGAGAAGGGAAACTACCATGGATTACAGTAAGGCGCACATTACAGTATTGGTTTATGTTAAAAAATCTGAGGGTTTAATGTCACTTTAACTTAAACTAGCTGACCAAAGGACTAATCAAAGATGTTGATGGATATTTTTTGTATACGCTTGCACAATGATTTAATGTGACTGAACTTTTGGAAATGTCCACAAAATCACTTCCAGTTTTGAAAAAGTTACTGGTTGACACTTAAAGGGTCAGTCCATAAAAGTGTTTAGTGAAGCTGGTCCTAGGCATTTCAGTCTGATTGTACAATCTCTGGTGATTCTTCTTTAGATTTACAATGTGAGGACATGCCTAATCTAGCTGGTCAGCTTGTATGCAGACAGGCAGGCCCTTGAACTACATTGTTTTTGGTAGGTCTAAAGGTGGCCATACACTCTACAACCATCGCAAGACTTTAGTCTTGCGATGGTTGTACAGGGATTAAAAAAACGTACGATCTGCCTATCTTGGACAGGCAGATCGCACTCTCGATCATCGCAAGCCCGCCCCCCTGAGGGGCGGGCTTCCGATGACCGCAATGCTGAACGGGCAGTGTGCGCGTGCGCACACCTGCCCGTTCGGCATTTGTCTTCCGAGCACCGTTCTAACCAGCCGAGAATCGTACGATTCCCGGCAGGTTTTCGAACATGCTGGTTCGACAGAAGACGTGCGACCGTACAGTAGAAACGGTCGCACGTCTCGTTCACACTGCTCGATTATCGTACGAAAAACCGATCGCATACGATTATCGTACGATAATCGTGCAGTGTATGGGCACCTTAAAAGAGATTGTATAGTAGGCTGTGACGTGGATGGTCAGCTTTACAGACTAGTTACAGGTGAGATCTGGTGGACTGAGCATGCTGGTGGCTTGTTATATTGCTTGAAGATTGGCAGATTGTCCTGCAACAATCCCTGCTTCTGGCTCCGCACTTTGTACTTGGTGTTCAAATCTTATGGTGGTCAATATATGTCATTTTATGTCATAATATGACATACAATGTCAAGGCCAAAGTTTGTGGACACATGACCATCATCACACCAGGGCTAAAACTATGGACATGAATATGGAATGTGCCCCCCTTTTGGAGCTAAAATAGCCTCCGCTCTTCTGTGAAGGTTTTCCTCAAGATTGTCAAGTATGTCTGTGGAAATTTGTGTCCATTCAGCCAAAAGAGCATTTGTGAGGTCAGACCTGGCTTTAGATTGGTGTTCTAATTCTTGCCTGTAGGGTTGAGCTCGGCTCTGTTCAGGCCACTTGAGTTCCTCTATACCAAACTGGTCAAACCATGTCCAACTTTGTACACAAGGGCTAGTCATGGTGGAACAATAAAGGACCTTTGCCATACTGTTGCCACAAGGTTGGAAGCACACAGTCCTCTAAAATATCTTGTACGATGTACCCTTAATAGTATTATTTGCTGAAGATGCCTGAGTTTAATCATTTGGAGGTGTGTCTACATATTTTAGCCATATAGTAGGTGTGGTGGTGTACCAAAACATTGGGCTGTATAGGCTGAACCCTATAATGATGGTCATTGTAGGTGTGTTAACCCAGGAACTCAGAAGCAAAGATGCCACCATTGGCATCCCCAAGAGATAAAAAAAAAAAGATTTGGAGGGTAATGCTTCCAGCAGCTACCAACATCTGAGTTTTCAGTTTTGGTTACAGTCAGTGTTTAAACTGCTATTGTGGATTTAGGTCCCCTATCTAGCTTAACCCTTTCTGCATGAATTGATGAAATACACTTGAAAGGTCCAACATATTTGGCCAAACATGGCTAATCTAGATTATTGGCTGGCAACCCAAACTTTGGGATAGTAGCAGTCATGTGAGGTCTGTATGTATCTCTATACTTTGCATTTGTTCAGTTGAGATATCGTCCCCCTGCCACGTTGTTTTAAAGTTGGCATCTGCTCTTAATATTCAAGCTAGCCATAGCCACAACCTCATGCTGGCAAACTTGAGACCTTTAGATGAAAGACCCCTAGTTCAAAAGTTGTGCAATGTCTTTTCCAAGTTTTGTTGTGCTCACCCATCCCTGATGAATTGGTAGGAAGTGTATCAGCTGTTGGCCACCTTAAAGTGGACATAGAGTCTTTAAATAAAAAAAGGGGCCCAGGAACTTTTAGCCATAATGTGTTAGTATGCACAGCAGTCTTACCTGGCTAAGTGATCCCCCCTGCACTATGAGGTCTGGGCTCTCCTCCCTCGCTGCTGCTCCCATCTCTATCCCAGCCTTCTCCCGGGTTCTGAGTCTTCAGCCGCTTGATTGGCTGGGCCTCAATTATGTAACCCTGCCCATGCGCATGAGAGTTACTTCACCTCAGCAAGAATCCTGCCTAATCTTTTCATTGAACTGCACATGTGCTGCTCAGAGTACGGAAACAGAACAAAAGAAAACCCTTCCACTTTAAGCTTCCACCACCACAGGATGCGGCCAGAAATTTGAGCCGTGTATGGCCAGCTTAATTGTTGAACAGCTGAATCTTGTCCAGTTAGACTGCTATCCTTTTAAAGTATTTGTGCCTCTATATAGATCGTTGGTTCGGCCACATCTGGAGTACGCGGTCCAGTTTTGGTCGCCGGTACTGAGAAGGGATGTCCTTGAACTGGAGAGAGTCCAGCGGAGGGCAACAAAACTAATTAGGGGAATGCAGGACCAGAGCTATGAGACGAGGCTTCTGACCTTAAACATGTTTACGCTGGAATTAAGGAGATTAAGGGGGGGTATGATTTTCATGTACAAGATGTTCAATGGTGACAGCAACATAGGCAACAAACTGTTTGAGATTAACTCCATTACAAAGACTAGAGGCCGCCACCTAAAGTTGGTGGAGAAAAAATTCCAGCACAAGGGGCGAAGAGGGTTCTTTACAGTAAGAGCGGTTAAAGTCTGGAACTCACTGCCACCGGCAGTGATTTCAGCCAAGAGTGTAGATTTGTTCAAGAAACGTTTGGACAATTTCTTGAGGGACCGTAATATCCAGGGATACCAGTATCCCTAAGAATGAGATGATGCGTGGACCTATATGGGTTGGACTTGATGGGCGTATGTCTTTATTCAACCCCAAATACTATGTAACTATGTATTTGTCAGGCCAAAATTTTTTATTTTTTTTTGGTTAAAGTAGGGAAGTTGTTTTTTTTACTGTTAGAGAGATTTCCCCTCATGTCCTGTCCTGCTAACTATATATTACCTGAACTGAAACTCCTTGCAGGACAGGGTCACATGAGAATTTTGATGGTTTTCTTTCCTCCTCTGGGATCACAGCTCCCTGGTGCCCGTAACCTATTCAGGGGACCCAATCAGCCCACGTGGAAGAAAATGCAATTTGATTATTGTCACTTTGTAGCAAAGATCAGGGAGTTTAGTTGCAAGTAATTTGGACGTTGTGTGGAATCAATGAACGGGTCCGTCCACCCAACGTAGATTTTGGAGTAGATCCCACATAACATGTCACGTGGAGATCCCACAGGTGAATCTCTAGACTCGGATTGACAGCATTATTATGTGGGGCTGCCACCTTCTATGATGGCTTCTTCCATTATTTTCAATCTCAGAGAATCCCACAGAGAATCCCTCGGAGGAAAGTCCCAAGGCAGACAAGAATTATATTAGAACATAGAGAAATGTTGCCACCAGGAGCTACAAAAAGCCAGCAATAGACTTTTTCTTACCAGATTTCATTTATAATTCCGATGTCCCTTTTGTGCTGACTATTCCTTTTAGAAGCTCCTGAACTTTGCAGTGCTGACACAAGATTTTTTTTTTTGTGTTCCCTAGTTGAGCCGTGTCAACCATTTATCACGATTACGTTCTGCCTAACCTTTATCTGCTAAGCTAACCATACACTTGAAAATCCCTAGACAAGTTATTGGGATATGTCCATAACCATTTCAGCTGCCAAGAACTAGAGAGTATTCCTTCCAACATGGCTGTATTTTTTTTTTCCCCCACTACAGACGCAGTAAAGTAAAGAAAATGGAACTCCTCTTTAAAATAGAACTGTGGGCATGCGAATATTTATTTCACAAACATTTTCTTAACAGGCCTTTAATAACTTTTCAAGCAGGCCATTACTGACCTCTGTAGCTGCAGGCACTGTGGAGTAATCCATCCTCAAAATTTAAAGCAGAAACATTTTAGTTGTGTTTCAGCAGCTCGGCTCCCCCCAACCAGCAGTGACTCGGAAACTCAGCATTGCCAACTTTTCCTCTCTCAAGAGTGACTTTGCCACTTTTGTTTTGGCAGCTCGGCTTCCCTCGCCAGCAGTAACTCAGAAGCTCGGCATGGCCAGATTCCCTCCTCCCAAAAGTGACTTTGCCTTCCTATCTCTAATCTAAACACAGAGCAGGTGCACAGAAGGTGGGTAGAAAACAGAGTGCTGTGAACAGACATCTTCATTGCTCCCTTTGTAAATTTTGAAGATGAGTTCCTTCCTAGTGCCTGCCGCTAATGTGGTCAGTGAGGGCTTGTTTTAAAGATCTTGTACTGCTTCTTGAGAATATGTGAATATTTAAATGTCCATAGCCTGGCCGCAGCTTTACTATTGGTGAAATAGGATCCGCCCGCTCACTCTGAAGTAAATTCATAGGGTAAACAATCTTCACCCCTTAATTGGGGGGTGTAATGTAGCTTTTACAGTATTGCTCTGCAGTCAATATTTCAGATACTAATTTTTGTGTCTTGATTTGTGTAACTGTTCCTATGGGCTGTCATGACGCCAATGCAATATGTTTCAACTGAGGCTTAATCGTACAGCACTGTAACCCTCCAATGATATTGGTGCCTCTCTGGTTCTCGGGCCCGCCCACCGAGAGTGATTGACAGCATAGTACCTCCCGGTGGTCTGTGTCATGTGACTGCATCGCATGTTACCAGCTTGATCTTCTGCAGGCATCTCTCCGCCTGAGCTGCATCTTTTGGTATAGGAAGCAGAACATTCAGGTCTTATGATCTGATTTTAAAATGATAAATTATTTTATGGTGCTAGCAACATTTTTTTTTATTATTATAAATAAGTAAAGGTTCAGGTACCAGTAGAGGGTGTCTCTACTGAACTGTATATTTATTCTGGTGCCTTGACTTCCATGCTAAAGTCATGAAAGGTAACAAAGCCCGAAATCCTTTACTGTTGACGTTGCTGGTCTGGAATCCCACAGTCATGGCTTTAGAAAGTGAAGGGAGATCTCAACTGTGACACATAGTAAAAAAGATAAAAACTGACTGAAGTTCTAACCCTACCCTCTCATCTAGAACAAAAAAATCTATATCCTCTTACTTCTCGTCCCCAGGGAATTCCCGGATAAGGTTCTAACCCTTCCCCTACTCCATCCAAAACAAGTCTGGCCTTGGAATAAAGAATTCCATTATTTTGTTTGATTGATTCGGATGTGAATGTTGGATCTTCTATAAAGTCATCAGATAATGATCACATTGTTATCATATTATGTGATACATCTACCGTAAGATAATTGGGTAATGAAAGTGAAACTCAGGAGTCAAATCTTAAATACATTCAACAACCTTAACTAGTAACAACAATGTATCTTATTTGTGTATCACTCGGCTGTAGATCCTCCAATCATCTCTGAATTGGTGCTGACACTGTCCTTCCTTCTGGAGGGGGGCTACTTCTGTTCCCCATGGTCCCTGTGTGTGTTGTAATGTAGTCACCACTCCAAGCTCGCTCCCGGGGTGGACTGCAATCTCAATGCAAATTAGTAAACTATACCTGAGATTGTAGTCCATCCCGGGAGGGAGCTTGGAGCGGTGACTACTTTACAACACACACAGGGACCATGGGGAACAGACGTAGCCCCCCTCCAGAAGGAAGAACAGTGTCAGAGATGATTGGAGGATCTGCAGCCGAGTGATACACAAATAAGATACATTGTTGTTCAGAGTTATGGTGTTTGAATGTATTTTTAGGATTTACTCCTGAGTTTAAAGTCACTTTAAAGCTTTTAAGCAAATGTCACTTCCTAAAAAAATTAAAGAGCACCAACAAATTATTACTGTAATTTATTTAGGCTGCACATTCAGTAATAAATATGATCTTTTTGGGGTGTTTTTTTTTTTTAATTGCTCTGGCCTGCACCCGTTATATATAAACACGTAACAATATAAAGATAATTTTATCAGCTGCAACTGTGTGTGTATGTTTGTATATATGTGTGTATGAATATATATATATATAATGGCTTTCTCTACCTGCTTGCTTTCCCAGATCTCACCTGTTGCAGCAATTTCCGGGGACGGGATCCTCCCCTTTATTGCTATTTATTACTAAAAGTGGACAACCCCTTTAAGCTTAGTTATTATTGTAGCAATAAAAATAACATGCAGTTCCACTTCTCTGGTAAAGTTTTGTATTCGTTTATTGTCATTCTGTAACAAATCCTCCTTTGATGGTGATTACCTATATGTAAGAAAAAAAAAAAGTAAAGGCAACTGGACTCGCTGTATTTTTTCTTGAAGACGTTTCGCTTGTCATCCAACTATGAGAATTGAGAAAGCTAGTCAGATGTCCAGTGAAAAGTCTTCAAGAAAAAAAGAAGAAAACCGGGAGTCCAGTTGCCTTGATTATTTTTTTTCACAGATATACCATGACCTGGATGAATGAAAACCTTCACAGACACCTGTATCTATTGCACTATTATATTTGGATGGCTTATAGGTAGAGCATTTTAATGCATTGTGCTTCCCGCCAAGCCCCCCTCCCCCCAACCTTCCTTTATAAGAAATTCTTACTCCTTGAATTGCTTATAGCTCCAAGAGGAAATGCTGGTCTTTCCTGTGTAAATAGTGTATCTTCACTGTGAGTGTGTCTAGCTAATGGTACCACAGCCTTGGTGGTAGGCGACACCTTTTTTGTTTTTTTTGGTCCAGACACAAAAATTGGATTAGCACCGGTACAATCATTGCATTCGCTTACGTTTCATTCACTGAAAGCTTTCCACATGACATGGACATCGTTTCTCATCAAAAAGCATAAAAATAATGGACGTGTTTGCTGCTGTTCTCGTCGGCTGGTGGTGGGAACGTTCATGAACTGCGCAGGTCGGAGCCCCCGAAGACTCGAAGGGCAGTCGTGATGGCGTACTAGGCCAACTTCCATTCCTCTCAGCTTAACTGTCCTCGAGACATTGGAACGGACGTACAAAGCCGCTTCTGTCAACGGATGGTTCGGAGTTTTCATAGCCCACGTGCAATCTTTTGGAAGCCGCTTCCAGGACACTTGGCATAACTGAATGCAAAGCATTCTGGGAAGGGAGTTGGAGACGGACTCTCTCTCCCCCTCTCTCTCTCTTTGTAGATAATGAACTCTCGGCAACACCAGATCTTGTTGAATAAGAGACTTTTTTTGTTGTTGTCGATATCTCCCCCACTGTATGAAACTTTCTTTTCCAACCTATATCGTGCGCCTTCATTTTTACAGCTTCTCACTGTATTATCGGACAATTGCGGTTTCCATGTCTTTATAGCGCTTTCAAGTGGAAAGACGATTAAATTAGAAGCGGTAGGAGATGGCTGTTTAGTAGTAGAAGTTTGTTGGTGAGCTAATCCTTTTTCGTCCAGAGCACAATTTAGACAAAAGAAGACGCGTGTGTGAGGTTTCCAGACTCTTACCACTTTGCCTATTGGGCCAACCTCCGAAAGACAAACCGCTCTCTCCTTTTTAAATAGCTATAAATAATTTAAAAAAAACTTTGACAAAATAAAAAATACATTTAAATACGCATGGCGTGCTGTTTTTATTTGCGTTGGTGTAATTGTGAATGTCAACTTAAATAAGAACTCCGGGGTTCTTTTAAAATGAACCCCTGCAGAGGGGCTACCCCCTGCACTGGAAGGGTTAAGTGCTCCTTTTGGTCTAGGGGCGATAATAAAGATGGATATATATAGCAAGTATACTCACCCGATCCTCAGTCCTGCGGCAGTGACTGCTCACCTCTCTCCCCCTCCGCTCCGGCCTCACATCTAATGGACTTGCATTAGACGATGCATGATGATGTCACAGGTCCTTAGACGGCTGGAGCCCAGGGGGAGAAGAGGTTGCGGGGACTAGCCTAGCAGCAAGGTGGGACAGAGTTTCTAGTAGGGATGCACAGATACTTTTCGAGTACCAGTGCCGATACTTGGCATTTTCATGAGAACTCCCAGGGTTGCAGCGGGGACCGGGCTCTGGCACTCCACCACTGTCCTGAAATCATTATTCTGTAATGTTTTAGAAAAACTGTCACATGACAATAAACAAAAATGTACCCGTACTTGTAAGTACTCGGCAAGTACCAGTACTCGTACTCGCAAAACTGGTATCTGTGCATCCCTTTATTTATATTTATAAAAACAAAATCATACATTATAACAGAGATGTACAAATCCCGGGAGCTCCGTGTGCTGCTTACACATGACAGCTGCCTCCTAACTTCTGAATTTTTCTCTAGTCTAGTCTTGGAGCTCGTACTTGTACCGAGTACTGTACTTGGTATCTGTGCAACCCTAGTTTCTAGTGAATATATCTTTATTTTCGTCCCTAGACCAAAACCAGCAATTGACCCTTGCAGTGTGAGGGTAGCCCCATTGCAAGGGTTATTTTGAAGGTTGGAGTTCTTTGAAATGTTTGTCGTGGTGTACTGCGGTATTTTGAAGAATAAGTGCACCCTTTTTATTTCAAATGAACTTGTTTGTAGTACAGTAAACTTCCTGTTATCCGGCATCCATGGGGATTGGTATATTCCGGATAAATGTAGTGTCTGGTTGCTTAAGCTTTACTATTAAAAATGGGTTTAACTAATGCCATAACCCATACCATACCCCATACTATACCCCATAATACACCCCATACCATACACCATTATGAACCCCATACCATACACTATACCCCATACCATTACCCCATACTATGCATCATACTATACCTCATACTATACACCCCATAATACAACCCATACTATACACCCTTGGTTCTCAACTGGTGGGTCATGACCCAAAAGTCGGTCACGACTCTGTGTTCAGTGGATCGCCACACGCTTTCCACTTTTCTGGGTGAGAGGCTCCTCCCCACGCCGAGTGTCATCTTGAGGTGCATACGTGCATTGCTTACAGCTCCATCACATATAGAGGTGCCTGGACCAGAGTGATGTCACATTCTGGCTCCCGGCACCTTTACAGGGCGTGCAAGGGAGCTGTACAAGCAATTCGCATACGGATGGAGCGCAGTGACAGCAGCCCACACTGGATCCCAGGCTGAGGATCCACTCCAGTTCTCGTAAGGTAGGGAGACTGGGTGGAGCTTAAAATGTATGTATGTAAAATGTATGTATGCAAGTGTTTTTGAGGGCCCAATCACAGTAGTACAGTACTGGCAATTCTGGTGAAGGGGGTGTGTTGCGTTGCCATTCACTTGAATGGTACCCTGAACGCACGTCCCACCCACAGTTCGTGCACCTGCACCGGAACGCGCAGTACCCTAATGCCGTGCGTTCCATTGCAGTGCAACTTGGGTCACGACTTCATGACGGAGGACAAATGTGGGTCCTGATGTTACACAGGTTGAGAACCACTGCTATACACCATTATGTACCCCATACCATACACTATACCCCATACCATTACCCCATACTATGCATCATACTATACCTCATACTATACACCCCATAATACAACCCATACTATACCATAACAGTATATTGTACTCTAAGACCCGGTTCACACCTGGGCTTTGTAGCGCGTTCCTGCAAAACGCTCAAACACCGAAATCCCATTATTTCCTATGGGCATGGTTCACACCTGGGCGTATTACAGGTCGTATGAACGCGCTACAAAACGCCCTACGCCCAAAGAAGTACAGGAGCTTCTTTGGGGCGTATTTGCCGCGCATATGCATTGGGATACAGCCAGGTAGCTCTCGGAAACGCGCGTTTGTCGCGCCTTTTTTTACCGCGACAAACGTGCACATCCGATACGCCTAGGTGTGAATCCAGCCTAAATCATTAGCATTATATTGCAGTACTGGGATTGATCACCAGGAGGCACTTGCTGAAGGTGTGCTGTGGTATCTGGCATCAAGCCGTCAGTAGCGGATCCTTTAGGTCCTGTAAACTGAGGTGATCAGCCTCCATGGATCGGACTTGTTTTTCCAGCACATCCCACAGATGATCGATTGGATTGAGAATTTGGAGGACAAGTCAACACCTCAAACTTGTTGTGTTCCTCAGACCATTCTTAAACCATGTTTGCAGTGTGGCAGGGCTCATTATCCTGCTGAAAGAGGCCACTGCCATCAGGGAATACCGTCTCCATGAAGGGGTGTACTTGGTCAGTAACAATGTTTAGGTCGGTGGTACGTGTCAAAGTGACATCCACATGAATGGCAGGACCCGAGGTTTCCCAGCAAAACATTGCCCAAAGCATCACACTGCCTCCGCCGGCTTGTCTTCTGCCCAAAGTACATCCTGGTGCCATCTCTTCCCCAGGTAAGTGACACACACACACCCGGCCATCCACATGATGTAAAAGAAAACG
The DNA here is from genome assembly GCF_000935625.1 of Nanorana parkeri. Taxonomy (NCBI): domain Eukaryota; kingdom Metazoa; phylum Chordata; class Amphibia; order Anura; family Dicroglossidae; genus Nanorana; species Nanorana parkeri. The sequence goes on along the minus strand of NW_017306619.1, from coordinate 1,217,368 downwards.
TCATTCATCAGACCGGGCCACCTTCTTCCATTGCTCTGTGGTCCAGTTCTGATGCTCATGTGTCTATTGTAGGTGCTTTTGGCGGTGTACACGGGTCAGCATGGGCACCCTGACCGGTCTGCGGCTACACAACCCCATACACAACAAACTGATTCTTCTAGACTCCTTCCTATCAGAGACGCAAAGCACACTGGGAATCCAGGAAGTTGTTGGAAGTGACGGGCAGACGGAAGGCGGCGCTCACTACATAAAAGGGATTTTTTTCAAGTAAGCTTTGGTTGCATTATCAGAGACAACTCTAATATGTATTCCTATTACAATGCTGATGTTATATCAGGATAGTATTTGCTGGGACTTCCTCTCCTTTAATGTTTTGGGTTCAAGAAAAAGAGAACCTGTCATCTCATTTTCAACTTCTGTAATTAAAAATCGATGCCTATAAACAGGCACCTCGTGTTACCTGCTTCTACTGTCCGTGTCCGAAAAGCCACTGTGTAGCCCAGTCTTAAATTGCTTTCACCCCCATTAGCAACTGAATCTGGTAACCTGTCCGTTAAATGCCCTATGCTGTAAAAATCTTGATGTCACTCAACTCCAATATGGACACCAAGAAGGGTTTAGTCGGGCTTCTTAATTTTTGATGATGGTAAAAACCATTACTGAGGAGCATAGGTTGCTTCTAGACCATGGTTGCCCTCTATCTATTGAGGAACGCTGGGTAAGGTGTGAATTGGAGCAATAAGAAGAATCAATGATCAATTTATGTGCCGCACCTTGGCTTGCAGGTCCTCTAACTAGCTGAGATACTCCGGCAGCTGCTTCAATGTATATACTCCAGCCCTGAAGAAGTATGGTTTGTATACCCTGAAATGCGTTGGCAACCTGCTTTTAATACATTTACTTGCACTTGACCATCTCATTGATTCTTCTCTTTGACTCTCCACTTCCTTCTAACCAAAAGGACACCAACACAGCAAAGACAATTTTGGCATGTAGGTGAGCAGCTTTGTAATTAGAAGACGTCCCTATACAAGGGATCAGCTCTATGCCCTGTCTCCTAGGCAGTGATATGTGTACAGAACCATGTGTGGTAAAATGTGGGGTGTCCATGTAAAAAACAAATTGTGAGTTATACATTAAAAACTTCCTTTTTTTGGGGGGG
>NW_017306619.1:1212541-1216196 GCF_000935625.1 Nanorana parkeri | reverse complement strand
AACTAGAAAAAACTTCCTTTGTGTGGGGGGGGGGGGGGGCTATTCTTTCACTGATGGCCAGGCTGGGTACGTTTCTATTTAGTGAATGTTCATAAAGGGCGGGGGTGACTGACAGATGTCCCGAGCTGCCCACACTGATAAATGTCACCCAAGTAATTTTTCCTTTATAATTCTCTCCTGCTTAGACATTGAAATGTGATCCATTCTGGCTGTGTACCGTCTACTTTCTGGCCAAGCTGATGCCACATTCGGCCTCATGTGTAAAAATGACCGAGCAGCTGCATTGCCCCGGCTGTGTTTCCCGTAGTACATAATCAGTGAAGAAAGTGACGTGCCGTGAGCCCCAAGGCCCAATTATCCTTTATAGATGTAGCGCCCTCTAAAATGTTGCTATTCAATTTAGAGATACCTGGACTGTAATCAGTCTGGATACTGATTATACAGAGCTCTGCATTCTATAGGTGTCCCTGAATCTGCTGGATTGATTGCTCCTCCTGTTGCTGAGGAAAAGGGAGCCTTAGCATACAGTGAGGGAGGATCCACCCTCAGGTTATGACTATGCACCTGACCCTAGCCAATCCCTGAGTAGGATGACTCAGAGGCATGGTTGAGGGCAGGTAATAAAAGGTCTGGGAACACTGTGCAGAGGTCTCTTCCCCCAAGGGTCCTCGCCATAGGAGGTCTGTGTGATGCAAGCAAATGGCCTGGGCCTCAGCACATGGCAGATGCTGAGGGGCCTGGAGGCCTAAGAATACACTGATACCTTGCTTGGGCCCCATACACGTGGCAGGTGTTGGGTGCCTTGTTCTAAGAAGATACTACCACTAACCTGGAGTGCTCCTTGGCAGTTGCAGATGCTGAGGGCACAGAGATTCCAGATCTTGAAGAGGAAAATACCTGATGGAAGCTGGGTCGGAGGGAGAGTCTGCTTGTTGAGGGGTACCGCAGAGGAGCTGGTGCGAGCATCCGTCTGGGACCCACAAGGGAGATCCCTCACCCTATTCCAGGTATTTGTCCGGGAAGAAGCCAGGGGTCCTTACCTGAGTCCAGAGATAGCTAACCTTCTCCATATAAGCTACTGGATCATCCTGGCTGTTCGCAGTATTACTACTACTATTGGTCGCTGGGACCAGATCACAGTGCTATCGGCCTTAGCGGTTGCTAGGGGAAAAAGCTGTCCTCTGAAGCAAATTCCAAGGGCATCCTGCAGATCCTGAACCCTCTCTCTCATGTTGAGCTTACAAATAAATACCCTAAAAAGACCCTAAGACTTGAGCCATTCTGTCCATGAGTGTTGGTGTGCTGTTGCTGATCAAAAGGGACTGGTAGCTGGAACCAACAGGTAGGAGAACCTATATCATACTCAGTGGCTCCTTCGGGGGTGAGCGCTACATAGACGTTTTGTGGACCAGGACTGACGTGATCGGTTCAGAGTTCTCTGCAATGAGATGCAGGTGGAATACAACATACAAGGCCCAGTGTCACCAGCTTTGAGCAAACTGACTAGAGCAAGGGTAGGTAACCTCGGCCCTTCAGCTGTGGTGGAGTTACAAATCCCATAATGCCCCTGGGAGTCATGCCTGTGGTTGTCAGAGTCTCACAATCCCACATGGGACATCCTCAACAGCTGGCGTGCCAAGGTCTCCTACCCCTGGGCTTACACAAAACCTTCCCCGACCTGAAGAAGATCCTAGTAGCCTGGCTGTTGTACTGAGTCACAGACCTGGAACAAGTAGGCAGATCAGGAAAGTCAGAAGTCTATGTTGTGGGCCAGTAATTCAAAGTATTGAAGTCAGAGGTTATGTTTGGCATCCAGGCAACCAGCATCTTTCTGTATGGTAGCTTCGATCCATTTCTCTCAAGAAAGGTTTCCTTCAAATATTGCCCACCAAGATGAATTTCTTGTATCACAGAGGCTACCCAGAATTAGGGATGCACCGATACCGGTATTTCAGTATCGAGTACGAGTACTGACATTTTTTACCCGGTACTTGCCGATACCGATACCGGAAGTCCCATTAAGGAAGCCAGGCGGCGTGTGATGACTCGCCACCCGGCTTCCCGACTAGCAGGCAAGCCGTCCCCACTAGGTGATGAGAAACCATGAAGCCAACTTTCCGGCCAATCAGGAAACTGGGCGACGTGTAATGACATGGCGCCCGGCTTCCTGATAGCTCCCTCGTCATGAGGTGACCATGTCAGGTGCAAGACTTTGCCCAATGAGGGCCCAGTACTCTGTAAGTAATGCAATGATTGGGCAAAGTAATGATGACTTTGCCCAATCATGGCTCACCTCTCAGATGCCGTACAACTGTAAACATTTGGGGCGGAGCTAGCTGTCACCGCTAGCTCCGCCCAGTTGTTTATATGTTGACGGTATCTGTCAAAATGCCATTCTGCGGCGGTCGTCGTTTTAATTATTTTTTTTTTATTTCTATTTATTTTTAAGTTCATCGAGTCGTCGCAGTCATGGTCAACGCTGGACGTCGTGATTGACCCTGGATTAGGTTGGCGGATCCATTGTGTTTGGTTTTTTTGGGGGGGTGTGGGGGGTGCGCGCGAGCAGAAAAAAATTGCCGTCTGGAGACGGCAACCCGCAGATGCTGCAGTGCCGTCCGTCCGTTTTTTTACTACGGGCGGACGGCAAGAGGTTAAAAAAAAAAGACTTGTCAAAAACTTTTGTTATTTTCCAAATAAAGGATTTTTTTCACATTTTTTGCAACTTTATTTAACCATTTAGTGAATGGGTAGGGGGGTACCCCTTACTCATTCACAAGGGGGGGTGCATTTGGGTGCCCCTTTATTAAAGGGGTACACTCATGAGAATAAGCCCCTCTGCCTGCACCCCCACAACCAATGCAATGCTCCAGGGCTTGTGGGGAAGAGGCCCTTGTCCCCATCAGCACGGGGACAAGGTGCTTTTCCAGGGGCGACCCTTGAAAAGCATCCTCCCAGTGCAGAGGGCATGTGGCTTGGTATGGGAGGGAGGGGGGTGCTAGTTTGCCCCCCCCTTTCCTGCCCTGCCAGGCCTGTGCTCGGATCAAGGGTCTGGTATGGAATTTTAGGGGGGACCCTTAAGGGTCTTTCCCCCCCCCCATTTTTGGGGGTGGGGTTCCTCCTTAAAATTCCTACCAGACCTTAAGGGTCTGGTATGACTTTTGGGGGGAACCCCACGTTTTTTTTTTTTCTTTTTAAATGTCATTTTCTTCTTTAGAAATTCTATATTCAGGTTCTATACATTGAATTCGGGTTCTATACATTGTACAGATCCGCCACTTTACAGGCAGGTGAAGGGGACCCCCCCAGGCACGATATTTAAAGGACGTTTTCATTTTTATTGTTTCACTTTAAGTGATGTTAACATTTTTTCATTGATTCCTGTCCCCCAGGGCAGTACCCTAATCCCCATACACTTTTTTTATGGGCAATAAATTGCATATTAGGCTTCAGAATGAGGACAATTCATTTTCAAAAGTCTAGCCCCATAGACTTGCATTGAGTTCGAATTCGAACCGAACAGGGGGGTGTTGGGCCCATCACTAACGGTAAGGAGTGTTAGGGATTATCCCATTATATTTGAGAATTGCACTTCTAAAACACTTTTTTTAAACAGGTTTTATTTTTATTAGCAGAAACATTTTGCCAAAATTCTACA
>NW_017306619.1:1209523-1212529 GCF_000935625.1 Nanorana parkeri | reverse complement strand
TCATCGGTTTATTTTTTTCTGGTAAGCAAAGATTTCTTCAAGCTACGTCCATTCTACACCATACAGAGAAATCTAATGGTCGCAGTACGCCTTCCATGCGTCACTTGGAAATGTCCACTTGTTGAATGATGATTGTAGAGCCGGACCTGCGCACCGTCCTTCCGAAAACGGGGACCTGAAATCAAACACTTCCTGTGCCACCTTAACAGCCGCTTTGTACGAAACGGCCGGGGAGACCCCAGCTCGGGGGTTTGTACCATTCACTCCATCTTTTTGCCTCTCGTCGCCTCAGCCTGGGCAAGATACTTGCACTGCCAGCCTGATGGGTCAGCTGGTGTGCAGGGGATAAATGGAACTTTGTATAATTACAAAAAAAGTATTAAAGGTTTTGCTTTTTTTATTTAATTTTTAGGTCAATGTGTATGTGAACTGAGAGGGGATTTTGTATCTTGACATTCTACTGGACTTGTTCTGTAATATTGAAGATGTTCTGGAGCTTCTCCAGGCCACATCTTCAGTTCCAATAAGTGTCACCAGTTTCGGGGTAAACACACCAAAATGTTTGCCAATATTTCTCATTTCTCCAGGCCTTGGGCTGGAGCTGGTAATCGATCATATTCTGGATTTGTTCTGTTATATTGAAGACGTTCCGTAGCTTCTCCAACCCAACTGAAGAAGTGACTTGGAGAAGCTACAAATGATCTTCACCATACAGAACAAGTCCAGTTGAATGTGATCGATTATCAGCTCCATACCATGACCTGGAGAAATGAGAAATATTGGCAATCATTTTGGGGTGTATACCCCGAAACTGGTGACACTTATTGGAACTGAAGATGTGGCTTGGAGAAGCTACAAAAGGTCTTCAACATTACAGATCAAGTCCAGTCCAATGTGACCAACTACCACCAGCTATACCATGACCTGGAGAACCTCCAGCAGCAACCACATGCCATCCTAATGACCTGTAGTGCCGGTGATGAGGTCAGGCTACAGGTCCCACATAGGGGTCTGGTCCTCATCTCTCCATCACATACACATGAAGCTGGGGGGGGGGGGGGGGGGGTTTCGGGGGAATTGATTTTGTTGTTGTTACATCACCATAGTTTTACTTTAATCAAAGGGTCCTTCCAACAGGCAAATTCATTGGTTGAGCAAGTAGCAAGTCTTCAAATCCCACCAATGATATCATCTGCATGGAGGTTGTATCTTCTCCATCGTGAGCTTGCTCCACTTTCCCTCCACGATCCAGAAACATCCTAACAGGCTATATGCATTCGACACAAAATCTGAGTGTGATTGTGTGTCATGGTGTTGAGGACACTGGATTGTGTGTCATGGGACTGAGGACACTGGATTGTGTGTCATGGTGCTGAGGACACTAGATTGTGTGTAATGGTGCTGCGGACACTGGATTGTGTGTCATGGTGCTGCGGACACTAGATTGTGTGTCATGGTGTTGAGGACACTAGATTGTGTGTCATGGTGCTGCGGACACTAGATTGTGTGTCATGGTGCTGCGGACACTAGATTGTGTGTCATGGTGCTGAGGACACTGGATTGTGTGTCATGGTGCTGAGGACACTAGATTGTGTGTAATGGTGCTGCGGACACTGGATTGTGTGTCATGGTGCTGCGGACACTAGATTGTGTGTCATGGTGTTGAGGACACTAGATTGTGTGTCATGGTGCTGCGGACACTAGATTGTGTGTCATGGTGCTGCGGACACTAGATTGTGTGTCATGGTGCTGCGGACACTAGATTGTGTGTCATGGTGTTGAGGACACTGGATTGTGTGTCATGGTGTTGAGGACACTGGATTGTGTGTCATGGTGCTGCAGACACTAGATTGTGTGTCATGGTGCTGCAGACACTAGATTGTGTGTCATGGTGCTGCGGACACTAGATTGTGTGTCATGGTGCTGAGGACACTGGATTGTGTGTCATGGGACGGAGGACACTAGATTGTGTGTCATGGTGCCGCGGACACTAGATTGTGTGTCATGGGACTGAGGACACTAGATTGTGTGTCATGGTGCTGAGGACACTGGATTGTGTGTCATGGTGCTGCGGACACTGGATTGTGAGCTCCTTTCCTTCCACGATCCAAAAACATCCTAATAGGCAATATGACACAAAATCACTGCACTGCGTGTCATGGTGCTGTGACACTGGATTGTAGGCTCCTTTGGGAGACACCGCCGGGCCTGAATGGTTCACTGTCCTTTGTACATCGCTATGGAATAGGTCGGCACTCTATAAATTAATAAAATCAGTCGGTCCAAATACTGAAGTCCTTCTAGCAAACTTTCTGCTTCCTCGTCGCTCATTCCGCGGTCAGGTTCCAACTTGTAACATCCCGAGTTCAGCTCTCTCACTTTCAAATTCTCTCCCCGTTCTCCACGCCGCGTCACGTCCAGCTCCCCGCGTCGGAATCCCCGTTACATTTTTGTGAGTCGCAGTATGTTGAGGCGCACGGGGATGAAAGTCGCTCCGGCGGCGTAACGGATCTCGCGGAGAATTCCCTCCCACTTCTTCTCATCCTCGTTATACCTGGAAGTAACACAAACATTTTAAGGTGGACGCCGTGCATGAACTGCTGCATTTCAGGATGGGTCATCGCATGTAACATTGCCTGCGTTCCCTTCCACTGCAAACGCAAAAAAATGCTCCATGCTCTATTATTTGCGTTTGCAGTGTAACGGAACACAGGCAATGTTTTGCCACGCATCAGATCGCACTACGTGCGGGGGAGGGGGGGCGTGGCTGCGGTGCCATTGACTTTAATGCACCGCCGCGCCCCCTCTCGCACCAGAACGAAGGGGGAAGTTTTGTGAGCGATTGCAGTGCGTTCCACCAGCTGCGGCTCTGGAACGCAACGCAATTGGTGTGAACAAGCCCTTAGCACTTTAATGCAAAGTGCATTCATTCTTTGTGTCCTTTTTCCCTGACTCAACCTAACCCACCCCCCCCCCCCCCCCCCCCAACCGATACCCCCCCCGCCC
>NW_017306619.1:1206208-1209143 GCF_000935625.1 Nanorana parkeri | reverse complement strand
AGATGGATACTCACCTCGATCCGACGTCCGCATCCCCGGGTGTCTGTTTACATCCAGAGGCCGAGTCTTCGCTGTCCTGGTCGTGCCTGTGTGTTACAGCCCCATAGACTTCTATGAGCCTGCGTCCCAAGGCCGGAGACGATCGGCGAAGGTCCAATCAAAGTCTTTGGGGCTGCAATGTAGACAGTCTATAGAGAGCAACAGGTCGGAGAGTCCATAGTCATTGAATGTTGGTGTTGTTCCATAGACTGCCAACAAGTTTTGGGGCTCCCAAACCCCCCTTCCCCCCATACCTTCAACAAGTTTGTACATTGAAAGAAGGAGAGAGTACTTAAGACGGCACAATCACCAGGATTGCGTATTTGTAGCATAATAGATGAAATATTCCTGGAATATTTCATTATCTATTGCTATCTCTGTCCTTGTTGGAGATTTCCACTCACTTCCTGTCCTGGCGACAACACTAATTGTGGACAGATTGAAAAGAATAGCCGTTGTCGATCAGAGCATTTCCAACCGATAATGCAAAACTGGGTGCAACGGACTACCACAATCAAGTCTTTTCACCACCCGGAACAGTAAAGATGGCCGTGTGTGGAAAAGCGTATGGGTTTTAGAGGGGATCGATGGCGGAGATGCTCCACCAGTGTGCGCCTCACCTCCAGATGTCGTTCAGTTCTGTGGGCACCAGTTCTTCGGTCTCACTCTCCACCGTGGCGAATCCTCCGATGGCGAAAAGCGTTCCGCCCATGCTGACCAGGCTGAGGGAGCTGCGCTCCTGGGGGAACTCGGTGAAATCTTCCCACCTGAGGAACCAGAGAGGAGCTTCAATATAAAGCAGATTTGACTTTGTGTGTGTGTGTGTGTGTGTGTACAGTATATATACACTATATTGCCAAAAGTATTGGGCCCCTCCCCCTCCAAATCATGTGATTCAGGTGTTCCGTGACATTCCGTCCAACCCAATACTGAACCCTACGGACTAAGACTGGGATGCCACTAATGTTCATGTGCGTGTAAAGACCATATACAGTATAGTGTATATATACACTGAGTGGCCAGATTATTATGACTCAACCTAACCCCCCCCCACCTCCACAGATAGATACTCTCCTCCATCTGACAGCAGCGGCCCCTGGTGTTTGTTTACATCCAGAGGTGCAAGTCTTCACTGTCCTGGCTGCACCTGTGTATTAGAACCCCATAGACTTGTAATGGCCTGTGTCCCAAGGCAGGAGACGATCAGGGACGATCGTAGAAGGTCCGATAGGAATCATGGGGCTGCAATGCACAGGGGCTGCCAGGACAGTGAAAACTTGCAGCTTGGATGTAAACAAACACCAGAGGGCGCGGCTGTTAGATGAAGGGGGGTATTCATCTGTGGAGGGGAGGGGGGGTTGGGTTGGGTAATGTCAGAGGAAAAGGGTGAAAAGGATTAATGCGCTTTGTCCAGCAGAGACAGTAATTAGACCTCCCAGAATAGCAGAGGGCTGTGACAAGCATGGAAAGGGGCGGAGACTGTGCTGGGAGTTGACTCTTCCTGGAGTGGTCAGATTTTCCAGGCAGTTCAGAGGCACATTGCAAGTGAATATTCAATTATATATATAAATATAATTATATATAGAAAGGAAAACCTTAGGGGGTGACAGGGAAGGATTGCGTCGCATCCAGGGCTCCCAATCAATAGAGAATGGCAGGTTTTTATTTCATTATTTCTTATATTTTTTTTATTTTTATTTATTTCATTATTTTTTTAATCAATTTTTTTTTTCCACCTAACTTTATTTCTATCACACAGGACCTAACAAGCCCCTGTGTGATAGCAATTGGAGGTGACAGGTTCTCTTTATTGAACCTGTCACCTCCAATACAGGTGTTCTAGCACAGCGCTGCGCTGGAACTCCTGCGACAGGTGAGGGGGGGGAAGGCTGCTCTCCGCTCTCACTGTGTACACTGCTCCCTGCATCAGCGGCCAGAAAGAGGAGAGAGACCCGGGGACGGAGCCTGGAGGACTCTGGGCTCTGGAGGTAGGTGCGGGGGAGGTAGGTGCGGGGGCGAGGACGGACGGATGGACCGGCTGCAAACTTTTTACAAGTGATCTCGGCGACATTGCCGTAATCGTACAATCGGCTTCCTCACTTGTGCAAGGCACTTACCGCCCGTAACGTCCCCACAAGGACACCGCTGCCGCCCCTCTGCGCCCTGCCGCCCCAAGGCCGGGTCTCAGTGGCCTTGTAGGGAATCCGGCCCTGGTCGCGTCACTCACTTGTTGGTCTTGATGTCATAGGCCTCCATGGTATTGGTGAGCCCGGTGTCCGTGACTCCGGCGGCGACAAGGACCTTCCCGTTGTGGATGGTGCCCCCAAACAGAGAGCGAGCCGTCTTCATAGGCGCCAAATCCTTCCACTCGAACTTCTTGGGGTTGTAGACGCAAAGACGGTTCAGACATTTCCTGCGGAGAGAGCGTAAAGAGCGCGGCTGAGTGCAACCGAGAGCAACAACGTAACAGCGCGGCCGCCCAGCGATCTGCGCGTGTACTCACTTATCGCTTCCCTTCCCCCCGATGACATAGACCAGGTTGTCGTGGGAGACCACGGCGTGTCCGTACACCGGATAGGGAAGGGGGTCCGACTCCCCCCACTTGAAGGACCTGAAAATGATTGACGGAAAAAATTTATGGAAACATCAAAAATAAATGAATAAAAAATAAAAGCAGAATTTTTAAATAAATGAAGAAAATTAAAATTAAAAAAATGAATAAAATAAATTAAATAAAAATAAATAATAAAATACAATAAATCAAAATAAAGCAAAAATAAATGAATGCAAAAAAAATCAAAATCAAAATGAATCAAAAATAAAAGTAGAATTTTAAAAATGAAGAAACAATAAAAAAAATGAATACAATTAAATTAAAATAAATTAAAATAAATAA
>NW_017306619.1:1198511-1205937 GCF_000935625.1 Nanorana parkeri | reverse complement strand
CCCCACAGTCACATCAGTCTCTGTACAGAGGAGCTTACACTCTAATGTCCCCTACCCCACAGTCACATCAGTCTCTGTACAGAGGAGCTTACACCCTAATGTCCCCCCCCCCCACAGTCACATCAGTCTCTGTACAGAGGAGCTTACACTTTAATGCCCCCCACAGACAGGTGGAACTTTCGGAAGGAGGCGGGTCTCCTGCGTGGGTACTCACGGGCGATCGTAGCACAGGACGGTGTCCAGGGTCTGCTCTCCTTCCTTCAGCTCCTTCCCGCCAATCAGGTAGATGGTATTCTCCGAGTCCCCGAGGCCGAAGAGGCAGCGAGCGGAGGGAACGGGCGGCATTCCCAGCCAATCCGAGTCCAGGTGGTCGAACTGTCGGAGCAGAGAGGCGGAGTTAGAATCTGAGCCACACCCTTATTTGTTGGGTGTTCATATACATCATCCCCAGTGCTGTAACACCTCAAACAGTCGCTAAACAGGAGCGCCCCCTAGTGGATGCGTCATGTAGAAGTGTGAAGGAGCGCCCTCTAGTGGATGCGTCATGTAGAAGTGTGAAGGAGCGCCCTCTAATGCATGCGTCATGTAGAGGTGGGAAGGAGCGCCCTCTAGTGGATGCGTCATGTAGAGGCGTGAAGGAGCGCCCCCTAGTGGATGCCCCTCCCACCAGCCATGATCTGCCTGCCTTGCACAGAGAAGCAGTCTCTGACATTCTCCTGTAACATGGCAGCAGTCTCATGGAACTTCTCAGAGATCTCTAATCATAAAACTTGGAAGAGCGCCCCCTAGTGGATGCCCCTCCCACCAGCCATGATCTGCCTGCCTTGCACAGAGAAGCAGTCTCTGACATTCTCCTGTAACATGGCAGCAGTCTCATGGAACTTCTCAGAGATCTCTAATCATAAAACTTGGAAGAGCGCCCCCTAGTGGATGCCCCTCCCACCAGCCATGATCTGCCTGCCTTGCACAGAGAAGCAGTCTCTGACATTCTCCTGTAACATGGCAGCAGTCTCATGGAACTTCTCAGAGATCTCTAATCATAAAACTTGGAAGAGCGCCCCCTAGTGGATGCCCCTCCCACCAGCCATGATCTGCCTGCCTTGCACAGAGAAGCAGTCTCTGACATTCTCCTGTAACATGGCAGCAGTCTCATGGAACTTCTCAGAGATCTCTAATCATAAAACTTGGAAGAGCGCCCCCTAGTGGATGCCCCTCCCACCAGCCATGATCTGCCTGCCTTGCACAGAGAAGCAGTCTCTGACATTCTCCTGTAACATGGCAGCAGTCTCATGGAACTTCTCAGAGATCTCTAATCATAAAACTTGGAAGAGCGCCCCCTAGTGGATGCCCCTCCCACCAGCCATGATCTGCCTGCCTTGCACAGAGAAGCAGTCTCTGACATTCTCCTGTAACATGGCAGCAGTCTCATGGAACTTCTCAGAGATCTCTAATCATAAAACTTGGAAGAGCGCCCCCTAGTGGATGCCCCTCCCACCAGCCATGATCTGCCTGCCTTGCACAGAGAAGCAGTCTCTGACATTCTCCTGTAACATGGCAGCAGTCTCATGGAACTTCTCAGAGATCTCTAATCATAAAACTTGGAAGAGCGCCCCCTAGTGGATGCCCCTCCCACCAGCCATGATCTGCCTGCCTTGCACAGAGAAGCAGTCTCTGACATTCTCCTGTAACATGGCAGCAGTCTCATGGAACTTCTCAGAGATCTCTAATCATAAAACTTGGAAGAGCGCCCCCTAGTGGATGCCCCTCCCACCAGCCATGATCTGCCTGCCTTGCACAGAGAAGCAGTCTCTGACATTCTCCTGTAACATGGCAGCAGTCTCATGGAACTTCTCAGAGATCTCTAATCATAAAACTTGGAAGAGCGCCCCCTAGTGGATGCCCCTCCCACCAGCCATGATCTGCCTGCCTTGCACAGAGAAGCAGTCTCTGACATTCTCCTGTAACATGGCAGCAGTCTCATGGAACTTCTCAGAGATCTCTAATCATAAAACTTGGAAGAGCGCCCCCTAGTGGATGCCCCTCCCACCAGCCATGATCTGCCTGCCTTGCACAGAGAAGCAGTCTCTGACATTCTCCTGTAACATGGCAGCAGTCTCATGGAACTTCTCAGAGATCTCTAATCATAAAACTTGGAAGAGCGCCCCCTAGTGGATGCCCCTCCCACCAGCCATGATCTGCCTGCCTTGCACAGAGAAGCAGTCTCTGACATTCTCCTGTAACATGGCAGCAGTCTCATGGAACTTCTCAGAGATCTCTAATCATAAAACTTGGAAGAGCGCCCCCTAGTGGATGCCCCTCCCACCAGCCATGATCTGCCTGCCTTGCACAGAGAAGCAGTCTCTGACATTCTCCTGTAACATGGCAGCAGTCTCATGGAACTTCTCAGAGATCTCTAATCATAAAACTTGGAAGAGCGCCCCCTAGTGGATGCCCCTCCCACCAGCCATGATCTGCCTGCCTTGCACAGAGAAGCAGTCTCTGACATTCTCCTGTAACATGGCAGCAGTCTCATGGAACTTCTCAGAGATCTCTAATCATAAAACTTGGAAGAGCGCCCCCTAGTGGATGCCCCTCCCACCAGCCATGATCTGCCTGCCTTGCACAGAGAAGCAGTCTCTGACATTCTCCTGTAACATGGCAGCAGTCTCATGGAACTTCTCAGAGATCTCTAATCATAAAACTTGGAAGAGCGCCCCCTAGTGGATGCCCCTCCCACCAGCCATGATCTGCCTGCCTTGCACAGAGAAGCAGTCTCTGACATTCTCCTGTAACATGGCAGCAGTCTCATGGAACTTCTCAGAGATCTCTAATCATAAAACTTGGAAGAGCGCCCCCTAGTGGATGCCCCTCCCACCAGCCATGATCTGCCTGCCTTGCACAGAGAAGCAGTCTCTGACATTCTCCTGTAACATGGCAGCAGTCTCATGGAACTTCTCAGAGATCTCTAATCATAAAACTTGGAAGAGCGCCCCCTAGTGGATGCCCCTCCCACCAGCCATGATCTGCCTGCCTTGCACAGAGAAGCAGTCTCTAACATTCTCCTGTAACATGGCAGCAGTCTCATGGAACTTCTCAGAGATCTCTAATCATAAAACTTGGAAGCAGTCTCTTGTGTGTGACGTGACTGTCAGTCTCCTGTAACTGGAGAAGCTTTTAGCAGTCCCCTGTAATAGAGGACGTCTCTGGCAGTCTTCTCTGATAGAAGAAGTCTCTAGTGGTCTCCTATGATAAATGAGGTGTCTGGTGGTCTCCTGTGACTGAAGTAGTCTCTAGCAGTCTCCAGCAATGGAAACAGTCTTTAGCAATCTCCTGTAATACACAGAAGTTCCCAACAGTCTCCTGTAATGAAAGCCGTCCCCTATATTAGAAGCAGTCTCTGGCGGTCTCCTGTAATGGAAGCAGTCTCTGGCGGTCTCCTGTAATGGAAGCAGTCTCTGGCGGTCTCCTGTAATGGAAGTAGTCTCTGGCGGTCTCCTGTAACGTGGTAAAGGCAGGTTCCGGTCATGGATGGGGCTGCAGAAGGGTCAGGTGGTGGGTGTCAGATCTTTGACCAAATCAGATAAAGAAGAAAATTGCGCCCTCCATGCGCTCGTTGGCGTCGCGCTCGTTCCCATGGCGAGGAGACGATTAACCCCTCAGATGCCGAGAGGAATTTGCCCTGTATTTTGACATCTGCTGACCTCCTGCCGTCCCCAATGGGCCCCTTAAAGGGGAAGCTTCTTTTTTTTCCTGTGCCCGCATTCATACCTTGCCGCATTGTCACAGAAATGCAGAACGCGCCTGCGTTGCCATCGATTTCTAACGGCCGGTAAGACGCACAAACCCGGCGCGCGCTGCAAAATCTGCTGCGTGAGCTTCTTTGCTGCGTTTTGAACTCAACGAGGACACGCGGCACACGAACGCACGTGAATGTGACGGAATCCCCCCCTCTATGTTATGGAGAACAGGAGGAGGGGGGAGGTGTTTGTAGTCCTGTCCTGCTTCTTCTATTGTCCTGATATAGTAAAGTGAGTGGGTGTTGTCACCCTAAGACAGGAAGTGTGTTACTGGCAGGATCACCAGGTGACAATAAAGGGCTCTCTGATGTGTTTTCAGCTACAATGTTTCCAGCTCTCTCTGTAAACTACAGAGCAACTGCCACTTATGTCATCAAGCTGAGGAGGGAGGGGGGTGTTTTGTAGTCCTAACACTCTGTAGGTTTGCTGCAAACCTGTCATCTTCACCCTCACTTCACTGCTGAGCGAACCATGGCCCTGGAACGAGCATGGAGGAGGGGGCTTCATTAGGTCATCAATGATTGCCCCATATTTGTATCCTCACCGGTGCACAATGGATGAGCTCAGGTTCAGAATGGGAGCTCCTCCCAACAAGGGCGTGTCATGGGGCCACCCACCCAATCAGCTGCGGGCCTTCCCCACCCTGCATGTAAGCAATGGGGGGGGGTGCTTGTTCTGATGTCATTTAACTTATATGGCCACATCGCCATAAAAGGTCAATGATGTCACTGAAATCCCGCCCCTTTGGTTTGCTGCAGCTGATTGGGCGGCACGGACAGAGCTTCCTTCTGTGTTCTATGATGATTATTACCCAATATTATCATATATATATATATAACTCACTCTTTCTAATTATAGGACGGGTTTCCTGGTGGTGACAACAGCGGACCATTCCTGCTAATAAGAGGCAAAATGGTCACTTGTAGTCTCCATGGGAAGTCCATGTGACAGGGTGACAACGCAGGAGCAGAATTGGGAGACAAAGACAGAGCGTTGTCACCCTATAGTTTCATGTTACACCCATATTTAGGCGAAGCCCTCTGCTCGTTCACATAGGCAGGGGCCAGAGTGAATGAGGACCGCAATGCCGAACGGGCAGTGTGAGCTTGCGCACACCGGCCCGTGCGGCTATCTTGCGAACATGCCACACACCCGCCGAACATCGTACGATGGTCGGCGGGTTTTCAAACATGTTCCTAAGATAAAAGTCGTGCGACCTTACAGTAGTAGAGGTCGCACGGCTTCCACACACACCTTAAGATAATCGTACGATCGCGGGATCTCCCGCGATTATCGTAAGGTGTGTGGGCACCTTAAGGCGGGGCAAAGGGGGCAGTTGCCCCGGGTCCAGTCAATGTTACGGGGCCCAAAGCAGCTGCCCCTGGAGCCCATAAAAGATACACGCGGCGCCGTTCTGTTTACTATGCAATCGGCATCGCATAGTGTGGCTCCGCCCCCGCCGCACGCCACGTAGCATGAGCGCGAGATGTCTCACGCGGGCTCACGTCTCCCTCTGATGTCTCCTCTGGAAATTGCACGGTGGGGGTGGGGCATGGTGGGTAGGGGCGGGTCCAATCAATAATAAAGACGGCCCTGTGTCCCTGGCATCCTAAAACAATGGCGACTATGTAACCTGCCTACCTACCTGTACATTCCACGACGCAATGCTTACAGGTTCACATCACAATATACCAATTCAGCTAAACAGAATACAGTTCACTATAGTCCTATCAGAGGAGAGACCACTTCTGATTGGTTGCTACAGACGGGGGGGGTGGATCTCCCGCATCTGCACACCTGGAAACCGCTGGTCAAGTCCATTGGGCGGAATTTACTAGAACTGGAGCAGTCTGTGCCGAGTAAACAATCAGATTCTCCCTTCAGCCTGCTCAGTTAGGCTTTGAAACTGAACACTGGAAGCTGATTGGTTGCCACCAGGGGCGTCCCGAGGTCGGGGTGTCACCCGGAGCAGATACCGGGTGACACCCTGGCGTGACATCACCTTTTTGATACTTGTCGGCGGCCATCTTGATGATGGATCCCGGCATAGAGAGGAGGGGACGTTCACCCGGCGGGATGACGTATGCCGCCGGGTCCCCTCCTCTCTCCTGACACTGTCGGGCTCTCGGTCCGTGACCGAGTGCCCGACTTTTCAGAGAGTGTGACACCAAAATGACTGTCAGTCATTTTGGTGTCACCCCACCAATGGTGTCACCCTTGTGACGCCACTGGTTGTCACACACGGCTGCTCCAGTCTGCAGTAGTCGTTTTCTGCTCCTCTGTTCAATTCGATCTTTTATTAAACCGTATCCAAGTTGTCAATTTTTGGCCCAATTTGGACTTCACAATCGACCAAATTCGGGTGGATGATGAAGCTCCAAGGTGGCAGATTGCGTAGTTTATGGGAATTACCCACAATTCCTGGTGGACTTCCTCTGTGTACGGCCAACTTACTGCCGGCCAGGCAATTCGTGGTGGAAGTGGTTGAAATCTCCGTGCGTGGCCAACGTAATGACGGCCTGGCAATTTTTAGACAATTTCAATCACTTTCAACCATCGTACAATTGTAATTGTGACTTCCGTCGCAATGGAAAATAGCTTACTGCAACTTACCACCAACGCTCCTCAGAGTCCCAGTCAAAATTGTGAATCTACGGACACCATTGGTGGTAGGTGGACTCCAATATTTTGGTCATTTTTTATGATCACAAACTGAGTGCAAATTGTTAAAATTGGATGAATATTGTTTTTTTTCCCCTCAAGGTTGATGGAAGATTCGGGAAGTCTCCCGGTTCTCAGTTCGTGTTGCTTCGTACTTGGGCTTAGAAGACAAGAACTACAGCTGACCATACACTGGGCAGGTTTCAGCCAATTTCGACCGCTTTTTATGAATCTGATCCTGAACTAAAGCAATCTACCCTCCATCATTTTCGATCGACCACCAGAATTCGGTCAATTGTCAAGTTAAAACGGGGCAATAAATTCACAGCTTTAATACCGTATATGAATCAAAAGGTCAAAGGTGACCAAATTATACCAAAACATTCTCCATCCTACTGCTTGTGGTCCATGGAAACCACCATTTTATGACTTGATTTTGCAATTTTTACCAAAATTGGAATGGAAATTTCCATCGTTCTATCACCTTGCCATGTAGGGGAGGGGGGGGGGAATCCCTGCAGGGAGCCGTGAGTAACAGTCACCGCTCTCTGCAGGGACAGGATCAAGAAGAGTGCGAACGCCGGTATGTGTTCGCTCACCTCCCGATCTACTGAGCCGACCTGTGACAGTCCCATTCTCACAGGTCGGCTCAGATTATGAGGATGAGGGGAAATCACTCACCTCATAGTTCTCCTTTAACCCCTTCAGGACTGACGACGCACAGTGTACGTCGCCAGCATCGGGGCTTCCCGGGCTCCGTTGCCCCTCCTACGGGCCCGGGACAGGCGTCCTTGGGGAGCTGGGGAGGAGGAGGTCGACGAACTTCCGCTCATTGATCCCCTCCCCGTTCTATGGGACCGGGAGCGATGCAGATTGAATCACTTCCGGTCCCTGGGCTGTCAGTTCTGGGCTCCTGCAGCCCAGCTATAAGCTATTGATGTGCGATCTGCACTTCAATAGCTCATTTC
>NW_017306619.1:1195333-1198293 GCF_000935625.1 Nanorana parkeri | reverse complement strand
GGGGGGGGCTTTTAACCCCCCCCCCCCCCCATGTGATAGCAGTCAAAAGTAAAGTTAAAAAAAACAAACAGTTTTTTAAATTAAAATTGAATAAAATAAATCAAAAAATAATGTAAAAAAATTTCTTAAAGTCCCCCTCCCCGTGAGCACGCGCGTCGCCACGTAAACACGCGTCGGGTGCGCCTACATATGAAAACGACGAACGCGCTACACATGTTGGGTATCGCCGTGCACGCCGGAGTGAGAGCAATAATTCTAGGGCCAGTATTTTGGGGTATCTCTAAATTGATGACCTGTGGGGGCTTTTAAAGCGTCTTCTATGGACTTTTTGGGGTACTGCAGTTATTCGCCGTTTCACGGACGCACGCAATTTGTAAACTGGGCATGTTGGGTATCGTTTTACTCGTTGTAACCTCATCTTTTATATTCATTAAAAAAATGGGTATTTTATTGTGTTCTGGGGCATTTAATTACATTTGTCACTAAATTTGGGGGTTTAATAAGGAGTTGCGCTAATATTGCGCAACATAATAATTTGCAACTATCACCATTTTATTCTATAGGGTCTTGGCATTCAGAAAATATATAATGTTTGGGGGTTTTAAATAATTTTCAGGCCTAAAATGTGGAATATAACATGGGTGCAAAAAATGGAAAAAAGGCCTCAGTCATGAAGGGGTTAAGGTCTCCATAGTTGTTATGGGGATCACCTATAATATTACGTTGTTCTAGAAGGAGCCTCAGTGTGCTCGTGAAGGAACCTTCTCACTAGAAGGAACTTACTTGGAAGGACGTCGCCCTTCATTGCAAATCTTACCTGCAGGAAGTAGGAGCTCAGTGGCTCTTCCTTGCTCTCCTCGTTGTAGTAAAGTCCACCAGCCACGAAAATCTGGTTCTCTTTTGTGACCAAACTGACGTGATTCTTAGGGATCTGAGCGGACAACGAGGCAAAAAAACATTCGTTGGCAATTGGGTCATAGGCCACGGCTCCGGTGTCGCTGATCATGAAGATAAGGTCCTTCAGGAACATGCCGAATCTCAGAGTGTCATTTAGAATTCCCGGTAAGACTTCTTCGTCCTCCTCCTCTTCCTCCTTCACGTCACCATTGACAACTTTCTCCCCGTCTTTGCTCTGCGGCGCCGCTTTCTTTCTGAGCACCGGTAGTTTGCCGCCTTGGGCGTCGGTGACCATCTGGAGCTTTTTCAAGAGTTCGGAGTTTGACTTGACCAGCTCGTGTTTCTCCACATTGTTCTTGATGTAGTCTTCGGGTATCAGGCGAAACCGAACGCTTTCAAAGACGACCGGCAAGTCCTTGACCCGGTTCTCTTTATCCTTGGCCGCCCACTTCATGACCACCTGAAATACATCCTCTTCCTTCTCCACGTTGAGGGAGTCGCTGGAGATAACAGCAATGAGCTCATCGGGGGAGAGCTGGCTGAACTCCTCGTCCCTGGTGATGAGGTTAAAACGATCGCAGAGGAAATCGCGCGCCGAGACCGCCAGGCGAGGGCAATCCAACATGAGGCCCAGCCGGAAGATAGCCAAGCAGTTACTAAGGCACAGTTTCTTCTGAAGGAATGATACGCACACAGTGAATATGGAAGGGATCTGGAGCATGTTGGCCACTGAGAATATATCCTGGACATTTTTCTCGGTGATCTCGATCTCCGAGGTGTAGATGTAGTGAAGGATCTTCCCCATCACGTCGGGATCCACGTCTTCAAGGTCGATCTCCTTCTTCTTGCTCTCTTCTAAGTCCGAGAGGAACATGGCACGAAAGTAGGGGCTGCAGGCTGCCAGGACCAGGCGGTGGCAGGGGAACTCTTTTCCCTGGATCCGCAAAACGCAATCTATAAATTTATTGTGGTCCAGCATATCCTTGAGCCCGTCTTGAAGAAGAGTTTGCTGGTAGAGCCGCAGCTCTTCGGCTTGTTGGTTGGGAAGTGCCATTTTCAAAGGAGGATCAGTTTCTTCTCTATGCCCACAGAGCCTGGGCGGACAGGTCTTTCCACGGCTGTGAATGAATCTCAGATGGCACTTTCTTACCTCTGACACTCCAACGCAAAGTCCTGCTATTACAGCTGACCACGCTCATCAGCTGCCTGTCTATATATATATATATAGTAACAGCATTACAAAGCAGTGGAATTATGACTGTAACGTGATCACTACTTGACGTGACACATTGGACAACTAGAGGGGACAGCTGCCTTCACCAGGAGGGAACACCAGACATTCTTCACCCAAGCGTGACTCATCACTCGAGGTCCTACCCAGGTCCTTGTTACCAAGAAGGGCTGTGACCAGTTTTCACATTGAAATTGTTCAAGGGTCCCAGATCCAGATTCATGACTCCGAGGCTGAAATGTTTTCTGATCTCACCTTTGTAACAGAAGCCGACGGAAGCTCTATTCAGATCCTGAATGTTCCATCACACGTGCCTGAAAGTCCACAACGTCCAACCGAGATTCCTTCTCCATAATAAAAACAAAAAATATAATTGGGCCTGCCGGCAATTATCCCAATTTCACTTTCTTTGCCTAAATTATCCCCCAAATCTCGAGCTCAGGAACTCTGGGTATATCAATAGGCGCCAGGCCATCGTTCCACTCTGCAAGATCCCAGTTACAGGCTGTCCCCGGGGGTTACGAACAAGATAGGGACTGTAGGTTTGTTGAATTTGTGTGTAAGATGGAACAGGTAAATTTTTTAGTTTTGGATAGGGAAGAGATAACCCCCCGTAACATTTGTTTTGCTGTCCTCACAGGGGCTCTAATCCTCCTCCAAACTAGTCAAAACTAAACAAAAATTACATTTGCATGGAGTTCTACTTTGTTTGCACAATTTCCTGTGATGTACAGTACCTGGTCCAGAAGAAGAGGCGGGCACTCCTCGTCTGCACATCTTACAACTTCCTGTAATGTCTAGGAGGTACAGTACTACGAACGTCGGCGCGAGC
>NW_017306619.1:1194092-1195305 GCF_000935625.1 Nanorana parkeri | reverse complement strand
TCTTCATATAAAGTACAGTACTGCGAACGTCGGCGTGAGCACGGCGGCATTACAACTAGTGGAACGGCCTGGGTCCTCCGCTCATAAGTACAAGATGTTCGTAACTCCGGGACTGCCTGTGTAGTCAATGAAAATTCTCTGGCGTCTTTGGATTGTTGTACATTAAAAAAAAAAAAAGACCTACCCCGAAAATAAGACCTAGTGCGTTTTTTGGAACCCAAAAAAATATAAGACAGTGTCTCATTTTCGCGGAAACACGGTAGTAATGGAACCATGGCACATAGCATTGCCTAATGGGCGCGTCCAATTATCATCACATCATTGGCCTTATTTGAACATATACTACTTCCTTTTACGGACAATGGTGCACCGTGGCCCCCCGTGGCGCTGACATTACTCATATTGCTGTAAATATGTCATCAGGATGAGTCCCCTGATTGGCTGTCTGGGAGTCCTGGAGTGTGGAAAGATGAAATGAACCGGGGCCATAGAAAACCATCTGCCTCGATTGTCACATTCGACCGTGATTTGGCCTACATATCACTCCGTATAATTGCAATGTTGCGAAATAAATCTTAAAAAAAAGAACTGGAAATGTTAAAAAAGTAACCAGCACTCCAGGGGTTAAGTGCCCCATTTTGGTCTAGGGGCAAAAAAAATAAATAAATGAAAATATGGTCACATGATCCTCGGCCCTGAGGCGGTCACCTCTTTCTCCCTCCTCTCTGGCGGTAGAGTGTCCCTCAGCGCCCTCGTGTGCCAGCTGCATTAGATGTGATGACCTCAGCGGCCCTTAGACCACCGGAGCCAGGGAAGAAGAGGCTGCAGGGACCGGTCTAGCAGCCGGGTAAAAGGTGAGTATATCTGCCTTATATTACCCCCCCCCAGACCAAAAGGAGCAATCAACCCTTTGAACTCCGGGGGGTAGCCCCACTGCAAGGGTTCATTTTTTACATTTCTTCTTCTTTAAAGCCCAATTGAGCTCTCAGTTTAATTGATTGTAATGGCGGGGGGTGGGGATTGCGACGGTGGGGTCTGTTACATATACCATTGAAAGTGTTTTGTTATATCTGTTCGAAGTGAAAAATATTTCCTGTTGATCCTGCCAGAAATCCAGGGAGCTGATCACTGATAACTTCCTCTGTTCTCTGCCTGTGGTGACTTTTTTCTTTTCTGTGGTCTACAGATCGGCTCCCCCTCTGCTTATCTCAAT